>NC_064236.1:2521552-2835477 GCF_023101765.2 Spodoptera frugiperda | reverse complement strand
CGTGACACATAGGTACTAAATGAATTCAAAATAATGGTCGGTTTACGCAAGAAAAATATTGAGAAAAGCTCTACCAGTTTCAAATCACAACGGGACTCTTATTTAACCCTCGTCTAGTAATCCGACTAGAAACTGGTAGAGCTTTTCCAAGTCATTCTATGTGCGTAAACCGTTGTTAATATTACCAACTGTACCTACCTACTATTGAACAACCTTAGATTATCATACGTCTTCCATCAGGCAGTCAACATATGACAAAACTTTAGGCTTGAATTTTGATATCTAATGCCAGAAAGATCGAAGACAGTCAACGAAAAGGAGGACAAATTGAGTCAAAAATATTATGAATATGATGACGATTGATATGTATGGGAAAATAAAACATATATTAGTCGCCCTAAAGGGCTTGGTACGAGTATAAGGGCAGCGAGAAGTAGAAAAATCTGACAACTATGGAACAAATTTTTAACTGACTTCAAAAATTCTCACGTCCGAACCAAGTTAGATGCGGTTTTCAGCATAGTACTTTTCCGACTTAGGACAATGGTTTAGGTATATTACCAGACCTAAAAAAAATAGAAGATCACACGTTTTTTAAGGCGGTCCCCTTTTTTTAAACGAGTTTCATTTTTTATTTGCATAGTTTTTTAAAGTGCAATGTTAAGACAGTGATGATCAATACATATGACCTTTACATGAGGTGTCAAGGCCAGTAACTTTTATTGTTATGTCCGACCGACAATATTATGTTCGCTGGGTATAATTAACGTTATTGATCGCTGCAATATCGCTGGTATAACAGCTGAACCTGTAACAAATCGATACTCGTCGTTTATAGCGACTTAGGTACGTATTTAGATATGACTTCATTGCACTTGTGCAAATGGAAGTATACGAAAGTAAAGAATAAATTAATCTATTATACAAAAATAAGTCGGGTTTTCCTTCTTGACGCTAGAACTCCAGAACGCAAAAACCGATTTCCATTGTTTTGCATTCGTTGTAAAGGGCTCGGGCTCCGTAAGGTTAAGTAATAGTTAAGCAAAGAAAATTCAGGAAAAAAATCAAGAGAAAAAAAAGGAAAACAGGGAAAATCATTGGTGGCGAAATAGACTTCGCCGGGTTTGCTAGTACGGTAAAATGGGGTGAATAGAAAATCAGGGGGTAAAAAGATTTTTTTTTAACTAGGATTAAAAAAAAATTTACAACTTAAAAGATGGTATTTATGGTCTAGGCTAGTGTTGGTAAAACATCAAAGAAAAAGTAGGATCACGTTTGTGGCAGTACTCGAGCAAAAATGGCACGGGTCTCTAGTTTGATATTATAAACACGCGTGTGAATAGAAGTAACTTATGTTTATTAAATGGTTGTTTACATTTTTAGTCACCTTCTCTAAAAGTAAGTGTGGGAGAGCCATGCTTCGGCATGAATGAGCCGGCTCAACCAGAGTGATACCACGACCTCACAGAAAACCAACGTAAAACAACGCTTGCGTTGTGAGATTGGGGTTACCGGAGGCCCAATTACCCCTTTCCGAATCTTCTTATATCCCCGATTCCCAAACAACCCTTAAATTCCTAACCCCCAAAAAGTCGGCAACGCACTTGTAACGCCTCTGATGTTTCAAGTGTCCATGGGCGGCGGCAATTGTTTACCATCAGGTGATACGTCAACTCGTTTACCGGCTTATAACATAAAAAAGCAACATATTTTAGTATTGACGTTGCATGCCGTTTTTCTAGACAAGGTAATTATATTTGACGGAAAATACATTTCGTTGGATGTCTAATCACGTACTGTATCTTATGTAAATCAAGTTTTTGTCTTCCACGATTCTGACGTATAAATACGTAGGTACATATCAATAGAAAGAGCAGTAGATTTAATTTGAATTTTGTATTTCAACGGTACCCACCAGAATGACTGTTACTCGTTATAGTTTGAGGTAATATGTTCTGATGCTGTTATCTAGATATTAATCCTGCACCACCCTCAAACGATAAAATCATGCATTTACCTTATTTGAATGGTAAACCCTCATAATTACTGAATTTACTTAACCAAAACCAAGACATGTTTAGTTAATACCAGTTAAGTCATACACATCTTGATCATGAACAATGTCTTTAATAATTTACACAGCAGTTAGTTTTTAATATTACCTCTTCCAATCCTTTACGAGCTTACATTAGCTGCTTCCAGTAACAGGTGTGTGGGAACCAGAGTGGGAGAGCCATCAAGCCATGCTTCGGCATGCTTCGGCTTCACAGAAAACCGATGTAGAACTATGTTTCCGTTGTGTAAGTGAGGTTACCCGAGGCCCAATTACCCCCCTTCCCAATCTTGCCAATCCATTCATCAACAACTCCCAAAACGCCAACAACGCCTCTGGTGTTCCGGGATCGAGTGTCCATGGGCGGTGGCGATTGCTTACCATCAGGTGATCCGTCTGCTCATTTACGGGCTTATACAATAAAAAAGATAGAGTACATATTTATGTAGGTGTAGTGTATTAATCACCAAGCTACCAAGACACTATCAGATCGCACGTGACACGACGAGCCTTTCAGATAAAGATTACTATAAACGCAGCTACTATTAGCGGGCAAAGAAGATTGTCAGTAATTGAAGGAAGTCGAAGAAGTGGATTCATCCTGAGGATAAAGACGATTGCAGACAGGCCTGCAAGCTGCAATCATCTGAAGTTCATGCATCAAGTAATTGAGACGCAATTGGCGACCGTCCTTATATTATGATACTGCATTGTGGCACTTTGTCGTGAGTACAATGGACAGATGAGCTGAGACAATATATTTTACAGCTACATGAAAAGTAATATCGCCACGTTCCTATTGTTTATTATATTCGAACAGTTCCTAGACAAGAGTATCAAAGAGTGACCTAAGCTATCAAAGAGAAACAAAACAATATCACACGTGTTCAATGGAAACTTTTCATCTATGATGAGATGACCCATAATATACTCGTAAATACGTCACACCTCTTTAAACCCCGATGGGGTAGGCAGAGGTGCACATTATGGCACATAATGCCAATGTACACCCACATTTCACAATTTATGTTGTAAGTCCCATGTAATAGGTGGTGAGCCTATTGCCATATAACGGGCACATTTCCAGACTCTGTGCTACCACTGAGAAATTTTCGAAAAACCGAAAAAAGTCCAGTAATACTTCGCCCGACCCGAGAATCGAACCCGAAACCCCTTGCCCGGCAGTCGCACTTGTAACTACTCGGCCAACGAGGCAGTCACTCATAAATACGATGCTACACAATTATTTACAAACTAACTCGAAATAATGTATACCTACGAGTATCTTCAATTTGACCTCAGGAAAACCGTTACTGTACGTCAGACAATACACAGGAAAATGTGTATAGGGAAAGTCCTTACTTACCTATAAATTCTTGGGAAGCTCCTCCTCCTCCTAGTAAGTAAGTATTATCATTTTATAACATAACTATCACCTGAGCCATGTTATAAACATAGCATTATGTAAAACGAATTGCTGTTGTGTAATGATATTACCGTGTTATGATGCTGGGACAATTTGTCCTTCCACAAAATAACAAAATAAGCTAAAGTAAACGATCAGACAGATAACCTGATGGTAAGCAATCGCCGCCGCCCATGACCACTTGAAACACTAGAGGTTGCCAAGCATCAGCATTTTGAGGGTTGGAAAGATTAGGAAGGGTAACCTTACTCACACAACGCAAGCATTGTTTCACGTCGGTTTTCTCTGAGGCCGTGGTATCACTCCGATCGAGCCGGCCCATTCGTGCCGAAGCATGGTTCTCCCACACTTCATGTCTGGAAAATAGGAGGATAGGATCATTGTCATTCAGCTAATGTTTTCCAATGAAGAATTACTGATACATATCACTTGTCTGAAATTCCAAATTTTACTCCTTTTAAAGCTTTAAACTTTATTGGCGAGTTCTACAATTATCTCTGACTACTTTTAATACGAATAACAAACATGAAATAATGTTATAATGTTCGTGTAAATAGTATGTCGAGAGTATGACAGCTGGCTGGCTCGCCGCCCGCGAGCTAGTATAAACAATACATCATGTAAATAAAGATGTTACGGCGAAATGCCAATAATAAATGCATTCGTAGAAAAATAGATTACAAAGTGATTTTGATGTAATCTTTGAATCTCCAGGATCTCTCTCTCTTTTTTCGATACTAACATGTTATGCTCTTAACTAACAGCAGTTAAGTGCTGTTGCAGGCTACCAAGCGGCTTTATCGGGGCTTTGGCTTAAAGCAGGAGTAGGAATTGGGCGGTTTTTAATTAATTAGAGTCTGACTCTCCACCTCACCTCACCTAAGGCCGGAAAATACATTGGACGATTTTTCCTCGTCAAAAAATAAATAAATGAAAAACACAGTAGTTAGGATTGATATAAGGTAATTCTAAGATTTAAGTTATAAATAGTGAAAGTTAGATTTCGTAAAATAGTGAGCGCCCTTCTGTCTTTTTATAATAATGTTGCTGTACTCAACAGGGTTCATAATAAAATTGATTATCTATTGTAAATTGTTTAATAGCAATAAAGATATAGAATATTGAGTATAACACGTAACCACACCAAATTAAGGATATGAAAGTACTTTAGTTATTTTCGGGACTTAAATAAAACAAAAATACGAATTCACAGTAAAAGTAAGGGAAATAGCATCCGAGTCATTACACAAATATGTACCAACGTAGATATTTGTGAAACACTGTAAGAACGGTGGTATTTAAATTGAATCACTTGCAATCATCGTCATTATCTTGGCAAATGGCAGAGGGATGAACATCATTAAAATATAAGAAGAAAGAAAGAAAATCCCTTAATTTATGCAACAATAATGAATAAGTTTTTTTAAATGGATGGTACGCAAACGCCATCGCCCAAAACATAAGAAGCGTTACAAGTGCGTTGCCGGTCTTTAGGGGGTCAGGAATTTAAGGATTGTTGGGGAATCGAGGATTGTGAGGGGGAGAAACTGGGCTTTCGGTAACCTTACTCACACGCTCAACGCTGTTTCACATGCTAGCTAAGGAGGACGCGAGGCGCCTGAGACATTCCGGGCGTCGGGGATCGCGGGACGATCTCTGGCCACCGTAAGTGCGTGTCTGCGGACGGTGAGCAAGGGTAGCTCGCCGCCCGACCAGCACTAGACCCGTGCGTGTGGCGCGTCGCGTTCCGCGCGCCCCTCAAAGAGCCATCAGACCACCACAGATGGGGCCCAGCAGGGCTGATGCCTGATCCAGATCTGCGGATTACTTAGCGGGCTTACCGGGGCTCTGGCTCGAAAAGCAGGAGAAGGAACGGGTTGGTTTTAGTCAGTAAGAGTCTGACACTCCCTCTCGCCTCGCCCAAGACGGGAGAAGTCATAGGATGATTTTCCCCCATCAAAAAAAAGCTTTGTTTCACGTTGGTTTTCTGCGAGGCCGTGGTATCACTCCGGTTGAGCCGGCCCATTCGTGCCGAAGCATAGTGAAGTTTTTTTTTAATAATAAGTGGAGCAGGTAGTGAGAAGTAGTATATTAACTGACTCCAAAAACAGGCGGTTGCAGTCGGATTTTTTAAACATAGTTTACAGAAAATTATCTATTCTTGTATACATGAAGAAAAGACGGAAAATAACGTTGAAGATAGTTCTTAAGTACCCAATAATTTCAAATGAATGTGTCATTATAGAATATTCCATGGCCCACATTTTGGTTATTTTCCGAGGTTACCTGCTAAGATCTACGTTAACGATTGCAATTAACATCAGTTACCGTTTAAAATCCCTAATTCAAATTACGCAGCGAGTGAGTATTCAGTCAGAACTGGGGCCTTACCACGAGTTTGCTTTACGTTGAACGCGATCGAAACGAGAGTGCTTTCGGCGCTCTGATTGGTGGGTTCGTTCGCGACGGCCAATCAGAGCGCCGATTGCGGTGTCGTTTCTATTTTGTTAAATGTAAAGCGAACTCGTACTAAGGATACTGATGACTCGTCTCTTAATTACACCTATCTTCAATACTTTACTGTTTACTGTTAATTACTATGACTATAACAGCTCTCAATATGCTCATAGAATTTGTTTAATTACAACCTTTTCCTTGAAACAACAAATATATGTGGAAAATGACATGGCGTCACTTCAGAAAATTATTCTGACGATAACACGCTATTGCAATATGATTGCAGTAAATCGCGAATTGTATAAAAGTTGATTGAACTCCGAAACAAACCATTCACGAAGCAACTCCTTTATTTTATAAGTAAACACTTTTTTGCAATCTATGAAAAAATCTTGGCGTCGCATCTTCGGAAACTTTTTAAATATTGTTGGCAATATGTTGAATCATTTTAACGCCATATTATTTACAAATACAATATGAAAATTTTGGTATTTTGCCTGGCGCTGTTTTATTCATTTAAAAAGAATAAAATTAAATACGTAGTTAAACATACATGTACATACCTAAACATTAATGACTATGAGTGCGGCGATTAATCCATGGTTAATCCATTTAATGGTTACTTAAGCCACCTTATTGATTTCGAAACTTAATAATTAAATGTGAAAGGCTGCCAAGTTCGATAATATTGGAATTTCGCCTATAAAAGTGAGATCTAAATAAGTACCAAGTTCCATACACAGACCTCAGTTAAAAATGATATAACAAGTTGGCAAGTTTTCACGATAAACCTATTAAACGCAATGAGTCAAGTATATAATTTTCTATTAAAACTTGCCAAGTTATATCATTAACAGGTTGTGTATCATCTTCACTCATAGGCGAAGCATTCAGGCAATACATAGGTACGTTTATTTTTGTAAGGTTTATTTTCTTTTTTTCTTATTTTACTTTACTTTGACTTACAAACCTTCCTCTTTTAGGTCGGTACGAATTGGAAGATATAGATAATTTTTTGTTTTAGTTCCTTATATGAATTTACTTCATTATTTTTAAAACCGACTCACACTTGGCCATTTTCAGATTTTTTCCTTTACCTTGACCTAAAGACCTACCTTCATGCCAAATTTCAAGTCAATACGACCATTGGAAGTGGTCTAGGTTTTTGATGACAGTGAGTCAGTCAGTGAGTGTATAGTAAAAATAGCGATTTTCTGACGTCAATATCTCAAGATCTACAATAGGTACATTAATGAAATTTTGTATTTTAGATAAGTAAGTAGATCTCGACAGATACTAGAAATTTCATATGCGTAGATAAAATAGATTTTGAGTTATAGGTGGGTCGAACTTGGCCCGAAATGGTTCGTGTAATATAACCCACGGCCGGTGTGTCGGTTTTTTTGCTCGAACGACACACTGCCGTGTGTCTAGATTAAGTATCTCTGTCTCTGAGTACGACGTGTAAGCGACATTACATTGTGTTCATCTTCACTCATGACTTCAGGCAATACATAGGTACGTTTAGGAGCGACTTGTCTGTCACAAAATAAGTAAGGATTCTTAATTACGAAACCATATTATACCTACCTGTAGAAAACTAATGAAGACAGGAGACAGTAAAATAAACTAATCCATGTTCCTGCTTTTACTTGTTTAACCAACCGACAAAAGGAGTACCTACATTTCTTTATTTCGCTGTATATATGACTATGTTTATTGACGACATTTTTGATGAATTATCCCAATCATACAAATTCAAGTTTGCGGATGAATAATTAATAAGTCATTATATAACATAATAGGTACTTGGTTCTTGATATATTATGGAGGTAGCTAAATACTAAATCGAAGTATAATTTGGGGAAAATTAATTGGGAAAAATGCGGTTACTGATTATAGGTAGGTATGTAAAAATATGACGTAGGTATAAGAATAATTGGGTCGGTTTAGAGCTGGTTGCGTGAGTTTCTGGTGTAGGTATAATAAAAGAAGTAATATTTTTGTGATTTCGACACATTTTTCCCTTTAGATGTCTTTTTTTTTTGAATAGGAAAATTATCCAATTACTTCTACTGCCTTGGTTGAAGCGAGAGGGAGTCAAACTCTTACTGTCTAAGAACCACCCCGTTCCTTCTCCTGCTTTGAGATGGAGTCCCGGTAACCGGTTACTTTGTCCGCAGCTCTGGATCGGGCGTCAACCTTACTGGGCCCCATCTGACCTGTATGTGATAGCATAGCATTGTTTTAAACCGATTGTATACTGAAAGAATAGAAAAGTCGAAATTCACGCTGTTTCTACAATACATTGAGTTTTCTCCTACGACTCATTCACACAAACTCTTTAACTTTAATTTTTTGAAGAGCCTTTTTGTTTTACTTGTTTGATTAGTTTCACAAGACAGATAAATGAGTGAGCACTCAACTTACTTTGCGTCTTATCTCTGACCTATTAGGATAGGTCCTACTTCGTTCTAGTCCACACATCTGTTACTTGATACGTAGAAAATAAAATCGTCGGTGTTTCACTCCCGTGCCGTTTCCTCCGGTCGTGTTGGACTGCCGGATCGGATTCAGAGAGTGAGAGAACAGAGAGTGCACAGGTTTGTCTGCCTGCCTATACTCTACTATAATATCTCCGGGGTTGCTTTTACTTGTATATGTATATATGATATAGTTATGTTTGTAATGCATATAAAAATAAACAAGCGTCCTTTTTAATATATAAGCCGGTAAACAAGCAGACGGATCTCCTGATGGTAAGCAATCGCCACCGCCCATAGAGTTAGGTATTTAAGGGTTGTTGGGGAATCGGGGATTGAAAAGGGAGGTAATTGGACTTCCGGTAACCTCAATTACACAACGAAACACATGGCAAGCGTTGTTTCACGTCGGATTTCTGTGAGACCGTGGTATTACTGCGGTCGATTTGTGCCGAAGCAGCGACTAACAAATGTAAATTTTAAATGTTTCGTAGTTCCTTCATTCTACTTAATCTAGAATTCGTCATTTTGCTTAGTCTAGAATGCGTAACTTAAGTTCCAATACAAGGAAGAACGGACCTAATTTAGTGGGGAAAACGTTGTGGATTTCCTCAAGATAATATTTTACATAAATTATGTTTGTTATTAAACATTATGTTTTAATCTTTTAGTAGAAGGTGGCGTCCCTATAATCGAACATTCAGGCATTATATTTTTATACAAATAATAACTCTACCTGGATATCGAATCTTCTTCCTGGGCAGTCGTGCTTGCGACCACTTCATGCAGATACAAGGATCAGGACTTATGAAATATTATCTCCCCCACGGTCAGAATACTTGTAGTATCATTTTATATTTATTACCACTTAACGATTTGATTGTTTACCTAAGGAGTAGTTTAATAGTTCTAAGTACAGTGGATAGGTAAAGCATGTTTACCAAGTCTACATGAACGAGCGATGTATTTTTATTGCATTATTATACGCTATCAAGAGCTCAATAGTCATAAAGAAAAACTGTCATTTTCATAATAAATTACCTCAATTAATTAAGAATCTTAAACTTTAACTTCGATTTTCTTGAGGAAAACTGACAAAAACGTCATCCAAAGAAGGACACTGGTTTTGGAAAAACTCTTGTGTTTGTAAAGTACAAAATTAAAAGTCTCTACGTGCTCTGAATTAGGCGGAAAATCCTTAACGCGTAGAGCGTAGTCCACTGCGTTTGACGTCATACCACAATTACTGTGTTGCAATCTTGTTGTAAACTGAGAAGTATAGAATTATTATATTGTATGGGAGGGTAAAGGACCTTACAACTATTATTATCTGTTATAGGTAGGTTTAATCGTGCTCGAAGGTATCTTTTAGACAAACCGTAATTGGTTGCTGTGTGCAACCATTTGGTTGAAAATCTGAATCAGTTGTTTTCATAAAGTCCTTTAATAAAGCGTTGCGATTGGACAGGCTATGCCATGGTGCAGGGTGCAGGTTGCGGGCGCTTAGCGGCGTGACGTCACTTGCGCACACGCAGTTATATTGGCGCGCGGGTAGATCCGCGCGCTCATTCGATCGTCAGCGCGCACGCCGCGCACCTCGCGTCACCTGGACCACCACTAGTGCAACGAGCGCGAACTTTCAAAACATTTTACTGCAAGTTTATTTTTTCTGTGTGGACTGACTGTTGTGTGACAAAATGCCTAAGAATATTTTAGCTGAGATGGGGTCCCAAGTGGGCCTCACACCCCGGCAGAACCAGAAGGTAAGATTCTATTGATTTTTTATTTATAAAAAATGCAGATGTGCTTTTTTTAAAGAAATGCGAATTTTATGGAGTTACGTTTCCTTGTAGCGATTACATGCGATAGGAATTTCGAGATATTCGAGCCGAATGAATGGCTAGTCGAAGCTCACGGTCGGACCAAAATAAACCCTACTGGCGCGTCATATTGCTAGTTACAATGTCAATACCGCTCACCCTCGGTTACGGCGAAAGTCGCACGCGGTGCGCAAACGCATGGACGCTGCCTACCCCCAAAAATTAAGTAGAGATAAAGATGGTACTATTTTTTGATACTTAATTTTTAACAACTAAAAAACAAAACAAAATTTTCTTAATACTCAAAATATATGTAAATAGTCTAAACAAAAAATACAGGTTAATCTTTTGAACTCTTCTATAGAACTGAAAAAAACTGAAGTACCTATGGTGTGTGTAACAAAACTAGAGAGTGCTGATTGGTACGCGAGACCGATACTGTAATAAGCTCGGCGACTACTGTAAACCGCTAAAAGAAATTGGACCGCGGCCAG
The DNA here is from genome assembly GCF_023101765.2 of Spodoptera frugiperda. Classification (NCBI taxonomy): domain Eukaryota; kingdom Metazoa; phylum Arthropoda; class Insecta; order Lepidoptera; family Noctuidae; genus Spodoptera; species Spodoptera frugiperda. Next base: position 2,824,744 of record NC_064236.1, on the reverse strand, counting down.
AATGAACTTATTTAACGGAAAAATGTAGAAATGTAACGTGTATCCCTGTAATATGGAATCTGTAGCACTAGCAGTCAAATATAACAGTCTGAAGGCCAGCCGCTGTTTATGTACAGTGTACACACTCGGCCACAAGTTCACGCACGCCGTCAGTAGCTTTCACAGTAATTTAGCCGTTATTTATTGTAAACTAAGTATCTTTTTCGTATGTTTGAGTTACACATGCTTGCACTTTTAAAACATATCGATAGACCCATCCATTTTCATCTGTGGAAAGTTTTCTTCTGTGGCAATGAAGAAGTTGTTTTAAGCACATTTAGGTGTATAATGTGAATATTCATTGCAGCAGTTTATTGTTTTTCTTATTTCTTAGTACGTAATCTTATTATAGTTTACAATACCGGCCCGAAAGACCGGCTCTACAGTCTCTCAGTGATTCCACAGCCTCAAAGAAAATCACAGTCAAATAACAATTGCGTAGTGTTTGGGCGTGTGAGTGGAGTTACTAGAACTCCAATCCTATCCCCCTCATCTTCAAACCCTAAGAGACTTGTATCTTGATGATTATGGCAAACCGAGTTATATAGAAAAAGGTCAGGTTTTGTGTGGAAATAACACAAAAAACACTAATGTGTTTTAACTCTACAGCAAATGAAACTTCAAGACTCAAGCTGTTATACTTATTTATTCATACTAAAAAATAATTTCCACAAACTACGCTCAAAAGAACCGATTACAACCTCCTTTTTTTAAGGTGAATTAATATATCAGTTGAACACTTTCTGGATACCACATTAAAATCGATACATCCAATCGACGAGATAATTGCAAACAAACATACATACATACATGTATCTTTATATTTTTTGGAAGTCGGCTAAAAATCAGCCCAGCCATTTCAGAGATTATAATAATTAGTAGTATAATGCGGTTATTTCAATAACGAATATCGATACTCCAATTTTATTGTTTAGTCTAGATATCTGTGGTTTCAACCGTTTACGTGCGATGCCTAAGGAAAATTAGTCAAATTAGTATAATAATAATTTGTGAGTTTATTTTTTAATTACTCCAACAAATCACTTATTAATTAGGCTTTATTGATATCAATTGGAAATATTTCAAAAACAAAAATCCTGTGACGTCATACTGATTAGATTTTAATTTGTCGTTGTTTATCTTTACACACGCGCGCTATTATATCTATATTATATTAATTTGAATATGGGCTGTCATTAGTGCCGGCTTGTATACTAGTTTCCTACAAGGAAACATTTAATATTAGCTTAAATTAATAGATTAAGTAGCAGCTCAATAATTTTACAATATACACCAAAATAAACAAGCGGTATTAGTCTGCAATTGTTCTAATAAATGCGACTAAGAAAGTAAAATTACGATAAAAACAGTGTGATTACGGTTAATTTTCCATCAGAGATGTGCTATGCTGCATTGCTGTGGATGCGTTTGGCTACCACCAATTATATTCATTGGTACACATAGCTTAGCATTGGTGGAAACGGGTTTTATTAAGATATGTTTTTTATATGGAAAAGATAGTTTCCAGCAGCTACTATGCGGCGTTATCTTCATAACACATCTCGCACCGCTACATAGTTTAGTATCAATGGAAACGGCCACATAGTTTCACAGCTCAGACTAAAGGTACGTGCTCTACCCATGTACCTATCACAAGTTAAACATCTCATTTCATCAACCAATCACTTCGATGACTGACAAGAATTGAATTCAATTGGCTTTCAGATACCGGTTTGATCTGGTTCATCAAATCGTCGGGGTTATAGGTACTGACAATATATTATGTAATATATAAAGACGACTTGGTAGTCATTGACAATTGTCTGTTGCCAACCTTACGCCCCGACCAATTATTATGTCGTTTCAGACGTCAGCGCGTCGACCTTTTCCAAACAGTTAGATTTACAAAAATCTTATTTAAGTATCACTTGGTATATTTCCTAGATAGATCCTTCCTAATCTATTTGACGTAAACATAGAGAAAACCACTATCAAAATAACCCTTGAGAATCCAGTGCTGGACTATAGGTTTCGTCTAGAAAAACATGGCATAGTTTACCAGAAAAAAGGTGGTTGCCTCAGACAAAGAACTTCGTAACAATGTTTGAAAGACAGTTTGCTGTTGGTTACATATGTGAGTGGAGTGTCAGTACATACCAACATAATATGCGAAGCTGACGACCGCCACTAGTGCATATCGAATATATTAAACCTAACCTTGTTTGAGGAGAATTCACAAGTGTTTAGCGTGGTCATACCATGTCAGGGCCGACCAGCCAACCACCGCCACAGGCCAGACAGGCGGACAACCATACTTCTCTTTAGATGCCACCAACTCATTAATTGCTCGATTCCGAATACAAAGCAGCAAGAGCTAATAATAATTATAGCCTAATAATAATAATAAATATATATATAAGTAGTATCTTGACTACTTCAGCATAATTATTGTAAACCGGTTATCAATCAGTGGTCAGTATTGAAATATTTGCAGATAATAACGATTGTTTGTCCATAAAACAGTGAATAATATTCTAAATAGTCTTGTCTTTACCAAGTTATATATATATTTAGGTACATTGTACAGCTAGAGTACATTACAAAAAACATACATTTTAGTATAACAATAGTTTCAGTAGGTATCTTGATTACTTACACACACAAAAAATTAAGCTGACTTCAGGTATTTTAACATAGATAACATATAATTATCCAAACAAATCCAAATAAAAGGGTAATCCCCCTGCATAGGTTTTGCTAGATAGGTACCTACAAATCTTAAAGAAATTGCAAAATCTAGATGAGGAAGGAAAACGTAGATGAAATCGAGACAGCTAAACCGCGCATTACTTTTAAGCATCGTGGGAATATGTTACGTATGTACCTATTTAGTTTTTTAATTTGTTTGTAAAAATATTTATTTATTTCAACCTCAACCGTCCATACAAATGATACACCAGTCCAACTACAAAGCTTAGAGACTTAGTGTGTCATAAAAAATCTAATAAGATTACAAAGTCGGAGTATTATTTAAAATGTTTTCCTTATATATCATAGGTACGTATGTCATCCCTCATGGCTAACAATTAAATAAAGAATTTATTTTTGTAAATATACTACAAAGGAAGACTTTTACTCGTCAAAATTATTTAAAAAAAAGTCGACTCTATTTTTATAATAACTGTCGTAAGACATACCTTATCTAAAAGACACGGCTTTTCTCACGTATATTAATAGAGAAAAGCTCTACTAGTTTCGAGTCACAGGGGGACTAAAGGACTACTCTGAGAAAATATGCTGAAACAAACACAATATTAAGAAATATCAATTCTTAAATCCTGAGCCAGATGCACAAACCATACATATTATTGGTAGTGTACCTAGTATTTTCATCAAAAACCATACATACAAGCGGCAGCAATAGATATTATTTAGATTTAAATATTCACATAAATCGGTACTTAATATGTAATTTATGTGAGTACGGCTGCGTCTCGTCTTGCATGCAAATGTCAAGCTAAGAAGGTATATAAGCGGTCAGGGTATTTCCCTTTCAAACCTCAACTGGTTTCATGTTCTTTACAGGTAAACACTTAATTAAGTTCAGGGTTTAAGTACTATTACTATTCTAATGTTTATACCTGAGTAGATATGAACAGATACTTAAACTATTTATGTGAAAATGTAAAAATAAAAAAATATGAATATTTCATGTCTTTTTGTTGGTATTTACATAACAATATTACATAACAACAGTCAAATCTGGATAATACATAAGGTTTTTTTTTGTGAATGAACTAGTTTTAGTGACTAAAAGAAATCATTTGAATTTGATTGCTACTAGTAAGTAGGGTTTTCAATCTCATTACTCACGTTTAGGTTCAAAATAGCACTAGTTAGACACAAAAAAGTATTACGATTGCTAATTTAACTAAACCTATAATTAGTATAAGAATTGGCGTTAATTTTCCCGAAGTACATTATGGCGAATATTAAAGAAGGTAGGTTCTTGGCGCATCACATGATTGCGAGCATCGAGATGAATAATTAGGCGATAATTGTGTAGAGATGAAACAAGCGCTAACGTGAGTCAAGAGCGCTAACTGACACGTCGCAAGCAGCACAAGTAGCAAAGCTATTGCAATATGGCTTCTTAAAAATCTTCTTAATTCATAGTAATATGAAACAGAAATTATTATACCTGAATCAAAACTAAGATTTTTTTATGGAACATGCACGTAAACGAGCAAAAGTAACACCTGCTGGTACAAATGAATCGGGGATTGGGAAGACTGGGAAGGTAAAGGTAGGAGGGGAGGTAGGAATTGGGCCTTCAGTAACCTCACTCACACAACGAAACACAACACAAGCGTTGTTTCACGTCGGTTTTCGGTGAGGCCGTGGTATCACTCCGGTCGAGCCAGCCCATTCTTGCCGAAGCATGGCTCTCCCAAACTTATGAAATTTAAACGATTTAGATTTCAACTGCCGTACCAAATGCACGCGGGCATAGTACCTAAGAGTTAGCATGATCTACAATCAAACAGCACGTGTTCGAATTTGGTCACGTTTCCAGAATCTTCTCGTTCATACTTACAGGATTTATACATTTATACAGCCACGAGCCGTCGTTCCAGACGGAAATCATATTCCTATGATGGTTATTCATGAAATGGCAATAGGTAACAACCGATTTCATTTCTCGGATGAGGGCGACTTTGAAAACATTCTGCGGTAGTACCTACCTACAAGACATGGTATTTTGGTCTGACTGTTTGCGTCTACAACGGGTACAAATGTAGCTTTAACTACATTCAAATTCATTGGAAGATGTATAACATACGGCAATAATCTCGCCTCTATTTTACATGAGACTCTATTAACTTTACTGACGAATAATCTTGTTGGTCTTTTGACAAGTAAATGTGCTTTATCCAGATCCTATTATATTTCATCACAAGCCATGTTGAAACAAACTAGTTTAAACTTAATGTTGTAAATTATTTCAACATAAAACTCCAACCTGCTACAGGAAAAAGAATAAAAAATACACACCTAAGTAGATGATACGTTATTCAGATTTAAATCTTGTTACACACATAATAGGTCTTACGAAAAGGAAAAGAATCAACAAAACTAGAACGATATAGATGTCGTATACAGAGCTACAACATACAATATTATTTCGCAATAAACACAACATATCGTAAACTGGCGCACACTAAATACCGAATAGTTGAAACACGTGACTACTTACCCACAATACTTCCATATAGTTTAAAAATATACGCGTCTATCTGTCGACTTCGTAAATTCTGGCAATATTTTCTCTTCATTTGTAATGATAAGTCACGTTTTGGGGCACGCCAGCGGTCGACGACGGCGGCAGTCTGTATACCATCTGTTGGGGCTGAGTCCACCTGATCCGGCCGGCAGACGGCCAACAAACAGTTTGCCAAACGTAACAGGAGGCACACCCGGGAACTGTACTCATTACTCCATAAAGAACCGACACTTCGCCGGATATTCATGATCCTCTTAAAACTACGCCTTAATTACCGCCCGTTTTTTACTTTGGACACGATTTTCTTCACATGCACGGCTGTTTTGTTATTAATTTATTTAGATGAGCTCACATCAAAATATCATTACGTCTGAAACTATGATCTTTGAAGTCAAATACGCTGTTGATGATGTTTTAAACGAGAGTTGTAAGCATATAATAGACCATTTCTAAACTTGAATGGCAATATATAATTTTTTATTATAGGTAAATAATTCTTTGAGCAAACGAGTAGGAGTATATAGTAAATTTAAATTAAACCTTATATAAATGTTAAAAGAATTTCTACTATTGAAAAGTATACAGGTAGATGTATTCAGTGTATATTATGATAATACATTGTAATGATTTCATAATGTTGAATTATTGGTGGAAAGTTTCAAGTGGTCCTAGAGATAGTCTGGCGACAGATTGGAATGCTACTGGCAAATAAAACAATAACAAAGGTAAACGAACGGACAGAGGAAGCTGAGATATGTGTCACTTAGTGATTAGATTACGATTAATACAGTACTCTTAGTATGAGTTTGATTTACGCTTAAAGTAATCGAAACGAGAGCGCGTTCGGGGCTCTGATTGGTTGGTTCATTCGCGCCGGCCAATTAGAGCGAACGCGCTCTCGTTTTGATTACTTTAAGCGTAAGTAACAAAAACATAAAGCAAACTCGTACTAAGGCTACAGTTCTACAGTATTCAGGCCACTACAGTATGAAAACATAACTGACGTACAGAATCTTAGTTTTTGACTTTATTACAAAACTATAAAGTTTAAACTCTTCTAAAGAAACACACATGGTGAAAAGTGGGTGTACATTGTACAGTGGCATTACGTGCCGTAATGTGCAGATGCACTTTTACCTACCCCTTTGGGGATAAAAGGCATGACGTTATTCTCCTAAAAAAGAAGTTGATCTACTAAAGAAACATCAGCTTAGAGTGACTTCATGACCTGACCTGATCTGATAGAAGTTTTAGTAGTTGTTTGTATGTCAGGCTCACCATTTAGCACTAATCCTAGCAGTGGATGCTTAATTATGCATTTATTCAATAGTGAACTTTATTTATGAGACATATAGTGGTTTTTACACTCTCCTTGAGCACGCCAGTTGGCGCTTCCGTCTCAAATGACGTTATACGAATTGTTTTTTTTTTAATAATCTCCGTGTGACCTTTTTTGTCAATTTCGTCAAGAGCGTGTATGTTTTCCTCAAGACGAAAAGAACTTGTTGTATTTAAATAAATATATTTTTTGAAGTAATCGCTCATCACAGAATATTATTTATTGTTTACATATCCTTGTAGATAGATACTAGCTCAATTCTGAAGCTTCGCTAGCGTTAATGCATTCAAATGTCTACTAATCAGATTTTTTATTGTGGTAGCCACAAGAAGAGAATTATACTTACTTTACCGTACTGTCAAATCTCCCATTTCGCCCCATCTAAGATGTTTATTAACCATTGTGTTTTTATTTAAGTTGAAGAAGTTAAAACAATCTGCAAAGCGAACAATACCACCATGATTATATGCACTGCGAATGTACCTTGGCGAATGTTTTGTTTGTATCTTTTGTACCATTTTACTAAGGACCTGAATCACCATGTCTCAATCGTCTTATATCTAATTTACTTATCATTCTCAGATTCACAAGTTCATAATATCAATCATTAGTCTTCTCATCACAGGCAGTTACAAATAAATAATAAATTAATTGGCCATCCAAGTTCAAACTGTAATCACGGAGTAAGTTTCCACTCCACATTTAACCAGTTAGGTACAGGAGTTCCCAACATTTTTCTGGTCTAGGACCACTTTTACATAATACTTGTTAGCTACCACTATTACTATTTACCGACTTCGATGTATTTTTTTGTTTAGAACTTATGGCACCGCCTTCTAACCTACCAGTTAGAATTTATAATAGCAATTTTATGCTTTTTAGAACTTTAATTTAAAAATTTTTTGGCGTCGGATTTTTAATACTTTATTCATGTAGTGCCACACTAAGATTTTCTATAGTGTCTTATGGATTGACATAAGTTTATTTCGAGATTTATTGATCAGTGGTAATTATTACACAGAGGTGTAGCCTTGTATATATTTTTTTTAATTTCGCGCACCGCATTATGTCTTCTGTGGCCATATAGTGGTCAACCGACCACTGGTTGGAGATCACTGAGTTATTTTAACCCATGTTCCGTTATCAACCTTACCTCAAGTGAACAGTCGACATCATTGTATGCAGCGTAAAAGTGATTCCTGATAGAGATTTCATTATTTATGAGGTCGTTATGCGCCTAAGCAAGACATTGACATATTAAAAAGTTTTGAGATATCATCCTGGTGAAACTAGCTTTTTTTACAATAAAAGTCCTACGCATTTGTAAATTAGGTAATTTAATTTTGGTATGATATAATATAAATAATAGACACACATTTTCAATTCAAAACAGAAGAGGAAGAAAATAAATTGAACATTGAACAATTCTGAAAGTCACCTTCTTCAAAAATGTATTTACCATTGAATAATGAGTGTGAAACTAATAATTTCGCTGGGAGTGTGCGCCAAACTTTTTGTAAGTGCGCGCGTACTTGCGCAGACGCATCCCAGGCGGGCGCCTGTAACAAGATCAAGGCGGCGCGGGCGACGCACAGAGAACACACCCACTTTCCTCTTACGTAGTGTAGAATGAGAATGGACGTGACACGTACCTATAGGTATGTATATGCATATCTCTACTACTGTAAATATGTGGGAGGAAAGGTTTTTTATTATATCCAGTAATGGCTCCTCTATTTCTGGACTGATTGAGAAAGCTCTTTCTTGATCAACTAACCCTTTATCTTAACACATTGAACGCCGTCGTGGTCACCGGTGGCCGACATTAGCGGAGGATTTGCCTTCAACAGTTTTCTATTGGCAGTCAAAGACTTAAATATCGTCGTATAGCGAAGAGCTATAAAAATACCCATAAAGAAAAATAAATCACCAACGTATGACGTGGGCAAACCGCAGACAGAAAGCTATTCTAATTTACAAATACTTAAGGAAAGCAATAGCAGACCTGAAGTGCTATATTTAACATCACTATTCATGTTTTAAGGAAACAACAAAAGGTCAATATATGAATAATTTCATAAATAAATAAATAATACTGAATATGCAAATTTGTTTATTGCAGCATCATAATCGTGCAGTAAATCTTCGTGTTTTGTACGAAAAATATCACAAGTTGTTTTGGCAACATTTATTTATTAAGTGCTTTAGATAATACGAAGTGTAGAATCCGTGAGAATCAACGCTGTGACGACAATGAAGCAACAAAAACAGCTTAACGAGATTAGAAATATTTTAATTATGCTCTGTTATCCAAACTTTAGTCTAGCTAGCATACAGACAATATTTTCTCGTAATTTACTGTATTGATCTAATTATAAAGCAGGTAATCCCATAAAAGGATAAATGCTTTTAATCACGTAACTCATTAAAACCACATTCATTCATCAACCTGCCTACTTAAAATTTTTATTTATGAGGAAAATAATTATATTGGTTTTCCTGCATTCTTTAAAAAAACCAGGTAAATAGACTTACACGGGGAGTATTCGTGATACCTAGAACTTAGAAAAAATAAATAGATTTATTACATTTTTACACACACACACACAGGCAACAGACGTACGAGTATAACAAGTTCATTTAAAAATGCTTTTGTGTTCTAACTTTCAAACAAATTTATTCTTACAAATATGTAAAAAGCAATGTCTACTCTAAACAACATGTATTCTCATTCAATATATTAGGTAGGTACATACAACTCTACCTTTTACTCAATGACTAACAGAGAATCCACAGCTAAAATCACTAGTACCTACTTACTATAAAGAATGCTAAAACTGGCCAATTTTCAGAAGCAAGTAAAATGTTTTTAACTATTAATTAATAAAAACAATTACAAATGAAACCTTTGGGATGTGAACGGGAAAACAGACTGAAAAAAATTAATGATATTTAAATGATGAGGAAAACTATTAATTATTGTGTCTCTTATACGGAAAAGTACCCATTAATCATCTTTGATGTGGTATGTGTATTATAGCTAGAATTTTAATCGGTAGGCCTAGGTAAACGTTCATCTTTTTACCTTACCTATTATTGGAACTTGGAATCAAGTATAACAGCTCACACATAGGACCCACTTAGTTTTAAGTCAAATTTCCGTAGTGCTTGGCGACTGGGATTTTTCCAATAGTGTAGTCTCTTTTGTCTTCTGGCTTAAGTCATATTGTCTCCTGCATTAAATTCACCGAGAGAAATGGAAACTGAGATGTTTTTCTCCTCTAATAATATCTTGTGATTTATTTCGGTGCCGGTGGTGCCCAAGTCCAAGACATGTCCCTGGGATGAGACTTAAGTGTTCCGCAGTATCTTCTGTAGATCCTGGCTTACAGGAGTTGCAGTGGTTTTGGGAGGTTGTGGCGGGTTTGTCCCATAAAAAAGTTCGTCTGTTTGTAATGATCAGTAATGCATTAAAGTATCAAAGTATCAATATAAGTAAGTATCAATTAAAGTATTAAAGTATCAGCATCTTTTTTTTTTTTATTGTTAAATGGGCCGACGTTTCGCATCTAATGAAGCGGCCCTATTCCACTCCTATCCTAAGGCAGTCCGTAGTGTTGTTCTTTATACCTACATGCTTCTCTTCAAGAGATATGATTTAAGTGCCATTTTTTCAAAATATTTCCTAAGAACCGCGTTGTGCGTTCGGTACATTCGCACTATTCATGGACTAACCGTACCGAACATAACGTATTCGCTCACTCCTCCGGGCCTCGATATAATTAGCTACCAAACTACATCTCGTTAACTTTTCCAAAACATATCGATACGAGGTGATGCAGGAATGACGTCAGACTCTGCCATACCTCTGTTAATTATTACAAGGCGTCCACAACACTAACTATACGATATTGCGCATTTACTGACATGCCTCACTTTACTGCCACTTGTAACTTGCAATTCTTACCAGAACTATTAAACAACGTACTGTATAAGAACATTGTATCGAATGATGATTGATAATGCAATCGTTAATTTATTATACTAAGCTGCCTATGATGGGTATAAGACATTATAAGTATATTTCAAAATTGTGTTATCAGATATGCTTCACTGTTAAAACTTTCATAAAACAGGTTACCAGTGTATTGCACATAAATATCTATCAGAAAATAAAATTTTACGAAATGTAAAACATTAATTGAATGGTGCAAGTTAAATTGAATGATAGATTTAAGGAAATTTCAACCCAATTACTATAAATAAAGCATGAATAACAAATTAAATAGCAGTGATGAATGAGCTCGCATCATCCGATGGTCTGATCAACACTCACAAATCAAAGTAAAACGGTGTCAGAAACCGCAATACATCAACCGCAAATCGAGCTTTTACGTAACTAACTATGTATACGTAGGTATTATAGAGACACAAGTTAGTATTTCTTAGTACTTACCCAAGTACTTACATACGTCGTTAGGTCTTATAAGTCAATTCCACATTAACATCTACCAAGATTTGATGTGCATTAACTCAAATTTAAATCCTTTAGTTAATTATATAAGGTTCCAATTTGCATTTATATGACTAATGATAGAACTGGTTTTGTTTTATATGTATTAATGATTGGAATGGTAATCTGTCCTTTTTTACAAAAAGACGCTAACATAGTCCATTGCAAAACATTTACCACTCATTTTTATAGGTATGTTAAAATTCACGAAGAAGTATCCTTAAAACTGACATCTTGCTAGTTTTGGTTCTAATAACTATCGTGAGACATACTAAATTAACAAAAAAATCACTCACGAAATGAATGGAGAAAAGCTCTACCAGTTTCGAGTAATGAAGAGTCCCTGTGTGACTCGAAACTTTAAGAGATTTCCTTCATTAATTTACGTGACGAACTAATATAACAGTGATATAGGCTTTGTAGATCTTCATAAATATATTTGACGCTCTGAATACTCAAACGATTGATGCAAATTGACAACAAACCTCATGATGATTACCATGATAGATACATACTGCAAGTACTGCTACTGCTCATACCCGGAACACGAGCAATGTTCAGTTAATATAATTATATTAAGTATACTAGTTAGTACAATACTTAGAAACTGTTTGTCTGACTAAACGCCGGCAAATCGCAAGCAAAGATTGCAGTAACGTCACGCTCTGAAGAGCTTTGAAGTCAGACACAAATGTGTTCCCATACTTTGAATTTATTATTTTTTTGACAAATAAGTTGACTATACATATTTTGTTTCTATAATATAAAAATAAGTAGAATTTTCCTTCCTAACGCTGTAACTCCAGATCGCAACAACCGATTTCCACAGTTTTATATTCGTTGGAAAGGTTTTGAGCTCCGTGCGGTTTATAGCAAAGAAAATTCAGGAAAATTTTAAGATGAAAACAGGAAAATAGGGAAAATCATTGGTGGCGAAAAGAAGTTCGCCGGGTTTGCTAGTATATGTATAATGTTCATAATAACTAGCAAAAAAAAACATAATTCTCAACTAAATTAGCATCATATAGCATATATTATCGTACTTGTAACTTCACATGTTCTTCTCTTTTGCCAAATCTTCGTATCGAATTAATTCCTATTAGTCTCCTAAATAAATTAAAAAGACACCAAGCACTGATGTGAACACGTCCCAAGTTGCACAACGATCGAGTACTCGTGTAGTGAGCCTATAAAGTTTAATGAAACGCGCGAGTGTGCTGCGCGCGCGCCGCCCCACCGGCAGTAAGGCTAGACTCGATTAGCAGACACTCTGGCATCACAACCTGTCACTTACTTTAGATGCTCATGTACTTAGGTTGTAAACTTTAGTGGATAGCTACACATTTTTAACCGACTTCAAAAAAAGGAGGAAGTTTCTCAGTTTCATCTGTATGTATGTATGTTTGTTTGTCCACGGTTATCTTGCGAATGGCTGAACCGATTGTGTGCGGTTTGCAGAAAAGAGTTTGTTACACTTAGTAGAAGATTTCGGCATATTAACCGACTTTCCGCGAATACCTCAACCGATTTGGTGCGGTTATCAAAAAAGATTTTATTACACTTAGGACCAGGTATTAGCATATTTACCGACTTCAAAAAATGGAGGAGATTCAATACGATTCTTTTAAACGTTGTTTACCTTTCTCTACATTTATTATTCATTCATTCTTTATATTTGGTCACTAAACATGTACATATTAGCTAAATGTATTTGCTGCTCTATTATTACTTGTGAGTACGATTAAGAGGTATAGGTTTTTCTACTTTACCTAGATTCCCATGAGTATAATAGATACCTACTTATTTATATACTAGACTATTGCTCCGTAGGTAAATACTAAACATTTACTCACGTTTTTGCAATCAATTGACTGAGTAATTTATATATTTACTACTAACATAATAGGGATGATGACGAGACATGACAATTAAAAATCTATTTAGTCCGTCAGATAAGTAATGAAAAATATTAGATACCTACATATTTTTTACTTAGATAAAACGAATCAAAGTTTAGGCGTGGGAGCAAATATGTCATTTCTACGTACAATATGTACTTAAAAGTGACGTCACTCGATATTTTATCTTATATCTTCGAAAATATTTGTTTCTGTAAGAAAATAAAAAAAATACGTCTCAAATATTTTAAAATAATTATTTTTATCAGAAGCGTAAAAGACTATAATCTACAAGACTACCTACCCAACTCTACTACAAACTAATACTAATACTAATAAACTAGACAAAAGCTAACATAAAGAACTAAAATACTTTTTAATATGGTACATTAACATATGGTACATACCCGCGTACATTTACGGAAGCTGTGAAGGACTTGCGCTCACGCATGTACACGTTGCTCACACGCGCAGTGGCTCACACATAAATACATACATATACCAATATGTGTAAAAGAGTGGCACAGCTGATATTTGGACCACATCTTACTGAGCTATTTCAGTAGAGATGATAATTTATGAAACATTAATTGCGTCTCGTGCACTATTGGCAATGTTTAATCAAATACCTACTAATACTGTCGGTCAATTTTATAATTGAATAATAAATTATGCTTTAATGAAGTACGTCTTCAGTATGCTATTTATCATCAACAACCTTGTCTAAGAAAATATACGACAAAAAAAGGTTTTTGTAATACCTAAATACTTTATTTAGCACTTTTCTATTTTCTAAAAGAACTAAATTAAGCATGTTTTTATTAACAATAGAGTACTTAGATGGCTCATTTTCATTTTAATGTCCATCTTATAGTTTATTTTAAAATATTAGACATGTATTTTTTATTTTCTTACGGAAACACATACTTCCGAAAATATATCGATTTGAAATATCGCATCACGTCACTTCTATGCACATTTTATGCGTAGAAGTGACGTATGTATTAGCTTTTAAACTTTGATTCGTTTTATCTAAGTATTGTTATCTTTTATGACAAAAAATAAAAATACGTGTCTAATATCATTACATTACCTATCTGACGGACTAAATAGATTTCTTTTTATACCCCGTCATCATTCCTATTTCAATATTAGATAATATCCGATCTCGTTTATAAATAACCCACTCATGATACCTGTCCGTTCTGCAATACAACAATCAACATTTCAAGGCCTAAAAAAAATAATTCCGCATTTCTTGATCCGTTTCTTTGTAATGGTATCTTTAACAACAAACAGTACGTAATGTGTAACACACATTTTTTGTTTCTTAGTCACCGGCGGCACTAAACCTGTTTCTAGTATGTTAACTATAATTTAAACCTAAGACAGCAATTTAATCGACACGAGTAATTTATTTATATGTAACTAGCATCACAAACATTACCTGTATACCTTTAAAACTACAGCAGTGCCACCTACAGAGTCCAATTTTAAAATAGGTATGTAAATCATCTAGGAAACTAAGCACTCATGCGAAAAATCACATCATTATCAAGCTCAAGGGAACAATTAAAATCGGTAATTCGCTGTATACCTTTAAAACTACAGCAGTGCCACCTACTGAGTCCAATTTTAAAATAGGTACTAATACATCTAGGAAACTATCCAAACATGCTAAATATCATATCATTATTCCTCAAGGGAACAATTCAAATCGATAAATACCATCATTTTCAGTACAGCTATTTAGGAGCGTAAGATACCCATAGCATAGAAACATAATACTATGACACCTGAACGCCCTGAGGCCTATGGTTAAGTTAATGGTTAATCTGAGCCATTTTGTAACTGGCCAAGGAACGAAAAATCGATTTAACCGATAGATCAAGGTGTGGTTCTAACTAAAGTGAATGAACAAAGCAGTTTGGTTGTATTTCTGTGTACAGTACAGTCATGCTAACCTCGGAAACTGTACGGAATTCGACAAGGTTTTAAGAGTAGGCAGTATATAAGTATTGAATAGGGCCGACACGTTTTGTTTAGACTGCTCGTTGACCGAGTGGTTGCAAGTGCGTCTGCCGGGCAAGGGGTCTCGGGTTCGATTCCCGGGTCGGGCGAAGTATTACTGGGCTTTTTTCGGTTTTTCGAAAATTTCTCTTTGGTAGCACGGAACCTGGAAATGCGCCCGGTTTATGGCAATAGGCTCACCACATGGGACTTACAACATCAATTGTGAAATGTGGGTGTACATTGGCATTATGTGCCATAATGTGCATCTCTGCCTAACCCTTCGGGGATTAAAGGCGTGACGTTATATATATACGTTTTGTTTAGAATAGCGATGGCAATCGTTTAGAACTGAATATTATACATGTACTAGCAAACCTGGCGAACTCCGTTTCCTACCAATTTTCCCTGCTTTCCGGCTTTTCTCTTATTTTTTTTCTGAATTTTCTATTTTGCTATAAACCTCACGGAGCCCAAAACCTTTCCAACGAATGCAAAACCGTGGAAATCGGTTCGTGCGTTCTAGAGTTATAGAGTCAGGAAGGAAACCCCGACTTATTTTTATATAATAGAAGAAGATTCATTCATTTAGGTAAAAGATTTAGGTACCTACATTAGTATTACATAACACTAAAAAAACAACTGCGTTAACATGCCAAAAATAATTCCACACTGTGTTCGAAGTTCGAAATAAAAGGAAAATTCAGAGTGGGAATTAATTTATTTATGTTTTAGAAAATGACCTTCAAACTGTGCTGATTACATATGTAACGAGTTGCGAAATACAGCAATCTTATTTATTTGTTGTCCTCGTATTTATTTGCCTAATGACATTTTAATAGTCAACGTGACCTAATAGATACGTAGTACATATACATATCTACTGCTCAGCCTTGGCTCATATCAAAAAGAGGCTTTTGAGAGTAAAAAATACAATAGAATTTGAAAGATGTCTGTCAAACAAAAAAAGCTATAACACTCTGGTTAACCATTTAAAGGTACGCGTCCACAGGCCCACATCGTACGCAACGAATTTTAGTTTGTCTTGTATAGAAACTCATATAACTGCGTCCACTGATCCGTATCGTAGGGACTGCATCATCAGCAATGCCTACATGCTATGCGTGCTGATGACGTCATACGGACTTCGTACGATGCGTGCGATGCGCACGATGCGGGCCTGTGGACACTCCAATCCTCCAAGCAAACACTCTTACTCAAAGGAGGGTCATAGTCCAGGTGGATTATCTCATGACTAGTTGATTCATGATGTTGATGGTTGAAATTCCAATCATAGTTAAAGAAAGAAATATTTATACAGAATAAAATTTCCCAGGAGAAAGATACAAAACAATGTATTAAGTTGTAACACAATCATATGATTCAGTTTCCTTTGTGCTGTTTATTCATTAACCGACTTCCCAAAATGGAGGAGGTTCTCGAATAAAATACTTGAAACGTGTTCAATAAATGGTCAATCTATGCGGAAATAAGAGAATGGTAGTTGTAAACACGTCGATTTTATTGGAATGTGGTCCAAGCTGGGAGCTCTAATAAGAATTATAGGCTACTAGTAACAAACACTAAAACTTATACAGAAAAACTAGTATTCAAATTACCTATATAAATCTATGCGAATTGAATAAATCTATACCTATAACCTTGGTTCAGCAGGTAATCCGCCTGATTGAAATAAAGAATTTATTTTAGTAAATAGGAACAGTCCAAAGATTTCTTTTACACGTCAAAATTATTATAAAAAAAATCTAGATGAGGTCGGCTAAAATCGGATTTAATGTGCTTATCAGTACATTACATTAATTAAAATATATTTTTGGGGTATTTGATGTCAAATTGACACCTTTTTCATTCTCCTGACGATCTTTAATATGAATAACAAGATATTACGAAAACCGTCTCATTTGAAGTAGAAATCCATAACTGACTAAGCTCCTGTGCGCTATATTTTACCCTTACAGCCATACTCAAAGTTATTTCATGGTTACAACATGGTATAAAATCGATACTGAAGATTAGTTTAAGTAATCATTAAGACTGAGTAAAACCGCAGTAGGCAAATCTCTTATTTCATATCTTATAACCTATAACCCTATGAATCATAGTATTGTTATCTTAAGTCTTATCAAGAAAATGTTACGGTAGGGAGTTCCCTCTTTCCTCACGATTTGTTCAACTTTACACTTGAGAGGAATGTACTCTGGGGTCGGGTTTTGGTACTTCACCCATTTTGAACTTTAGAGGTCAAGTCCAAGACCTATAGCTTCAGGTTGAGTTAGGGTCACTTGCCCGTAGTAGGTAACTTGTAACTCGGGGCTAAGCTGTAAGACTAGATGTTCTAATCATCTTATCTCATTACAGTACTAGTGATGTTATATATCTATGTATATAGGTACGATATATAAAAATCAATAGCTGTTCGTTAGTCTCGCTAAAACTCGAGAACGGCTGGACCGATTTAGCAAATTTTGATCTTGAATTATTTATGGAAGTCATAGGAAGGTGGTACAAAGTACGTCAGCAATAGTGGTAGTTAATAAGAAGAATTTTGAAATTGAAGGTTCTAGTAATATTACCATTAGTAGGTCTGGGATATCCCAGACCTTGATCTAGTCAGCACACATTCATTTATTATATAAGTATCTTTGGAAGGCCTTTAAAGTGCCTAATAACATTTTAGTGGGTACTATGAAACTAGAGACGGTATCAAAGGGCTCGGTATGCTCGAATATCAGCCTCCACGCTTTGTGAAGTTACCTTGGCCAGTCAGCTTCATTACCTTAACGAAATCAACTCTCACTATTATCCTACTAGCGTTATTAATGCGAAAGTTTGTATGTTTGTTTGTGTTGTTACTCCTTCACGTCAAAATAACTGAAGGGATCGAGGTGAAATTTGGAACAGGGTTAGATTAGGGTCTGGAAAAACACATAGGTTACTTTTTATTCCAAGTGTCCGCGGGCGAGGCCGGTAGCAGAGTTTAGTAATAATACTTTAAATACTGTAGTAGACATTGAATAAGTTTTTGTACAGTTTGCTACAGGTTAGAACTTACTATTCAGGCGAACTTCATGTTTGTTATCCTACCTAAGTTCTCACTTAAAAAATCACCTTTTCATATACATATACAAAGTAATGATCTTCGTCACGGTAATTACAAGCATTCTTGTTTGTTTACTGTATATTTTTCTAGTAAATATTTATGGTTCACGTTGGTACTTCCCTAGGTACGTCTACTTTATGACGATGTGACTAATCGAATGGCCAGGTTGAAGTTCTGATTTTATACAGGATACAGGTTTTTTTTTAAATTGTGTTTGAGTTTGAAGGTATGACTTCTGTCACTTTCAGGTTTCAGGGCCAAGAGTAGTATTGCTGAGTTTTTCAGTAGTTGCAATGTCAACGTCACACCTTTTATCCCCGAAGGAGTAGGTAGAGGTGCACATTACGAAAGGTGCACTTTTCATCATTTGTGTTTTTAGTCCCATGTAATAAAGGATGAGCCTATTGCCATATGCTGGGCACAATTCAAGACTCCACGCTACTTCTGAGATGTTCGAAATAATTATTATTAAGTTTTTCAGTAATAACAACAATACATATTTAACTAAGAACTCTTTTGAGCCCAGCCTGTATAAAAAAAAACGCTTTAGATACTTATGAACAAGAGTGTAATACCACGACAGGTAAAAAATGTTATATTATATTTTTATTAATATTAGTTTAATAGTTTTTTTTGTGTGTAAAGTGTACTTACGTACGACAATGTTACACTTATGTTAAAATAAATGCCGTACTTAAAAACGTAGAAGGCGTACAATTAACTTACGGAGTTGAAGACATTACAAAGTTGAATAACACATAGGGAAGCGAACTATTTAAATACATCCTCAGTAGAGATCCATTATTTTGTTGTAAACTCGTCTAATATCTGTATGGTTTTGTTATTTACATTATGTATCTACTTGTACTGTACATAGATAGAGGTACCTATACAAAAACATTAGAATATTTTTCAAGAGATTAGTCACAGTCCGCTTAGAATAGTAATTTGTATGTGAACTTGTATATTGAGACAAAATACAATAAAATTGAATCGTGGAATTTGGTGCGTAATAATTAATTGTGTGATTTAATACACTATTTGAATTAAGTTTTGTTGAATAATATGATCATTTTAATACAGTTTCTTTTTGATATGTTTAACATTTTATCGTGAATATTTTAATAGCGTAACAATTAATTTGTGATAGGTAATTAAGTTATTATGTGTTGTATCTTGTATATATATATATATCCAACATACACATATATATATATATATATATGTTGGATATATATATAGATATATATATATATATATATATATATATATATATAAATTTTAGAAAACATACCAAACTGTGGAATCCGTATTGTTGTATTAATTATGTACGAGTTGGATTTAATTTACTTATTTAGTTGTGGTGATTGCTTTGGTCTCTTTAGTACCTATATTTAAATTTGAAACTTCTAAATATTGAACTTTGGGATTATAGAGAAGTTTTTGATAATTAAAAATCATGTTATGTTATATTAATGACATAACTTAGTTATAATCGAATTTAGTATAAAAGTAAATTACTTTTTTGAAAGTTGTGTAGCACAGTTTGCCTTATAAATAACCTAGTTGGTAACCTTCCTAAACCTAAACACATTAAAGGGAGCTCCGTTTAGTGTAGTCGAGTGACTGGAGCGAGCGCACTCGACAATAACTCGCACACTGCCGGCCTTGCTACTTTACTATCTTAAATCACCACTGGCTAGCAATCACTTAGAAATATGCGGGCAGCGATACTGTGCTCTAAAATACTTCTAGTACGCAATTATACAAAGATAATAACTATTTAATTAAAATTATAGACATGTGTATTAAAAACTCAGTTCTACTAATTGAAATAAGGTACTAGTGAAGATATAATTAAATTAAATAAAAAGATATATACTTAGTTAAAAATATTAACCAACACAATAAATAAATATAGATCTTAATATCCTTATAATCACGCGTTTGTCTTTTGGGGTTAGGCAGAATGGATGTTGATGCACATCCGCACATACATGCACCTGGTCAAACAGTTTCCTTATTTACTCGGTCACATTTATCGGTTCGTCTTAAATTCGAATTTATGAATTCGTTTTATTTTAATTACTACCTGACCCGGCAATCTTCGTACATCCACTTCGTTCCAACAACTTTTACTCATCTTTTAAACCTTTCCTAGATCTGCACAAATAATTCATGATAAAAATCCGCCAAATCGGTCCAGCAGTTCTCGAGTTTTAACGAGACTAATGAACAGTAATTGATTTTTATATATAGAGATAGATAGATATACAGTCGCCGGTACATACCAATATACACATGAAACTTTTTAGACCAAAAACCAGTAAATATTTTTTTTAATTCCCGAAGGGGTAGGCAGAGATGCACATTACGACACGTAATGCCAATGTACACCCACATTTGACAGTTTATGTTGTAAGTCCCGTGTAATAGGTAGTGAGCCTATTGCCATATACCAGTTAATATAAGGTTCATAATAAAACAGTCCGTAGAAACTACGGTGCTAGGTATTTATATGTAGTAACATACGAACATGAAACCTATAACCATGCACGTTACGACTTCCGTAGTATAACACCACGTTATGGCTGTGATTACTATAATTATGTTTAAACTATAACAGTATATCTATACATAGGTAGGTAGTTTAGTTTTAGTTGTAGTAAATTTTGTTTGATATTTTATTATAATTCATTAGTATTTAATAATTGCACGTTGTTATTAACTTTGGTACTTTAAGGTGGTGCAAATATATGATAGGTATATATCTACTTCCTAAAAACGTAAACCGATTTCCATTTGGCATACAAATATAAAATCGAATAACGACCATCGATTGACCCGTGTGTACGATTTTATTATTAGGTATTTATTTTTTCAAATCCAACATTTAATTTTACTGCGATAAATAAATGGGTAACAAGAAACTAAGGTCACAAAAGATGTTTAGTATGTATAAGAGAGTAAAGCATCAAATCGATACAAGAAATAATTACATTTCTCTGAATTCTTAGTAAATGTAAGTACATAAAATGTACATTAACATAATTAAATGCAAGTAACACTAACGAGGCCATCTATGTTTACATTTTTTAAGAATTCTGTACGTCATGACACACTTTGTACATTTTATAGTTTTTAAATTATCGGCTTTCGAGAAGTATTTAAATTGTGGCCTAGAGATAAATGCGGGTGCGCGTAATTAAGGTTTTACATTCGTTAACTTCACCCTAATTTTCAGTATATAGAGTATTTTTTAAATGTAATGAGTCGGCCTTCGACTTCTATCTTGGCTCGTGGTAAGCAGCTACCCATAAGCGACATGTCTACTCGGGCCAGGTTGATTACCCTTTGGAAAACACAGACTGTCAAAAAATTCCACTCTTTAACGGTTCGCACAAGGAAACTCGAAGCCAAATGTTTCGTGCGAGTGGGTGGAGTATCCACCATGAAGCAGTAGCGTTTTGTCGATTGTCTTGTGGTACAATGATGGATGATATAGAGTAATACCTATACCTCATTAAATCTAGTTTCGATCGATACCAAGGACTGTAGTTACGACGTGAAGCGGAGGTGTGTACCTAGGTCGGTCGCAAGTGGTCGCTGGCTCCATAGAAAACACGGTGCGTGTGCGCAGCGAGACCGGTCGGCGCGCGGGACCGGTATGTCGTGTGGGAATTTTCCATGCTTTCCTCGCGCCGCCTCCGTACCTTACACTCCTTGCAGGGAACACTCAACGTTGACCGATTGCATCTCTGTCGAACACCGCCGCGACACTTATATGGAAAGTGGTCTTCAATTATTGCGATAAGGAAATTCATACTCATTTTTATATGGACAGCGGTGCAAGTTTAAATACTCTTTCGGATGTTTATCTTGAGTGGTAACTTAATATTGAAGATTTTCATTTTCTTGCAAGCTGTAACAAACTAGTGTCGAATCGTTTGCAAGGTGAAATACAATGTGTGCGCCCTTCAAACCGTCCCCACGTTTTTTCTCGAGAATTCTCAAAAATTCTGGAACTCAAAAAAATGTCGGAACTATAATGTTCGCGCATCGTTGGCAAGCTTTGGGTGACACTTTTAGAATAGTCCACAATTCGTCCAAACTTGAATGGACAGATATTGTGCAGTCGCGTGCCAAGCGGTCGCGCCAGGCGCCCGCCGCTTGGCACTTGGCACGCCAGCCCACACGGAACACAGAATGATTTACCGACTGAAGTTCAAGGTCAGCCGCGAAATTTTGCGAGATGAGTCAGCTGCGGACTGCAGCTCGATGCAGCAGCCGAGCACTACGGACATACCAATTGATGTCTCTGATTGACTGAATTAAAACAGAACTCTCGTTTTTCGTAACGTGCGAATGCTGAAAAAACGCACGTTTAACACAAATATTCTGGCAACGCGTCCAAGGGCACGGAGTAAGAAAATAAATCATCATTTTTCACTCAAGTCTCTCGAACCGGGCAAAAGGTGAAAGCTTCTGAACATCATAACAACCATTTGTCAGTGGACTGTGACACTGCCGCTTGTTGCTCCAGCTATAATAACCAGCAGACTATCTATGTACTTATAAGTCCTATATTTAATGTGTTTGGCAGCGTTGTCTTAGGGATCAATCTAGAACCATTAAACGCTTGGAAAATCTATAGAATTCTTTGCCAAGTGTGAACTTTTTATGTGGGCTACCTTTCTTACGACGTAGAAAGAATTGTCGCAATTCCAAGGTTACGGTAAAAATAAACCGAATTACTCGCACTTGTGGGTTAACAGTTACTTAGGCTTGTTTAGCATATAGTAGGTAAATAAAAACAAAGTGTATTATGAAAGGTAAACAATAGCAATACAAATAAATGTGCATGTAATATTTATTTTAAGTCATGAGCGATGTTTACATGACAATATGTTTCGTGTTAATATCTATTTTAGATATACAATGTGCCGAACTCCGCCAAATGCGTCGATGATGCCAATGCTGTCTAACTAGCTGACCACTCTTCCTACAGTTAATGAGAATGAAATTAGGTACTGACAAAGACCAGCATCAGCAAATACTTACATGTGTCTATCACCTACAGGCAATTTTAAAGAAGGTTAATAGGTCTCGTAATAAATCACCACTTCGAAATAGTGCAGATTGCAAATATAACAATAAATAGAATGAAATGTTTAGGTACTATCACACCACATGCAAACTTCACATGCATGCATGCATGTGTGGGTACACATACATATTGATACATTTATACAAAACCAGGAATTCCAAAATGTTTGGATGACGAAAGACTAACTACTTTAAGACTAATTTATTTATTGATACTAAACGAGACCACGATTCATCGAGTTCTTGGGTAATGTCAACGTTATTTAGTACCGTGGTACGTAGAGTGTGCAATATTTCACGTTTCGTATTAATTGACGAACACATGGAAGCTTTTAAAAGTATTTTGAAGCGGTGTGCAGTTGGACCGGTGCCGCGGGCCCGGCGGACATCAAATATCGCGTACTACGCTCGTAACACGCGGAGAATAGATCAGAAATACTACTCGTACTACTACAATACTACTTGCTTCACTACGAGCTACTCCATAATTCTGATTGATGGCATCTATTTACAGGTTTTCTGCTTCAGTATTCACGAATGTCTCCTTGTCTACGTGTCTATATTAAATAACGTACATCGTTCTTCTGATTATAATAATGTTATAATCTGAGTTTGGAAAATGTGGCAATCTCAACAGATAATCAGCTTCAAATCTTACCTTCATAACCTAAAAAGATGGCTAAACTAGTTCTCATCTTGATAGAAGAGAGGCTCTACACATTTTCCGTGATGTGTGGAGGAGTAACATATAAGTACCTATGATTTTACAGGTTACCAAAGGTGATTTAAAAAAACAACTGTCACATTCTTCCTCTTGTTTATATTCGTGATTTAACCCACCGTACGTAGGACAGAAGAATTCACCTAGACGCAGTTCTAACCGCTGTTCTCATCACTAGTATCAAAACCTAAACTAATCCTTAGATCTTCTGAAATCTACTTTGTGCGTCTCTAGCCAGCTGTCCGCTGAGTACCACACGTGCACAGCCAGTAGCACGTGCGTTTGCCAATCAATTATTGTCGTCTTTAGGTCTTTACATATTACCGGCCGCCGAGCGTGGGCAAAAGTGTTGCAAATTATGACCATTCCTCCATTTGCGTGCGTCTATATGTACTTAGTGACTAGGAATTAGACTCGTTGGGAGTTATTTAGTTTTTTTTACTGCATATTTCAGTATTAGGTTACGTAGCATTTCTTCTTTAACAGTTTTAGACTAATGGAGCCGACGAAAGGCATCGTTTTCTTTTCTTCCTAGTTTCTGATTTTTTTTTTATTCAGGTCCAAATCTAATATTACAATGGGCTTAACTAATAGTTATTATAGCCATTAATAATGGCTGATTAATTATTAATGGCTGATGGGCTTATTATTATTTAATGGGCTTAAGTCGAGCGCCTTTGTACCTACATTGTACTGTGAATGGTCAAAATGGTCTTCGATCCAAGTTATAATTAAGACGCGACATTGTCTCGTGTTTGGCCACAACTGTTAATGATTACTTCAATTAATCTTTGTAGTTCCCCGAAACCCACGTTGATTGGCTTGTTTATTAGCGTTAAGAAGATAATTATATATGAAATCTAAAAGATTGTACTAAGTAATCAAAGAACCCATTAAAGGTGGAAAAGTTTGAATGCACTTGTCCCTTTGCACAAACCAGTAACACATTCTCAACTCTATAGTATACGGTCATTAAGTCGAAAATACGTTGGTGTACCATCGTGTGGTATATTAACAGCAGTCTGCCAGTCAGTCTGTTATAGAAACGAATTATGTCTAATTAGTCAACGATATTTCATGAATATTTGATTGGATGTCGGTGCGGAACAATGCATTGACATTGAGCGTCGCTGCATCGATTACTTGAAACCTATTTATATTAGAAGGTAAACCAAACAAATGTTGATAACAAATTATTCAATATTTTATGTAAACATGGAAATATACCAACTTTAGCTATATCTAGAGTTTTCCGTAAATACCTTTATTTTAACACTGAGATGAATCATACATACTTTATGAGGAGACCTCTTATGACTTAATTTAAACCAAATATTTGTTATCATCCTAGCTGACTATACCTACACAATTAGCGAAATAGACCCAGTAGGTAAGCCAAAAAGAGCATTTTTCTCTTTTAACTAATTTGAATACTCTTAACAAATACGACATTGCAACAGCCCCGCCACTTGTCCGTAACATTTCTAGACAACCTACAACATTACAGCTCTTCTGTGGTCAAGGAACATGGAGCTGTTCATACAGAATTTAATACTTGATTAATTCAATCATTTATTTAGTTTGAAAAAAAATTATTTTGGTTGTTTTAAATGCTTCTGTGGACTAGTAATACTTGTGGTTTTGTTTAAGTCAAATGAGTGATCTCCACACTTCATAGCTCTTCCCAGCATCTTAGCTCTAGTGTGTTTCGGATACCAGACCCGTGCGTACGGCGCGTCGCGTTCCGCGCGCGGCTCAAAGAGCCAGACCACCACAGATGGGGCCCAGTAGGGCTGATGCCTAATCCGGAGCTGCGGACTACCTAGCGGGTTTACCGGGGCTCCGGCTCGAAAAGCAGGAGAAGGAACGGGATGGTTTTTAGTCAGTAAGAGTCTGACACGGATCTCGCCTCGTCCAAGGCGGGAGAAGTCATTGGATGATTTTCCCCCCTCAAAAAAAGTGTGTTTCGAATATCAGCATCTAACCAATACTTATAGACTAGTGCTTAAATCCATCTGTCTAGAGAGACTGTAGATACTGTCGGTCCACGGATCCTTCCAAGTCGTTACGTAAAATAAATATTATGAAACAGAGTAAAGACTTGCGCAGACGCGCTCAGATAGATGGACAATGCAATTAAGAAGCAAGCAATTATGAACTATAATATAGATAATTCTCCTTTAGTTGTAATCTTAATTGAGACGTTGCTGTTATACGTATGTGCATAGGGTACAGTTTTCCTTGTAACACCGTATCCAACTAAAAGGAAAAAAAACTAGATTCGGTCTGCCACGATGGTCTCAGTCTGGATCGTTAAATTGTATATTTTTATATTACAGTAGTTTTTTATTGAATTCACTTTACTGACATTTGACTTAGATTAAAGTATGTTCGCGCGATTTATTATTAAGTACTTACATAACTAATTAGATCCTAGTCTTTGATTGATTGTAGTTAAGATCATAAGCACTTAGTAAAATCGTTACATGTCTTTAAAATACTTATTTGTTATCTCTTAAGTGTTAAATACAAAAGGTAAAGGATTAAGTAATGTATCAGAGATATTGTACAAAATCTTTTTTTAAAGAGTAACGATGAAGTTTCACATTCTTCTCCATTCGAAGCTACACTTTGAAACGAGCACCTAGCTTTACTGACAGACAAACTGTCACAACAATTCAATTTGACGTTTCAAAAGTGCCTAATTAAGGATATAACTTTGGTCTCCAGAAAAGTCTCTATACATTACATACAAACTTTATTACATTCGAAGCCTTACACTTGTGCACACATCCTAAGCTGGAGGTAATAACACGTCAGTACAAAACGCAACATTCGCGACGTCGGCGTCGAGCAATAAATACGTTCGTCATAATGACGGCGGTACTGGAACACCCCTTCACTGGAAACCAGCTGGCCACCGCCCCTGGCACCACCATTATCTCTAGCAACTGTTACTCGAACTAACTGGGAACTATAAACCTCAACCACATCTTTAACAAGTACCTTCCTCGCTACACCATTTCATCTAGACCTTATGACTCCAAGGTCGCTCCTCAAGTTTCGACCCGACATGTCGATACATAACATATTCAACATGTCAATGACCCGAACATACTTCACGTCCTTAGCAAAAAATTAAGCCGAATGCAGCTGACGCACCTCGCTATACGTTTTTGGGTGGAACTTGCGAAAATACGGCAACATGTAGTCGGTCAAACCGGCCTTGGTTTCGGAAACCAGTTATGGAAATTTCTTTTTCGCAAGTTTCGTTAGTAGTGGCTGCGGAGTTTAAGTAGCGGTAATTAAGGCGACGACCGACGTCGGCTGGTAGTGCGCGGGCGCGTCCCGGCACTGCGCATGCGCGGCATTAAACGATTGCAATGAAATCGCCGCGTACGCAGCTGGGGGATTCTGCTACAACATGCTCTGACCTAAAAACTGGTGTTTGCAATATTCGATCTTTGTTCATTGAAGGGGTATATCTTTTACTAAATACGAGTACATCTACAATATATTACAGTACGGTACCTAATTATAATTCTTTGTGTATTATTTGATTTTACATAATATTGAACTTGAAACTTCAAAACAATTATCAATCAAGTTAAACTGACATTTTATAGTCGGCTCATCAGTAGACATCTTACCGATGTATCTCAACTTTTATAAATTAGAAATTGAAGTATAATTAAAACTCATGTTTAACGGCTTAGTTGTAACTCTAGTCCGCAGTAAAATTAGAACAGGAATCTATAATTAGGCACACCAGGGACGTCGGCAGACGTAGACTGGTACAGCTTGAAATGAGCGACCTTGTATCATATAAGTAACAGAAACTCTTCGCAAAAACAATCCTTTAATAATATAAATAAACTAGATATTATTTATGTCTTCTTAAGACCCATTATAGGGTCAATATAAGTATATTTTTTTTGCAAATAACTGTGTAATCAATGATATTTCCGATAATTGAACGACATCATCAGCCTGTGACAGTCTATCGCTGGACTAGGAGCCTCCACTCACCAGATCCATCTCCACACTTAACTAACTGATGAACTGAAACTGTGATCCTTAAGTTTTAAAGGTTCAGGTTTATTAGAAACCCCTATCTCTCCCAAATGTCCCTTACTCCCGGAGCTGCGGACGGCCAGCGGTTTACCGGGACTCCGGCTCGAAAAGCAGGAGTAGGAACATGGTGGTTTATAGTCAGTAAGAGTCTGACACTCCCTTAAGCTTCGCCCAAGGCGAGAGAAGTCATTGGATAAATCCCCCCCCCCCCTCTCAAAAAAAGTCTCCTTTGTTCTCTTAGGATAGAGTAAAGATGTGACAATTGTACCTATACTCTTGAAAATTATATCTAAAATCTATAATAAGTCGAGTGTCCATTGAGGATTCGCGTGTAAATGGCATAAACGATAAAATAATAAAGACCGATGTTTTAATTTTAGATGAAGCTTGCGTAACTAGCGTGCGTAACGGAGTGCTCAGTAGACACACAAACATTATATTTAATTTTATTTGTTATAGTTTTTTGGTTGACGTCATTGTGTATCAAATATGGACGTTCTGTTCATTGCAATTTTGTTTAATTTGCTTTAATGTTTCTTTATTACTGGCGCACTCTGAGACATTTATTTATACTGTACGTTAGTAAAGATTTTGTATCGAAAATCTTTTCTAATGACCGGACTAAGTATCTAACCATTAAATTTCTCTGAGTACGGAGGTAAATCGTTTTTATGTTTCTCACTAAGTATACATTAAATTGAATGATAATAGGTGTCCTTTCTAAGATGTTCAATTAGACAATTGATCTAGGCTTAGAACTACAAGTGGTGGCTTATGTACTCATAATTAATACATAATGTAATGACAGATGAATGCAATTACATTACTAATTACGTTATTTGCCATAATATATAGTCGTTATACTTAGTTACCTACCTACTATAGGCCTTTTATTTTTTGACATTTCTAAATGTCTACTTATTTGTCCTATACTACTTTTGTTATATACTTACTAAAAATAAGTAGACGGAATATTCAGTATAAGTAAAGTACTATGTTTGATAACTCTAAGTGAATGTAGGACAGTCTTTTATAAATACATGTGATAAAACTACTAGCAATTTTTTTTTACATATTCACATACCCTAGTCTAATATGTCTAGTAATTTATTGCAACCTACTTTCCGAAGGTCAGTAAATTAGTATATAAACATATTATAGCAAACATGTTGCAGAATCACCCGACTGCAATCATTTCTCACTCTCGGCGAAATCCAGTACAATCTGGTTTCATCGACGAACGCCTAAGGGCCGGCACACAGTGAACGTATACAGGGTTGGCACTGAGCAATAAATAATTTTAGTAATAGGGTAAATATATTAAAAGCTAAATTAAAATTTATTATCTCTCCTAAGTATAGGTAATTAACTGTTTCCTGCATACCGCATCAAAGTCGGTTCAGCTAAACGAGAGATTATCGCGGACAAACATACAAACAGGTCAAAAAGGAGAGCCTCCTATTTAAAAAATCGGTTAAAAATAGTGCAAGATTTTATTTCTATAGTGTTAAGTCGCAATATTATGTAATATCTTAATTAAAGTTGTTTGTTAATTTCCTAAGGCGTGTTACCGCACTCGCGTTGTCTGTAAACTATTATTCCTGTTGATTCTTATGACCATATTATTTTTAATTTACTTTTAATAGGAACTTTAAATAAGTGAGTTTAATATTTTTGGTTTTTAAAATAGACTGTAATAGAAGTGTTGTAGGTAATATTCATATCTCTTTACTTAGACGAATATAAGCTTTCTATTATGATATTTGGACAATTTCTAAAATTCAAAAAATCTTGAATCATGATCGGTTGTAGATTTCGTCGTTGGTAGACATACTAGTACTAGGAGACTAACGATGCTAATTTTCGAGAGTGCTTGCAATATTATGACATTTCACTCTACTATTTGCACTCTTAGATAATACTTGTCAGAGATCGGCTTTGAATAACGCGTAATACATGATACGAATATTATGGGAAGTACTTAGATTTATGTGACTTAGATATAAATCACACATGAGGATAATTTTTTTCCAATGGATTTTTGTGTTTTGTGTCTCGTCTGAAGTTATCCTACCAATATTATATGTAAATGCGAAAGTTTGTATATTTATTTGTTAGTTACCTACTCCTGCGCGCCAAAACGGCTGTAGGGATCCGGATCAAATTTGATACAGGGGTAGATTATGGTCTGGAATAGGCTACTTTTATGTTCATAAATAGTCTGACTACTCTGACATCTGAAAATCTTAAAATACTGTCTCATTACTCCTCATGTTAAAATGGCGTGACTCAATTAATGTAATTCCTTAAGAAACACTATAAAAGTATAATGGACATTTAATTGTTTTAATTCATTAATTTGCAAACATTATTTTTTATTACCTACGATCATTTTCCTTGTAAGTAATCATGACAGTGACTTGTACATAGCTTTTTATTAAGCTGTTTATTTTATTATTTCTAAAGTGCCAACCCTGGTGTGCACCTGAGACAGCCGGTCTGGCCAAAAGGCTCGTTCTCAACCAATTGGCGATACCATAAAGAGTACCTTTATTATAAACATTACTTACCTCGTTTGAAGTAAATATCACCGCAGACTTACCGCTGACCTGAACTTTATAGCAACCAGCTACACACACTCTGCTTGGCTCCTTTTGAACCTAGCGTGATGTTTTATAGCCTATAGCCTCGGTAAACGGACTGTCCATCACAAAAATAATTATTGAATTTGAACCAATTAGGTAAAGACGATACCTATTCAATATAATTTATAACAACTGCTATAAATAATAATTATAGTACTTTATATTATTATATTTTGCCTTTTTTCTTTATTTAATCTATTGTCTTTACTACTATTATAATTTATTTATATATGTATAAGTATATACTCTATTCTAATATAAAACAAAGCTGAAAAGTTTAACTGTTTGTTTGAATGCACTAATCTACCGGAACTACTGGTCCAATTTGAAAAAATATTTTTGTGTTGGGTATGTTGAATGCACTATACACTCAGTAGGAGCCAGGTAGTGGATGAAAGATATCTAGATAGAAGATAGATATTATATAGACATATAAAATACTAGCCACTACCCCGTAGTGATATGTTTGTAAATATATGTATCTGCAAAATGCTATCATACACGATATTTTAGGTCTTGAGGTTCTTAGTGTTTTTTATTTATTTGTTCATAACCCGTGAATTTTCCTTGTTTTGTTTGAGTATTATGTTTTAGAAGTTCATTCACGTCTGTGTATTCAGATCCTGTTCAATATCATTCGTTTATTTATTTGGTTGTTCTTTTTTTGTTGACTCGTCGTTTGGTGTGGAATTGAATTAATTTTGGAATTCGTTTTTTTTTAAGATAGATTTTAAAGATGCGTCGTTATTTAGGTGTTTCGATTATCAATACATCGATATTTATATACCATATAATAATAATATTATATTATTATGTAAGTTTAGTATAATAATATAAGTAGAGAAATGGCATAGAAAAACATAGGTACCTAAACGCTTAAATAGATATCATTAAAAAGTGGTAGGCTGTAATATTCCCATACTTAGAGCTCATTTTTAGATATCTCCCTAGAGCTGAAATTAATATGTTGCACCGTATTCGAATCCAAAACATGTATCTCTAAATCACGCTTTAGATCGAAGGCTAACTTTAATCTTGAACAACAAACGTATCTAAACATTTGCTCTCAATGACTACCTATTTGCGTGGATTTTTCCATTAAACACCTATACATAAAACGTGAGACGCACATTAGTTTGGACAAAACACATCCATCTTTATATACGAAGTTAAATAACTAAATATTTAGAACTAGTAGTTCTTACTAAACTCATGGTAAACTGTAACTATAGATAAACCAATACAACGATAACTTTACAAATACATTTTTAATAAAAACTCACTAATATGTATTTATAAAGTTAACAAAAATTCAGAACCGACCGATGGTCGACCACTTATAATTATGGTTATAAGTGGATGCTTTTCCACCAGAAATGTACTATGCTACGTTGCTGTGGATGCGTTTGACTTCCACCAATCATATATCATTGGTACACATAGGCTAGCTCTGGTGGAAACGGACTCAGTTAAGCTATGTATTTTATATGGAAAGATGTGTGGTATGGATGGCTTCCCGACTATCGATACATCGCATACTCGAACTGCGATTCTTCCTCTCACATCTACATACGAGTAGCTTAATATTAGTGGAAAAGGTCACACAGTTTCACAGCTTAGCTATTACATCTTCGTAGCATTGCACATTTCTGGTGGAAAAGCACCCTAACTACTATCTGTGTAACGAATCAATTTTTTATTATTTTCTTAACTGCATACCAAATCATTTTGCTGATTGATTTTCCATCACATTGATAACTAAATCAATTTTATTTAGGTACAAGGTAATTTTGAAATGTCAACAAATAAAGAAATAAATAATAGTCTGTCGGTCTATCCGTTAGTGAAGCTAAGTGCTCGTTCCAAATTGTAGCTACGAATGGAGAAGTACGAGAAAGAACCTCCATTCGTAAGTATTTAAAAAACTACGTTTACTTTTTTCCAATCAATAATTGTACATATTTATGAGAACAATGCAGAGACAATGCAAAGCGTAACACAAATGGTAAAACTTACTAAGTTAATATACTGAAGAACCCCTTTGATCTAACATAGTCCTCACTCATATATACATACTGACTATCTGAGAGACTATCAGAAAAAATAAAGAATCTCCTTATTTCAATAATAATAAAATGTTCGATGAATTATAGACAAGAAACTAATAGCATTTTGTAAACGTGTAACGCGACACTCCATTTATGTTAACAAAAGAATATAACACTAAATAAGAAGAATAAATAAGTTAATTATTATTTTACATAACCAGTTTAATTAGGTAGGTAGTTCCTAACACATTAGAATTGTTATTTTTTTCTAATTAGGCATTACAGTGAAACAATACCCAATCAGCATCGTCAAGTCATATCAGTTAATAGTACACCGACCATTTAAAGTAGTTTATATAGGTATAGTGTAATACCTATAGGTTTAATAATAATTAAAACTTGGGAATAACGTAGTACCTCTGGTGTTGCGCGTGTATTAAGCGGCGCTGATCGCTTACCATCAGGTGATCCGTCTGCTCGTTCACCTCCTATCACATAGAAAAATAATAGTGGGCACTGTCAATAGTTACCTGATTTTTACCTTTACCTTTATTATAAAAATGTAAAAAATATTGACAGGATTTGATAGTGTTTGTTTCCATCAGTGGGAATTTGAAATAATTGGCTTCATGTAGCTATGCTTGATATTATGTAAACTTCGTATTAGCTGTTGGTTGCCCTAATATAAAATAAATAAATTAAGGTCGAGTACTAAAATATGTTCAGTTTTTACCCAAAATTGGACAAAATCAGTGTTAAGAATAAGAAATTAAGAAACTAGAAATACGGTACTTTCTACCTTCGTACGTAATTGATTCGCCACACATCTAATTGGTCGTGGTACACCGTAATGTAAGAACACAACAATCTTTACAGAAAATTTAAATAATAATTGAAAAGAAAAACTAAACAAAGTTGTGGTGACTCAGTAAACAAACACGCAAGAATGTTTTTGACGGAGGCACGGCATCTAACGTAATACCTAGACCTCGCTACAATTACTGAGTTCTGATCTAAGCAATCTCTAATCTTCAGAAACCTTGGCTTGAACAATTGCCGTCAAAGATGACATTATTAACCTTCCAATTATATCTGAGACCAGTAGATACTCTGGCTAATCTTGAAGAAGCCGTGGAAACATACAGGGGGCAATGTGTCAATTTGTTCCATGAATGCACTCATTCATGGCGCGAGTACCCTTGCATCGCCGACATATTGGAAATTAAGTCGGCAATAGCAATAACACTTTATTGCGATATGATTTATTTTTATTTACGCAGTTTCCTACTATAACTACAGCTAGTAAATATATGTAGCCACTTCGTATAAGACCAACATTAAAATTTTCCTTGAAATCCACATTGTTATCGATTGTTTTCTCCATAAAACTAAACAATATTTAAGTCGTTTTCTCGGAATCACGTTTTGTTTATTTTAATTAAGTATTTACAACCGTAATATGTTTAATTAGTTATTTTCCATAACAACAACACTGCCTATTAACATTTACATAATAGGTATCTATTTAAAAATGTACATAAAATCTGAATAAATGTTTATTAATGACCTTATATGCGTAAGTAATTGTGTTCGCCATTAAAACAGATCCAGTTCTAAGCAGTTTCCATCGTATTGACAATTTTCTAATTAGGCAATGTTATCACTCTAGAATCATTCCCAATTTTCTAGAACAAAATGCAATTTGATTCGTTGAACTTACAATAGATCACGCCTTTATTCATCTTCTTCTGCTGAACATAAGCTTCCTTCTCTAAAAAGGGGTTTGCCATAACACCCATGAATTTGGCAATCGTAGTCAGAATACCTCTGTATGTCTCTCTCCGTTCCTCAATAGCTGGTATCGGCTTAAGTACATTCACGAGTGCCTACAAATGCCAATTTTAACTCTTGATCAATCTAATGATGATTGTCGCACATTGACTTACCCACGAGGATGCAGGGAATCTCGTCAGTACTTACGTCAGTCGATTGAGTCATCAGCACGCCGCGACCGGCAGGAAGGCGGTCGTTACTCGCCGTCTGGTAACCACGGACCAGCTAACTATAGCATTACCCACACTTCCATTTAACTTTTCGAAGGAAAACGTGAATTAACTAAAAATAACAAAGAATTAATGGAATTGCCTCTGAAAGACCGATACCGTCTTCTATCAAAAAGAAGGAGAGTTATCGATGTTTGTTGGTTTGCTGAAAGTATTTCCAATTTAAGGTAGTATTGAATTGGTACGGCAATTATAAACAAAACTGATGACGCACATGCAATTGAAGAACTAATTTTTTTATGTTCTCTAGAAAAATATAGACTTTTGTTTTATCTGGGGGCACGGCAGTGCCCCCGCCAAGTCGAGCAAAAAAAAAGCGGCACGGCCGTACCATCCTTTTCTCGAAGCAATTCGGGCCTTTTTCGACCCCCTATAATTCGGTTGTGGATAAAGCAAGAAACCTGAATCTTCAGTAACTAATCCGGCATTGTATAAACACGGAATATTTAAAATTTCAGTCAATTTGAACCAGTAGTTTAAGAATGACAACTTGTTAAAGTTTCTAAATTTTGTCACTCACTGACTCACCGATCATCAAAAGTCCAAGGCACTTCTAGCAGACTTAGAAGCTTCATATTTGGAATACATATAGAGTTTAGTGTCTTAATCATGGGAAAACTTAAATATTTTGTAATTTCGGTCCAGTTTTCCAAATACACCAACTGCATCAATAACTTTGTAATCCCATATAAATATATGGGATTACAAAGTTATTTATGCAGTTGGTGGTTGGTGGTGGTTATAAATTTAATAGGTGTAGATAGGTACCTACCATATGAGGCAAAGGAGGGGGTATAGGGTGGGTAAGGGTGTGTTTAGCCCAGGAAAAGAAAAAGAGGAAGACTACATATAAAAATAAGAAAATATCATAAGACCTTTAACAAAATTCGTTAGAAGTAGATGGTATCAAAAAGAAAGGCTCTACAAAAAGAAGTGAGATCCCATCAAAAACATCCTGTAAAAAACCCAAGTCTCGCAGCTCAGTCTTTCTACCGTCAAAAGTTGTGAGATCCATGTAATACCAAGTCGGTTAATCTATTTAGTGTCTACTTGAAGGACCTTCTGTCTTAAGTTATTACATAAGTTATTATCATGCCAATATTAAAAATATTTAACGTTTTAAACAAATAGATCGACTTGGACATCGCATGAAAACAAAATGAATATTACAATATTATATTAGATTCTTTAGTCTCTCGCGCCTCACGCGATTGAAACTCTCGTTCCTGTTGGTCGCTGGCCCGTCGTGCTGTGTAGTGTGATACATACTAATAATCAAATCAAGCGATGTCCAAGTCGATCTATTTGTTTAAAACGTTAAATATTTTTAATATTGGCATGATAATAACTTATGTAATAACTTAAGACAGAAGGTCCTTCAAGTAGACACTAAATAGATTAACCGACTTGGTATTACATGGATCTCACAACTTTTGACGGTAGAAAGACTGAGCTGCGAGACTTGGGTTTTTTACAGGATGTTTTTGATGGGATTTCTCTGTCTGTTAGGCTAATCATGGTTGGTATCAACAACGTTTGTTTGGAACACCATCGGCCTACGCTTGAGAAAAGCTAAATACAATGTTCTACTCTTCCAGTTACTGGAGACTACTCTATTTCTGTCCCAGTAAGATCTAATTTATACCACCGCTCCCGGCAGTTTTAATCTCTTGAAACTGCATTTCCGTTCAGCGGGGAACTGTGTCAATTGTTGCAAAATTAAACTACGGTCCACTATAATAGGGTCTCCAATGAGAGGACGAGTCCAACAATAGACTCCTTAACGGGCCAAGAAAGAGTTGTAAGTGACAATGACGGTCATCCTGATCAAGTCCTGTCGCTTCACTACACGATACAATAGATAAGAAAATTTAAAAGCAAGGTTTTGCAAACTCATGCCTCAGTCAAATATATATCTCAGTTATGAGAATTTGTCGTTACATTGTTCCTACACATATTTTCATTTACCTATTGTATAATAGGTAAATGGTCAAATAATGTATCAGTGATATTGTATCAACATTTTTTTAAAAGAGTAACGATGGAGTTTCTTTCTCGTTCTTCTCCATTCGAAGCTACATTTTGGAACGAGCACCTAGCTTCACTGACGGACGGACTGACGGACAATTCCATTTGACGTTTCAAAAGTGCCTATTTTAGGATAAATTGAAAGAAATAAAGAAACTCCACAATTATGTTAAAAAGCATTATTTTCTTAGAACATCAGACTGCTTTTAGATTACAAGTGACCTTTGATCAAGGCAGAAAACGTTATCAATCTCCTTAGCCGTTCGTTATCTTGTTATCTTGTCAAGTAGCAACCTGTGCTACTCGAAGAGTCCTTTCATAACCAGACATAACTAGTAGTTAGTCCATAGTGCGTGTTACAGAGCTGTAAGTGGTTGTAAACCAGTATTAACCGGATTCGAGGGCAAGGTGAAGAGTGCTTCAGAAGAAGCTAGACAGATGTCCTCAGCGTGGCCCTTGAGTTACCAGTTTTCCAAGGCTGTGTTTTAGGTTTCTCTAACAATTCCTTATTTTATACATCAGAACTCGGGGGATTCAGGGGTTTCGAAGACCCTTTCCTTCTGAACCTCCGAATCCCCCAAATTCTCAAATGCCCAATCCAAGGGGAGTATTCGGGCTGTACTAATATCACTAACACAACGCAAGCGTTGTTTCACAGCGACTTCCTCTGCGAACATCTGATCTGATGACATTCACATTTATTGTGAATCTCTACTAGCGAATGCTTATTATATCTTTATATTCCAGTTAAAAGTTGTAAAGTCAGTGTGTTTTAAAATCAAATTATTATACAGAACTAAATATTTGAAAAGCAGACCAGTATTGCTTAACTATATGCCAAATGCCTTACACACTTTAGATCCTGCAAACTCCCACACACCTATTATGTATATTTATTTATCCGTCTATATTTACGTACCAAAAAATGTATTAATGATTTTTGTTTGCATTGCGATATATAAAAAGCTGTTTATCATTCAAACTACCTCAATTGCAATCACATAACGTGTTTACAGCAAAAAATGGTCTGCGAATAGTTGAATCTATTTCTGTGTATATTTAGTTGCAAAAACTGATGTGTACTCAGAGGCCCGAGTTACTTTTAGTGTTCAAAGATTGATTATTTGGCTTTGGTAGATCTAATACCGTATTAACGTTTTAAATTAAAGCCGTACATTATGTAACTCGAGCCAGAAATACCAAACCATTTAATGTTTGTTTTTGAGGCGGGATTATACTCAATTGACTTCTCTCGCCTTATGCGAGGCGAAAGGTAGAGTAGTGTCAGATGTTTACTTACTAAAAACCACCCCGTTCCTACTCCTGCTCTTCGACCCGGTGCCTAGGTAAACCGCTAGGTAGTTCGTAGCTTCAGAAACATAACAACGTCTAGAATAAATTCACGCATACATACTCATACTGTCATTATTGAAATGTTGTTTCATCATCCCTTTACTATGTATATCTTGGCAATCAATCAATGTTTGAAATACAACCAATTAACTAATTATCACCACATCTAAAAGTGTAAAATCATGAACGATACTCAAACACTAATGTCACGAACGTAATGTGTAAATTCCTGAAACTGTATCGTTTGCCATGGAGCTTGTTTTCATAGGGCCCCATATTTGTGTTTGTAATATCACTACTTTATAAACTGTGAAGGTGGAAATTCCCCGATTTATTTTTAAAAGTGTTAATTGACGGTTATTGGCATTTCCATTTGAATGATACGAAAATATCTGAACCGTAGGCCTCTTGTTAAGTATACGTTAAGTTAGTCATCAGAACTCGGTGTAATCTGTTGCGATCACTCGTGTTTTGACTGCTTAGTCTACTAGTAGTGAACTAAATGGTTGTATCCTGTCTTTTATTGCGGGAAAATGACATCAAACGTTGCATCCCTCAAAGCAAAAAAGGTAGGTTTTTCAACTTCATAATTCGCGATATTGAAATGTAGAGTGACTGCAAATGGTCGAGTGGTCGCAAGTGCGACTGCCGGACAACGG
The DNA here is from genome assembly GCF_023101765.2 of Spodoptera frugiperda. Classification (NCBI taxonomy): domain Eukaryota; kingdom Metazoa; phylum Arthropoda; class Insecta; order Lepidoptera; family Noctuidae; genus Spodoptera; species Spodoptera frugiperda. Next base: position 2,785,843 of record NC_064236.1, on the reverse strand, counting down.
GTTTCGGGTTCGATTCCCGGGTCGGGCTAAGTATTAGAAATGGTGAAAAGTGGATGTACATTCTATAGCGGTATTACGTGTCGTAATAAGCACCTCTGCCTACCCCTTCGGGGATAAAAGGCGTGACGTTGATTTTTTTTAAATGTAGAGTTTTATATAAGTGTTAAAGAAATTATAACCATCAATGCTGACCATTACGTTCAATGTTCCTTGTCGTTCAGTATCAGCAATGTCATAAGCAGACATACTCATGCAGTAAGATGCACAACATGTTTCATACTTCAATGTAATATCAATTAGGTTAGTTTGTAACGCATTTTTCGAACATGAATAACAACGGCTACTTCAAATCCTTTCTCCATTGTAATATTGGCGTCAAGTTATGCAGTGTTGGTTACTTGTAAGAGTTGTAAGGCACCTCGTGTCATTGCCATTTACCAGCTTTTCATGTAGGCTGCTTAGCGGTTCTATATTGTGTCCAGAAATGACAATAACTCGCTTGCGTTTCACTTTTTCCCATATTGTTAGAGAAACTGTCTATTCTGTCTTTTGTTTTGTTACACACTTTTGTTGGCTGAGCTATGGATTAGGTGCTTGTCACAGACGATCCTCAGTGTAAAGATATATACTTATGTGATATGTGATAATCTTTATGTTTTCAATACTTAATACTCAATTCTTTATTGAATTCCATAATGAATTCCATAATGTAGGCTAAGGTGGTAAACATTTGGTAGGTAACAATAGGGGACCGTGTCGGGCACAGCAAAACATATTATAAACATATGTGAAGAGGACTTTACATTTAAATAACTTATAACAATTCAACTTAATCTAAAAGCAGTAACATTATACTAATTTTAGAATTAAAATTGTAGACTCTATTTTTCTAGTTTTAAAGATTTATCACTTAAATATTATTTTTTATTCGGTTGTCGATTGCAAATCTTGCAGAACGTACATAAAACTTAGCATTGAGACATTCGGTATGTTAATGTCATGTTGAAGGAAACAGAGATTGCAATATACATGATAAGTCTCCACAAGCGGTTAAGCAAACGCATAACTCAAGACTTAATAATATTTAATTACAACATAATATGCGCACATAATTGACGAGCAGCGATTATGAAGTAACATATTGCGATTTATTATACACATTATCATGGATACTGCTTTTGTAGTCAACTGTACATTTATTATTACTTGATAAAAGCTGCTGCGCTTGCTGGCGGGATGACAACTAAAATGTCGAGTTGCATACGAAATTAATCATTGGGGCAGGTTCGTAAAAAAATCTTGCAGCTCGCGTTCCTTGAATGCCATATTAGTTCTAATGTTTTGTCAAATAAGTCAATAATCTAAAACCGAATCCTATTTAATATCTATTGATATTATTATCAAAATCCGTATCTAAGGAAAATAAATAATCTCGCTTTCATTTGAATAGCTAACATAACATAAGTCAAGCAATGTGCATAATTGATTTAGAAAAAACTGATTTGGCTTTTAAATAGTCTCAATAACCTATAGTTAATGAGGCTACTATAGAGATAGACTTTTTTAAAAAGCTATGTGTCTATATCCTTTTTTCTATACGGATAAATCAATTGAGAATGTATACCTAAGGTAACACTGAAATTGGTTGATTCTTCGCTGCTATTCCTTATGAAATAAATCTGATACAATCCAAATCCACTGCGTCACCGGCAACCCGATGGGGTTTTTTTTTTTTTTTGAGGGGGAAAATCATCCAATGACTTCTCCCGCCTTGGGCGAGGCGAGAGGGAGTGTCAGACTCTTACTGACTAAAAACCACCCCGTTCCTTCTCCTGCTTTTCGAGCCGGAGCCCCGGTAAACCCGCTAGGTAGTCCGCAGCTCCGGATAACCCGATGGGGTAGCATTCTTCGACTGCTCAGAACAACTGAGCGACTGGGTGTCAGCCAATACCTGACAATGATCTGACAACAATCTGACAATGTTGTTTTCGTTTGTAAATAGGAGTGACGAATTTGTCACCTTCCTACTGTTAGACAAGAGACTAACATTGTAAGAAGATTTCTTGTCAGTTAATGAATTCGTTATTTTTATTTTGATTGAACTTTAAAGTCTGCTTCTGATTGTAAATACATAAAAAACAAGTCACCTTTACCAATAGGTATGGTGTTGACGTGTCATTATGTTATTGACTACATAAGTAAGTCATAATATTATTAAAAATATATATATTTAGGTAGGACCAGTGTATTATAGTTTCTATCTGATATTCATTCGAATATTTGGACAGTATTTTTGTTAAATAATTTATTTTCTGTGACTGTTTGTTGATCCTTTACATAGATACTATCACAATATTTTATTTCTGAAAGGTACTAGAAACAGGGTACCTAATTAAACAGCCATTTTTCACCAGATCATTAGATAAACTCGTGACAATAGGGACGAACCTATTGTCTTACATGGAATATGGACCTCACAACTTACTGGATTTAAAGTCCCATCTCCCCTAGATGTGACAGGGAGCGTCTTCAGAGGTCCTCCATCTCAATCAGTACTGCGCTTCTAGTCTTGCTCCAAGTTACGTCGACAACATGGACTTTATACCCCTACTATAACTAAGACATATTTAGACTAGACTAGACAATCGTGAGCTCTGGATCAGCAGTTACGATAAAAGAGACAGTTCACATAAAATGATAAAAAGACTCAAAAGCAACCAATTTAGGGTCGTAATTTCGACTTGTTATCTTAACTACTGGAAATTTCTTGTCGTTGATCAGAATGTCATGATTTTATGCCTATATACAGACATAATACATTAGTGTTTCCCCACCGACAACACACAAAGAAATACTCACTTAAGTCTTTGACTGCCAATAGAAAACTGTTGAAGGCAAATCCTCCGCTAACGTCGGTCACCGGTGACCCCCGTGGCGTTTAAAGTGTTAAAAACATATTTACTTTTCTTATAAACAAATCTGTTTTACAAAGAAATCTCACATGGTGTTTGTGTCAATCGTCGGTTAGGATTTTACATCGAAACATTTCTCAGTAACCTAAGTTGATGTATGGATTGATAATTATACCAATTTAGCACCTACCACATAGATTATTTACGAATTTACTTTTATATAGATAACTTAGATAGAGTGGTTTTTCAGCCAATGAGTCAGTTAAGAGCACTTACAATTTGATAAATTTTGAATTCGAGTTCTATGTGTTCTAAAATGCATTCTGCTTATAACTTTAATAGCGTTGTAGGCGTATAATCTGAAATAAAAATTACTTTATACAAAGAATTACAAAATAATAGAAACAAACAAATATATAAGTGCCTTTTATAAACTATATTATTGATTTGACAACATAAAGTTGGTAGAATTCCCACGTTCTATTACAAACACAATAATTATACACAGTTTAAACCGCAACCGTAATATATAGGTAAATGGTAAACAAATACCATTGTTATGATATTTGAAATAATTCCATAAACAAAAATTACCTAAAGGCTAAAGGCAAATTTATTTATTCCTCGTCACATTGTTCCGAAATGATGATTATTATAGGTACTCGTGACTGCTGCGTGAATCATCATAATGAGTTGAAAATGACAATTTATATTTAGGTACATGGCTCATTTATTAATCATTTCCAATGAAATCGGTTATACCTGGTGGGTAAGGAAAATTTCCATTACAATCGTCAAAATATAGAGGGGAGGATAAATTTGACGGGAATCGAAGTTAGGCCAAGGTCCACGTAACAGCACGCCATATGCAAGCAATGACGATTGTGAACTGATTACAAGACTAGTAGCTATCTTGTTGTTGTGGTACTAACTAATTTTTAATTTGTGTGTTTATGGATTTTTCTGAAATAAAAAAAGATTAATATAAACTGTGTCCACGATGCATCATTTGACGAATGCCTGCAGCCAGAGTGATGCAACGTTGCCGCTCCGTGGACACAGATTTTGTTGTTTCAACTCAAGATGCAAGCTTTCGTCTTGTAATCGTCAGGCAATCATCTACTTATTAACGTCGGGGCTGTGGACTACGTAGCGGCTCCGGGCCGAAAAGCAGGAGTAGGAACGGGGTGGTTTTTAGTTAGTAAGAGTCTGACACTCCCTCATACGTCGTCCTAGGCGTTAGAAGTCATTGGACGATATTCCTCTCTTAAAAAAAAGCATGTTTATGACGTGCGTTCACGTGGACAATGGGTTTGAAGCTGAAGATACAAAACTTTTTGTACTGAAAATTGTTAGTCCTACAATCGTTTAAAAGATCTCATTAAATAACTATACAAATCTCACTTCAGATGATCCTTAAATATAATAATGACGGCATTACAACTATTCTTGGAAAATCTTGGCTATTTATAGAAGCAAAATGGGTATCATTTGTACTGAAACTGTAGCAGACAGTTCCACGTGATGAGCGCCAAAATACAGCAGCGTGCAAATAGATCACCGACCGTGATACTTCGACGATCGGTTTGCGTGGGCGCGCCTATAAACAAAATCTTAGCCAATCTTAGCGCGAGATATCATAGATTTCGGTGATCTAAATTCATTATAGTGCGGTTTCTATTCCCGAATTTTATTCAAATACAATAAAACCATGTAAACTGCAAATACGAGTGACTAGCGAAAAGTTTTCTATTTTTAAAACGTGGCTACATATTAGGGCTTTCTAATATTTAGGGTGTTTTAAAAATGTCAACCTCATTCTAGGATATTAAACGGCAATGAGTCATCTTCATTACATTTTTAAGCATTCCGTGAATCTGAATGTGTAAGGATATTTATCGAAAACAAATAGGTCTGTTTATATAGCCATAAGAAAGTTGTAATATTTAAGTTGCTCGTTTTTTAACCGTAGGTATCCCATAAAGAATATGGTCAATTTCTTATACTTACTGTTATAGTAAAGTAGATACTTAGTTAGATCAGGTACACTAGGTACTTAGATTTATATAAATACTTGGTTATTAAATGCCATAATTATTTAAACAACTAAACAACTATGACGAAAGTGATATTAAAATCCATGTTTTTATTCCAGGAGCCAGAACAATGGTCTCGGCGGCAGAGCGGGCCGATGATCAACCCGTCGTTCGAGCCAGACGACTTCCTACCACAAAGGTAAATATTAGACCATAATATCTACCCCTGTTCCAAATTTCAGCTTTTTTAACAGACGTGATTGAACACACTAACATAAAACCTTACAAACATTCGCATTCATATTATTAGTAAGATTGACCAATTTGTGACGTCATTGTTGCCATTTTGTTTAAGTAAAAGTGGTGCTCTACATTAATAACATCACGACTTTTGTTACTCGTAGCGGTAGCCAGAGCACATGTTAAATTGGTAATTTTGGCCAGTTACATATGTTATGAGTTATAACTTATAAGCCACATGCAATAGGTGAGGTTATTGCCACCGAAGCGTACAAACTTACAAAATTATGCTCAGTTAAATAAAAATGATATGAGTTTAAAGTATATTTGTAGACGTGCATTATGTTTTCCATTAAAGACAGTTAAATACACACTTAACAAAAGGTTGAACCAATCAATGGTAAGCAAATGTCTCGCTTGCCAATTTAGCTTGAAGGAAAAATAATTTAAAATGAATAAACGTTGCATCGCAGACACGATAGGGTCAATTCATCCCAGAACCTTTCCACCTTGGAACTGATAGACTAACGAATGAACATGAACATGCAAAGAAAACGACATGAGAACTAGATCGCCCAGGCGATTGACGTCAACCCTTAATTACATATTGTTACAATAACAATACAAACAATGCGCTATGATATTAGAACACCCATTTATTTATGCCCACTTTGGCGGTGAACAGGTCAGCCTGATTCATCTAGGTACCTCTGATATTAAAGTTAATGCACACCCAAAATTGAATGGCAAAAACGCAACACGTTTCGAAAATTCCAACTACCGTTATCAAAATATATTTTGCAAACTAGTTCTACTTAAACTGCAATATATATATTAGGTATGTCTAGGATCATAAATATATGTGAAGTAAAATACCGCTAAACATTAGATCCTGAATCATAGATTCAAAAATCAATCTTATTCCTGCAACATTTGATTTTATTGACCTCTAGTCTATTCTGGTCACATTAGCATTTTATTCCAATAAAAGTGCATTTTTGAAAGTCATTTAATAAAATCTGCAGCTTTATTTCCGATTCATTCGTTTTCAAACGGGATTTTGTTTGTAAACATTAACCGATCTACATCGAACTAGTTTTGGTAAAACTCGCCAAGTGATCTAAGCTAGATTTACAAAGTAAACATTAACATGATTCTCTTCACGACTCGCGCCCAATATATCAAAGAAATCAATAAATGTAAACAGTAGAATCACAGCTTTTATGAATACTTGATGTAGAACGTCGCCTCGGTCGGTAGCTGCATAATGACTGCAAAGTCTAAAATAATGGCGTGGCCGACTAACAAGCCCTGTGGCTTAGTATACTAATCGATATCCAGATTTATTTTTGTTCTATTCCATAACTCCTCCATTCTGAACTGAATGTAGGTTAGTTGACAACCCTTTGAGGCGGGTGCTTGTAGTTGTCTACGGGGTGGTGTTATAATCATTGCGGTTTGTACGTCACTAGTACATGGACGTCAACTGTGTTGCTGCAAATCAATAGAGTCAGCAACATCGGTCTCCTAGCAATGGCAAACTGAAGGGGCGATGGAGGGGTACGTGCACGTAACCTTTAGCTTAATATCACAATTTGCAAAAGTTTAATTTTATTCTAATGCAAGGTAAATTAACGATGTATTTGTATAAAAATAGTGGCTATTTGCAAGTGGCAAAAGTAAGTGAGAATAATAAACATTCGTTAGACGGTTACAAAAGAATATGTTTTGCTTAATGCGAAGTTTTGTAAGTGGTACTGTTATTTTGTAACAATAGTTTCGTGGATCAGTGTTGGTGTGTTAAATTAAGACGTTTACTGTATTAAAGTTTCCTAAAACCACGGAATCAACTTATCGTTAATAAAAGACGGTAATCTATGTTTGTTTGCTCGGCAGCCTGTCACCGGTGAAGGATGAGAAGAAGAGGCCGGGAGACAAGAGCATCTTCCTCGTCAACATGAATGAGAAGACCATCCCCGAGGTTGAGGAGTACGAGCCCTATGACAACAGAGTCGTGGAACATCCTACGACGTGAGTACACACTTATTAACTTTCCTTGAAATGACACGTGCACTTTCATTGAGTTATTAGATAACCGGTATATGTGCTTTTCAATTTTGACAGATTTTTGTATCATATTATATGTATGTCATAAGGATCATAAAGTATTGTGAATCCGCTTCGAAATTTACAAGTATGATTGTCAGCCAATGAGATCACGGTTTTTACGACAAAAGTACTTCAATCCAACGATCTTGTTTGTCTAAAACATTAGTACCTACCTATCTGTATTTTTATCTATTTATTTACTGCTTCAAAGCTATCGTCAATGAACAGTCGTAATATGTACCGTACTTAAATAGATGTCACCGGAACATAATAAGATCCGTAAGCTGATAGATTTTAATAATACTATAATTAATTAATTTTAATATACGTATAAAAGGTAGAGCAAGTTTAAAATTATCTATACTGTTTATGTGCCTTTCCTAAATAGATAAATAAATAAATATTGTGTCCCTAGCGTGGTTTGAAACTAGTCCAGTTACCTCATCGAACAGTTACGTGAGTTAAACATATAAAAGTGATTTTAATATGTCACACAACAATTTAACACTAATATACTGTCAAAGAAATAGAAAAAGAGAATAACATTAAAGACAATAATAGGCAATCTTGTTCATTGTATATTATTTAATGCTTATTGGTGGATAAAGTCAACATAAGATTAATACGTATGTGATACGTTGCAAAAGATCCTAGATTGGTTCTTGACATGACACACTTAAAGCATTATGGTGCTTTTCCACCAGAGATGTGCTATGCTACGTTGCTGTGGATGCGTTTAACTTTCACCAACCCACCAGAGGTTTGCAGTGTAGCTATGAGTGCGCGATATATCGACGTGCTATAGCCATCCACAGCGCACATCCACAGCACACATCTTTCCATATAAAAAAACATAGCTTAGCTGAGTGCTGCAGTGCTAAGCTATCTTACTCGCACAGCTACATAGTTTAGTATCAGAGCAAACAGTCTAGTAGTTTCACAGCTTAGCTATTACATCTTCGTAGCATAGCTATAGAACATTTCTGGTGGAAAAGCACCCTAAGCATACACATGAAGAGTAAAACTCGTGAATAACTAACGAAAAGTAGTTTGTTTAGTAAACAGCACATTTTCTTCGTACAATAAAGAAATCAGACATAAACTAAAAGTCAACATCAATTTTTCCTTACATAATTTCTTTGTATTGGCTATTAAGTAGCAAACTGCCCACTTGAATATGAAAAGAGTTAGTTTACTAGTGTGAATGGTGGGCAATTTAAATGTCATGTTTGTATTTCCTAATAACTACGTTCTACGACAGCTTTTTTTACTATTTTATGACTGAACTGAAACCTGCACGGAGGACAGGTGACGGCAATCAGAACGGGTCATTTAATATTGAATTATTAATCAAAGCCTTCACACTTCATCGTTTGTCAGTAGGATTGATTGGAAAAGCCTTGTTATTACTATACCGTATTGCTAGTTTGCGACTATACTTGATTTATTTTACGTAATATGATGCTAGTTAACTAACTCGAATGGCTAGGCAGTCATAATGACATACAAGTGTTTTATTTTTCTATAACTCAAATATCACTTAAGTATATGAGTTGCAGGGTTTGGTAACTTGGCTCAAACAAGAATAGTAGGTACCTTTCCACCTCCAAACCTTCAAACTAACGTAGGTAGTCCCTTTTGCCAACCCCCAGCTGGGTACTGCCTAAGGGGTTACCGGGGCTCCGGCCTGAAAAGCAAGAGAAGGAACGGGGTGGTTTTTAGTCAGTAAGAGTCTGACACTCACTCTCGTCTTGCCCAAGGCGGAAGCAGTCATTGGATGATTTTACTCCTTAAAAAATGTACCATTTTAATAGAATGGTTACGCAATTATAATTTCTTTGTTGGTGGTGCTGATCAGTCTGCCAGGTTGCATCACAAGACATGTAAACGTCTTTTGCATAGACATAAAATATCACATCTTCAAGGCTATACTGCAGCCCAGTAGGTATTGGTATCAACTGAGCAATAATCACAAATACAAAAATTTACTTCCGTAAGAACATAATTTTCCTTCTCAAGCTTCCTTTTTAAAACTCGATGATAAATGGCGCCAAGGATTTTTCCTTACACGGATACCTAATGGCAACGCGCTTGGAATGCAGATATCTACATAGGTAGGTAAAATAAATAAAACGTTTATAAGACTTTGCTCTTATTTCTAACTTTAATGTTATTCAACTGTACTTACCTTTTCTTTTTGATGTCGGGGGGAATCCTACAAAAGGTGCCTAGTTCCTAGGGAGGAAAGACTAGGAAGTGTGTGATTTTTACCTTACTAAAACTACCCCGGTGGCCACCTTCAGCTCCTGTAAGAGGCACCGGGTCCTCTAATAGACTTGCCCCCGAGCATCCACGGTGCGACACAAGACGGGTTCTGCTCTCTTGCGATCCCGCTCAGCAGCCTCCTTTTGTGACGTTACTGGTTTACAAAATGAGGCCATTTCCCACAAATTGCATGTCTCTGCCAGCATAAAGGTCTTGCTAGATCTTGGCAACTAGGGCCCACCGCTCCGAGGCCCACGCTGGGCAATCCACGAGCGAGTACAGTGCGAAATCCAGGTTACCTCCGCCCCAACTGTAGTACCTACCTATCTTTACAACAGCTAACGGTATTTGTCTAATTATTAAATATAGCATCCATAGTTATGACAGATTTTCTTGATGATTCTCTAAATATCGAAACTAAACTTATGGCACATCATAACACAGTACATTTGCCAATCCACCTTTGGGTGAATAAAGACAGAAAGGACTATTAAAGTTATATTATACCTGTTATACCTACATAACATGGTTCACGTTATTTATCAAATGTACATTAATTATGTATACAAGCACGTGTGGCAACGTGTTGGACAGTGGACAGCTTGCGGTGCAGCAAAGAACCTGCGTTGCACCTTAAGTACCTACTAGTAATTGATTAAATCAAACAAACTACTATTGCGGAAAACTACAACGAAATATACATAATTTGATTTCAATCACTACCTAGTTCTGTTTGCAAGAACCAATGTACTTAGATATGAGATTAAAACATTGCATCACTACCTACAATAACTATAAGTACCTTCAAAGATTTATTGAAATTAACAATGGCCACACGTGATGTGCAAATTATAAAAATGCCATTTTAATGCAAAATGACTTTATAGATTCGCACATTAAAAGTGATTAGGATTCAAATCACGAACATAAGCAACCTTGCAAGTCATACAAGAAATTCTTCCGTTTGCCATATCGTGTACAGAATATTACAATAGTCAGTCAGTCAGTTACTTACTCGGAAACATTGTAAGTTGCAGATCTGTAAGTTACGTTAAAGTAGTGCCAACTGCATTAATGTAACCAAAGATTGTATTGTGAACCTAATTGAAAAATAAATAAATTAAAAAAATTAACAAACCCGACTGCATAAAAAACACTTTAAATAAAAACTGAAAAGTAAAAAACAAGCTTAGTCTACTACATATTGAATGATTTTAGTCTAGTTTATTTAATGGGTCCCGACTGTTACCTACACTGAATTATGTTTCGCATAAGATTATTATTTTTTGTGTATTGATTATGAAATTATTTAATTTTGTGGTAATAGCATTGCTATCTACACTTTTCGACTAAGCTTGTTTTTTACTTTTCAGTTTTTATTTAAAGTGTTTTTTATGCAGTCGGGTTTGTTAATTTTTTTAATTTATTTATTTTTATTTAACACTTTTTAGTTAGTTATAATACGGCTATGTGTTTCTCAAGATTTCACCCGCGACACGAGAGAACTACTTCCAATACCAAGATAATAAAAAAGTAACACACGTCGATCCAGTTATTTTAGATTGATTGCGTAACACAAAGAGTAAAGGAATTATTTCTATATGTCAGTGATATACCATTTTGGAATCCTCATGATGAGCTCTTTAATTTGATACCCATATTGTAGCAAATAAAAAATTTTTTTTTTCCTTCTATCTAGGGCGCCTCACGGCCGCCATGTTGGTTTTTGTTTTACGTCACATATCTAAGAACACTTGGGTAATTAAGACGAATCCAACGATGCCCTGATTGTCAAAATCCATCAAGCCGTTTCGAAGAAATGAGGTAATAAAGAATATTATGCACATACATACAAGATACGCGCGAAAAACATAACCCTTCCTTGGCAGTCGGGTAAAAAAGAGTAACCTATGCAGTTTCTTGCTCGTTCTTTTCCATAGGAATCTACACTTTGGAACGAGCAAATAGCTTTACTAGAGGACTGACCGGCAGACATTTTTTTTTTAATATTAAAATATTTTCTTTCACGTTTAAAGTCCCTTTCCGGTCTATTTGAAATAATGCTGACTTTGACTTTGTACCAAATCTTGTATGTATATAAATAAACTGTCAATAGAGATTTCTTGTGTAGCGTCAATATTCATAAAAGTTTACACCCTAATTTGTGCCAAGTAATTTAATTTAATAACGTAAATCTGGTTTAGGAATTTGGCCTGCTACCATACCAGGAGAAGTAAAAAGAATAGATAGTTCTACCTCTTTCAATTTTTATGATACTTTGTAGGCTAATTATCTAAACATATATAGCTATATAATTTACTCTCGTTATAGGTAGAAACTTAAAATAGATCCACAATTCTGTTTATTATTACAAGGTGACCTAATTACCAATGCAAACCCTTAGCGTGTGATTTTAGATAACAATCTTTGTTTTGATTGGCATGGAGAGAACTCAATATTTGTGCTAAAATTAACGCGATTATGGTTCACTGATTAAAGTCTTATAGTCTTAACAACAAACAGAGTAATTCAAAAAGATATAAATATACCTTATGTTTACGTATAAACCTTCTCGCGCCTTGGGCAAAGCGAAAGGGAGTATCAGACTCTTACTGACTAAAAACCACTCCGTTCCTACTCCTGTTTTTCGAGCTGGAGCCCCGGTAAACCCGCTAGGTAGTCCGCAGCTCCGGATCAGACGTACAAAACCTCTAGAATAACAAGTAAATTGTCTTCCACAGGAACTTGGAAACGTTTCTTCACTTGATGAAGGGCAGTTTAGGCACGGGCATCCTGGCCATGCCTAAAGCCTTTTCCAACGCTGGTTACGTAGTCGGCTCAGTGGGAACTGTGGTCATCGGTGTCCTATGCACATACTGTATACATATCCTGATTGACTCCTGTTATGTGCTGTGTAAGAGAAGAAAAGTGCCATCGCTGTCTTACACTGCGGCCGCGGAAGCAGCGCTTCTGGAAGGACCTGATTGGTGCAAGGCCTGCGCTCCATATGCAGCGTGAGTATTATTCGTATAAGGCTTGAAACTTGTACAAATAACGCTGTATCGAGGGAGTTTCACTACACAGTTGCTGTTGCAATTTTCTTATGGTATTAGCCGGTAAACAAGCAGACGGGTCACCTGATGGTAAGCAATCGCCGTTGCTCATGGACACTCCAAACACCAGAGGCATAACAAGTGCGTTGCAGGCCTTTTGGGGTTAGGAATTTAAAGGTTTTAGGGAAATCGGGGCTTGGGAAGATTGGGAAGGGGCGTAATTAGACCTCCGGTTGCTAGTAGCGATTACTAGAAGCTATAAAAGATTTTTTACGTAATTCACAAAATGGCTTTGTTTTCGATCTGGGTGTAATATAAACCCACATGAGTTTTGTACTTATTAATAGACCCGCACGCTACAAGAAAAGTCCTAGGATAGTCCTTTAATATCATAACTGTTTTCTAACAAGACCGCTTTGCCAAATGAAGTAGTTCCTACTTGTTATTGTAAACAGCTGATGTAAGCTGTAAACACTTTAAAAAGATGACATTTCATTTAAAACAATGTTGTATGCCTATTGTGGACTTGAAGTTTGGTAATTGTGTTTGAAGTACAACACTTGAACATGGAAGAGTACCTACCTTTTATAAGTATAGGGGTGGAACATAATATAGGCGCTCAAACGATGAGCAATGCAACGTGCCGATGTAGTTTCCACGTGAATGTTTATTAAAGTAAATATATTATAAGGAAATAATACTTGACTATGGCTACGAGTAGGTACTCACCGACAAAACTAGTTAACATTAAATAACAATAAATAATGATAAGTCCTTTTGTAATGCAAAAGAAGGTCAAGTGAATAATTTTGTTTTTCTTCTCCAGGCACGTGGTGAACGCTTTCCTGCTGGTGTACCAAATAGGAACCTGCTGTGTATACGTAGTGTTTGTGTCTGAGAACATTTACTACGTACTCACGAAGTACTTTCATATAGAAATAACAGTTTTCCAAGTGATGCTGTGCGTGCTACTGCCGCTGGTACTGATCAACTGGGTTAGGGACCTGAAATATCTGGCTCCTTTCTCCGCGATCGCAAATGCGGTGACCATCGTGGGCTTCGGTATCATCCTGTACTACATCTTCAGAGAAACACCCACCCTGGCAGGCAAGGTCCCAGCAGGGAAACTGGCCAACTTCCCTCTGTTCTTCGGAACTGTGCTGTTTGCTCTCGAAGCTATTGGTGTGGTAAGCATGGATTTCAACTTCTTTCGTGAACATAATTTAATCAGTACTGGAATACTACTTAATTCTCACATTTCTACAGATTTTGCCCTTGGAGAATGAGATGAAGACGCCAAGAGACTTCGTAGGCAAGTTCGGAGTACTGAACTGCTCCATGATCAGCATCATCATCCTATACGTCGGCATGGGTTTGTTCGGCTACCTGCGGTACGGTGACCTGTCCGAAGGCAGTATCACCCTCAACTTGCCTTCTGATAAAGACATGTAAGTCCGTGACCTTGTAACAACTTTAATGACTCGCTTGATACGGCTTCCATTAGCAAAATCAATAATTTTAATCGTTTTCCTCCTACAGTCTCGCCAACGTAGTCCAGTGCCTGCTTGCCTTCGCAATCTTCATCACCCACGGACTCGCCTGCTACGTCGCGATTGATATCTTGTGGAATGAGTACATCGGCATCCGTCTACTGAACAGCAAGCACAGACTCCTGTGGGAGTACTTCATCAGGACCACCATCGTGCTTATGACTTGTAAGTATATTAATTACTAACATCTTGTGTTTTATGAGCTTTATTGAAACTTTTTATTGAAGGTAAACTAAAACACTTTTTTGTTGTGCAGTTGGAATCGCAGCGGCTGTACCGGCTCTGGAGCTGTTCATCTCACTGTTCGGAGCTCTGTGCTTATCAGCGCTCGGCTTGGCCTTCCCCGCCTTGATTCAAAGCTGCACGTACTGGTACTACGTGTCCCGTTCCGAACGCATCCGCATGATAGTCAAAAACGCAATCGTTGTGTTGTTCGGAGCTCTGGGACTCGTTGTGGGTACTTGGACTTCACTTGAGCGCATCATCGCCACTTTCGGCACCGGCGGCATTGAGGCCGCCAGCCACAACCACACCGTAGCCATCAACACAACGGTAGCACATTGAACAAGACCGGGCGGGAGCGTTGAACCACTCTCGTAGCCGTGCCATCGCAGAACCGTCCGCATTCAACAATGCAACGATTCTTCTTAGGTACATACCCTAGGATATTGTAGATGTATAAGTATTTTTTGAGGGACGTTTTCCATTGAAACGTTAACATATAGTTTATAAGAGATGTATTATGAATTGTTGACTCATATTAATTGTAAGACAGCTTTATTTTAGAGGTAGCATAGTGTGATAGGTAGACGTAGGTACAATATTTCATGCTGTTTCAATTATCTGTACGCTCTTACTATACATATATTTATCTCATAGGCAACACGCAAGTGCTTTTGTTACATTGTAATATTTTGACTATTATTTATTAGTTCCAGTGACATAATTTATTGCAATAACTAATCAAGTATTAAAAAATAAGTATTTAAATTATTATTTAGTTCAATGACATTTTCGTTTTGATAAATAAATTATTGAATATTGCCGTACGTTATGAGCTGATGGTAACCGTGCCCGACGACTCTGTGATCAGTTAGTGATATAATAAGCGTAAGTGAGTTCTTGCCGGATCTGTATCAAGCTGCTCGAAGGATTGAAGCTTAGTTTTACGACTACTTTGATCTGCTTTAACTGCTCGATAATCACATTTTCACAGTACAACATTCTAATATTTTATATCTGATATCTGTAAAGTATTTCATTTGACATTTGTAACTAAAAATAATTTGTTTTTATTTGAGAATATGTATGCATTTAGTTATTTTAATACATAGGTATGGCTAATCAGGGGCGTCTTAAGCGCATGTAGAGCCTGAATGCTCTTACTACTACCCACTAAAGAAAGATCGGGTTACCCATTTTTTTTTTTTTTTTGACGGGGGATAATAATCCAATGACTTCTCCCGCCTTGGGCGAGGCGAGAGGGAGTGTCAGACTCTTACTGACTAAAAACCACCCCGTTCCTTCTCCTGCTTTTCGAGCCGGAGCCCCGGTAAACCCGCTAGGCAGTCCGCAGCTCCGGCACAGAGCTCCGGTACCTTATACCCATGCAGTATAGATTAAGACGCCCCTGTGGATAGTTTTAATGTTATGCAACAAAGTACCGGTCTCATTGTAGTTGTCGGGTTAAAAGTAAAACAACAGTAAGCGGTTGTAATAGTAAGTCGTTAGTATTAGTAGCAAGCGTAAGTGATTATCCTAAATCAGTGAGATTGAATGTTAGTTAAAGGTGGCATTTTGCTAGAGTTAAAGTACAATCAGAATAAGGATTAATTTTATGTAAACACGCTTCTTCGATGTTCCAGTTGCGTATTGTTATATTTTAATGAAAAGTTACATACTATTACACTTCGGAGCAATGAAACGGAGCTACTAGCGTTTTTTTTTTTTCGTTTTCGTTTCTTGATTAATATTTTCTGATACAAATATCTTATTAATTGGTACCATATGTTGTATGAAAGACAATATAATTCCCTTTAAAATAAGAATATTTTGTTGTAAAACGAATAATTATTTTCAAAATTATAGAGATTTTTTAAAATGATAAAGTGGTCCCGTTCTTTTGCTCCCAAGTGTAGTTATGACCTGATTCAAAGTAATGTTGAACATCGATCAAGTTTAGTATAACTGAAAGCATTGTACTAGTAAGTCGTGATTTTTTTTTCTTTTTTGTAAACAATACATGTCGCAGCTTCACGTAACGTTTTGATACTCTTTGATAATAATTCAGTTGGATATTATGTGAAAATTGCTGTCAGCCGTGATCCTGGTTTACATCAGTAGTTTCATAAGGGCTAGTAAGGCTGTTAAGATTGCACAGAGAAATATTTCAAACCGTTAAACGTTTTCAATTAATTTGGTTGTCTTAAAGATTTTTATTTATGTTAAATCTGACTACGAATCAAAGTTTAGTTGTAAATTCTATGATCTATCCTCGCTAAATTGTTACCGATTAAACTTTTGGTTGTATGTGACCGGACTTTACGTGGACTTGAACAAATAATTAGCATTTTATCATAATAATAATTGTAAATTCTTATAGAAATATTCAATTATTGACATTGTTTCAGGCAGTATCCTATATAAATGTAGTTGTAACGTACTCGTACAAATGCCAAGCGTGTTCCGGTCATGCATATTGATACAAACTGTGATGTTGATAGGTATAAATATATTTATTAGGATGTACTCATGTAGTGTTTCGATTATTTGTTTGTTGTGCTGTGTGTTGGACACGACAGTGATAAAGTGCTCAGATGTGTAACTAGGTAAAACCCAATGTAATAAAATTATTATCGTAATATTTCTGTCTTTTTTTTCAATCTTATATCCGCCATCCATACCTGTTTTAATTTTTTTATGGCATATGGTAAACGAGCAGACGCATCACTTGATCGTAAGCAGTCGTCGCCGCCCATGGACAGAAACACCAAAGGGGTTACAAGTGCGGGTTGTTGGGGAATCGGGGATTGAAACGGGGGTATTTGGACCTCAATTAACCTCACTCACACAACGAAACAACGCAAACGTTGTTTCACGTCGGTTTTATGTGAGACCGTGTACGTGTCACTCCGGTCGAGCCGGCCTATTCGTGCCGAAACATGGCTCTCCCACACTTGAACCTTTGCGAATGTAGACTTTTAGACAGAATATCAACGAAATTATGGTGCATTAAAATTAAAACAAGATATAATTTTCAACATTGTTTTATTAAAGAAAATCAACATAATTTTAATTAAAATAGCTTACTACTAAAGAGCCGAACAATCGCAGTAATATCGAAGATAGGTACAATGCGTTACAATGGAATAGGGTACCGAATTTCAGACAATCATGAAAGCACCGCTACCATTTTGTTGATGGACAATCCACGTTGTAAGCAAAAATCAATTTAGAATGGAGCTCGATACAGTCGTTTTCTATGTGTATAAGTAATAGGATTGTTATCAATTCATATGAAAACTTTAAACAAGGATAAAGTTAATTTATCACAAAGAGGACTACCTGTATCTAACTCCAAGCTAAAAAGCTTTATTGCCGTCCCAGAGACATTTAATGATTATTAAATTTAAACCATTCCTTAGTAATTATTTTCTTCCGAAAACCAGTACTAAGGATTGGGTTAAAAACCATTGTATGACTCTGAGTGCGACTGTTAGTAACAATCAATTCACAATCATGTACAATATATGGGCCCCGACAGGAATATTTCAGTAGCAGCGCGATCGTCGCAGCGCCGTGTCTCGGTTGCTCATGAATATGAGCTAATAGAATGGCTTGAAATTAGTCGGGCTCCTCGTCACGTCGAAAAACATAATAATTAATAATTGTCACGAAAGTTATAATACTATTTTGATTACTTCACTGTTTGAAATTTCAAGTCAAGCAAGGGTCTCTCTATTTAATGTAACCCCTAATTGAAAGCTCCTCTTTAATCGTTATAAACACCTAACTACACTAGTTCGTTGTGATTCTTCAAATGTGCATCTTACAAAACATGTGTCTTTGGGGAGTGTATACAAATAGGTTCAACAATTTTGGTATTTTTGAGCCAGGGCGATATTTAAGACTTCAATTTTAAAAAAGCTTTTTGACACTATTTCCCGCATTGCTACACACAACTGCCGGCGCCCATATTCTGAACATGAATCACAATTTCTTCAATCATATCAATTCATAAATAGAAATCAATAAAGAAATAAAATAAATCCCTACATTTGCAGATGTAAAGACACAAATATTTCAGTTCAAGAATTTGATAATAAGTGAACATATTTCATCAGACTCATACAGCTTGCAATTACTCAATGAATAAATGTGCAATTTGATATCATTTTCTACCTTGCCAAGTTGGGCTTCTCAGAGAATGCATGACAAATAAAATAAAAAGTTCCCACTGAATAGTATTATAAATGTTTTATTACTTATTTCATTGGTTATATTTATGTAGCAATCCACTACCAGTTATAAACTAATAATTCATATTGAAGATGAAAGAATTATGGGGGTTGAACATTTTTTACACAATACTTCTACGGGTTAGCTGACAACAAATAAAAGTATATCCTTATGTAATACATATTTTATAGCCATTTCTCTAGCAGTTGTGTAAATTGTTTACAAGTGCACATATACTTGATATACTTAGTACATACGGACAAATAGTTTACAAATTGTTCTACTCTATAAAAATAACAATTAAGGCACAATTACGGTATAAATATATAATTTAAACGAACACAAACCCCTTTTATGAATAAAGGGTTGAATACATAGTAACATTTATTAAAATTGAAAATAATTGCACGTAATAACAGTACAAAGTTCTTGATCTTTTGACCGCCATTGATGGGCATTTATTGTCTGATGCGCTCATAGGATACTAGGCACGTAGTCAGTACGAATGCGACGGTCAAAGGGTCAATATTGCACAACAGATTGCAATATAATAATGGTGTTATGTTATATAGATCATTAATTCTATGTGGAATGTGCATTTCTACAGCAAAAACAAATATTGTGGAATGAATAATAATCTACAAATAAACGGCTATAGTACTAAGCAACCTAACGTGGATTGATTAATTTATCTTTCGGGGAACTTAAAAATCATTGTGAGCTTCTATTTATTAAAACAATTCCTTATAACAGAACTAACCAACAATTGAATTCAATAATTCCTAAAAAAGAACATTAATTAATAAAACTATTATATTTGTACTAAATAAGATCAAAAATAGACATTAAAAGTAATTAGTATAAAAACTAAATTATATAAAATTACAGTTGGAACACGACAATAAAGCATGACGAACGATATGCCAAGTTCTAGGTCAATAAGAAATAAAAAAGTTGACATTCACTCGCTTTTTTCTAAATCTAGGCAAGTTTATCCCCTAGGGAGGGACTTGAGAATATAGTAACATCAATGGTAAGAGAAGATTGGTATAAAAATGACTGGTAGACGATGTGAGAACATGAAATAACACGCTGAAATATTTGAACGACTGCATGAAGTGAATCAATCGCGTTCATTATTAACTAGACGAGTAGACAGTGTAAGCCGAAAAGTAATTCAACCGGACAGCTATAGAAAACGTACGAAGCTAATTTCGAATAATCGGATAATATTTAAGTGCGATTTATAATACAAAAAAATAGCCATGACTTTTCGCAGTCAGACCCTCTAGAGGGCAGAATATTTGGGCAAAGGACAATTACGGAGATAAATATATATCTCTATAAACTTAACTATCTACAGCCTGCTTTAAGACTTACTCTAACTTAGATGTCTAGACGTTCCTTCGCTGTCTTTTGTACATTCGAAATACCGGAAGATTTTCTTATCACCAGCCAATTTTCTAGGCATTAGATCATTATAGATAATCATAGAGTATATTCATATTCAGTAACTCCATTTTTGAGTAAAGTAAGATAGAATTTTCAATTTTGTTATTGAGCTGCGCCTGAAATCGTAGTAACCGCGTATACATGACACTTACGGTATCTAGTAACTTTTTGTGAACACTTTACTATATGATATCTCAAAATTTTTGTATTGACTGATACTAAAAGAAAAATCTTCTGTTCAAGGATTATCGCCGAAGATTTTTGGCCGGTGATTAAAAAATCAAAACATGTTTATAGGTATTATTATCTAACATATATAAAAATCAATTGCTGTTCGTTATTTTCGCTAAAACTCGAGAACGGCTGGGCCGATTTGGTCTTGAATTATTTGTGGAAGTCCAGAGAAGGTTTAAAAGACGACAAAAAGGTTTGAGGCGTTACGAAGTTTGCCGGCCCAGCTAGTGTATACTAAAACCTATAAACACGTGTTTTGGCAAACATTTCAATAGTTACATTCGGCACTGCCGAATTATTAGTGTAAAAACTAATGGATGGAAGTTTGTTTGCGTATTTTAAGTGCATAACCAATTAAAAATATTGGATTATGTACAACTCAAATGGATAATATATGTGGCTAGAAGCCGAGCTAAATCTACTACTGTTTACTTAATTCTACAAGCAAATATGAGGTAGTTATCACTTATAACCTAATAAGTATTCACTTCACCGTTTATTTTCTAATAGCTAACCTTACCTATAAAGCGCTACTTCAAGACGAGAGTTATCCACACCTATACTATACCCGCTCGCTTCAAACACTAATGCACGTTTTCACCAACCTCACCTAAATTTTGAGGAACCCCTTAAGCTAAGATAGGTGACATTTAAGCCTTTGACTGCCATCAAAAAACTGTTGAAAGCAAATCCTCCGCTCAGGATGCTTTGCTACCACAGACGTACTATGGCATGTTGCTATTTAATGACTTTTTGGTGTTCAACCATCTATAGGTGACACCTAATAGTACAAGTAAGGGGTTAGTTTAGGTGCTACGTCACACTAAGTAACTATTAATTAAGATATCGTTTAAGGGTGGTTGGTGGAAACGGCTATCATTGTAAAACAATCTTACGACCCCTATTGCGGCAAAAGAATATTATTTTATGAAATATTTGTACTCGCAATTCCTACAATATTTTACATTAGTAATCGAACTTACCTTAACTTTCCTTCAGATTTTATAAGCTTTGTTTATCTGATTATAAAACCAATTAGCGACTCTTAAACGGAAGTAAATTTAAGTATAATGGAATAAAAATAATACTACATGTGATCATTTGGCATTAGATGTTCTTTCTACTCAATTAAATCCTGTCCAACTGACTCACAAAAATCAATCTATTGGTGTATCGCTAGAAAACATTTTGGGACCAATATTGTTTATTTCAGTACATCCTTATTTTTAGTTATTTGAATATATTTTGTTTAGAATAAGTAATTGTCTATCTATTCAAGATTGGATGCGATAGAATTCGATTGTACCAACACCATGACAAAATCGTCGGACTGCGGGAAAGTTAACAACAGCTGATGCTGCATACATAGGCGTAAGTATTAACTATTAAGTTATACACACATCATGCGTGTTGCATACATAGGTATGAATTTGTTTGATAAAACTGTTGTTATAAATAAAAATTAAAACATAAATAACTGTGATATTAATAAACATTGTGTTATTATGAGACAATTATACTGAATCGACTACAAAAATCACGGTTTACTCACGTAGACCGCGCAGCCTACACAAACGCGCTAAAGGGCCGCGTCTGCGCACGCTGCTCGTGATGAAGAGTCCCTCTGTGACTCGATACTAGTAGAACTTTTCTCCATTAATTTACGTGAGTAAACCGTGACTTTTTGATAATGAATGCGATATTTCTAATAAATATTGTAAAACAATATAAAAATCATAATATTATATACATATACATTATAATTGTAAAATGTTTTAAAATTATTTAATTGTTACATAGTACATTAGATATTATGTTGAAACAATTTACATATATGCAAGATTGAACTGTTCTGGTATCCTACAACACACTATTCTAGGTTTGGATCAAACTTGGCATTGAAACTGGATTAAAGAACTATAAGAAATAAAGATTTGGTTTAAAAACGTAATAGTTTCCTTGCTAGCTACTTGACGAATACATTATACTTTTAATTTCAAGTATAACATTATCCTAAAACCAAACTAAGGCAAGTAGACAAATTCTAAACTAAGTACACATTAAAAATTACAAATCACAGGAGTTACAATTTTGAGTAATTTACGTAGAATACTTTGGAGGTAGAACTTGTGTCGAGTAATCATTATTAGTGCAGTTTTGTTGTTAAATGGACTTCAAATAATAATAACCAATTATAACAAGGTCTCGTCTAACCTGATACTTAACACTACCAACAAATATGAGAATTCCGTCTCACATTAATAATCAAAACAGATCAATTTCAGCTAGGTATATTAAAAATATTTCTTATTCTGTTAAATCTATGAAAAACTTAACTAAACAAGTCTTATAGCATTGCCATGTCCCTAATTATATAAACAAAATGTTTTGAAAACTGGCTTCAGATTGTTTGGTGATGTTTTTTTTTTTAAAGAACGTTGCCCCACATTAGGATTTTCTCCTGTGTCGTGGGTGCGTTTACAAACATACAAGTTCACATGCACATGACACCCAGACCCGAAACAACAATTTGTGGATCACACAAAGAGTTGCTCCGTGCGGGAATCGAACCCGCTACCCGTTGCGCGGCAGCCTGTTGCCCAGCCACCGCACCAACCGTGCAGTCAAATGTGTAACCGCTGTAGAGTTAACAGTCACATATAATTACAATCAAAGCTTCCATTGTTTTCATACAAACGGGTTGCTGAGCGTGATCAATGAAAAAGATTCGAAACTTGTATTAAAATCTACCTTCTCCCGTGCAGTTTCACCAGTTAATAGGCTCCTATTGGCTGAAGTGTATGTCTTATTATATGAGCCTTCTCCAAAAAAATATACTAATCCTATTGTATCCAAGTAACTACCAAATTGTATGTGCAAGTAAGAGTAACATAGATAATAAAAGTGCAGAATATGTAAGTACACTACCCGCAAATGCTATATTCCGCTTAGCAGCAAAATGTATGAGCTTACTCATTGTTTTACTAATTACATAGTTATTTACACACAATCGCATATAATTTATCAAGTTCCTTACATCATTTAGTATCGCATAGCGTTATCAGATCAACCAAATACATTGAGACAATGGGAGCAATTCAATATTGTCAATAAGGCACTTGAAATCACTTCACATTGGCAAACATCACTTGCTTCTTTCTATTTTTCAACTGTACTATTATTATAAGTTCTATTGCCTCCCAAATTTAACAAGATCTTAAATAAAAGCATGTTACCACTGTATGTTATTTCTTGCCCGCGTCGTATCCTGCCAATATACTTCGAAGAGCTGTCTTCAATTCCTCATTCGGTTCAATTTCGTATTTGATGAGGCTGTGTCGGCAACAGGGACACTGAGCACCGCTGGCTTTGAATGCTTGTCTTAAACATGACTGAAAAAAATAGTTTTATAATGTGAATCAAATGGTAACAAATGCGTATTTACATAATAGAAAAATAATAATTATGTATATTATGCAGAACTTTCTACAATCGTTTACTGGATCACATGATATTTTGATTGATGTTTTTTCAGACAGTGGTTTAACATCAAAGGTGAATATTATACAATAACAAATTAACTATAATGTCAACATACCAAACAGAAATTGTGTAGACAGGGCGTTGTCACCGGAGTGACAGCCACCTCTTGACAAATGATGCAGAGGAACATTTGCGTCACATACTCCACGAATTCCTGAAAATAAATGTTGTTATGTATTAAAATGAAATATTTTTGGTTTTTACGATATCAAATAGAATGCTGAACCATAACATAATTTTGATTAATTAAATCATGTAGTGATATGCCGAAAATGCAGCAGATCGACGCAATCGTTGTTTCAAATCGATTTTCTGTCCAGTGTGGTATCAGCACTGGCGAGCTGGCTGTTCGTGCTGAAGTTTGGCTCTCCCACATTTATTTCATTGTAATTTACTCATTAAATTTATCTGGGCACTGACAACTCACCGCTAGCTTTTCTAAAGCCAAAAATGCCGTGTGCCAACAAAGTGTGCCATTACTGGGTGGGGTCGCTTTGCAGCATTATTCTTAGCTTTTCATAAAAGGCAAACTTAAAAAATTAAGGACTAAATTAAGAACAATACAAAGTTAATACACAGACCTTCTTCCCCCTCGCCTCGCATACAACGAGACACTCGCTCCAAAGCTTCTCGTTCAACGTATCCGCCTTGATAGCCGCCATCTCCTCCTCGCTCAATTTGCTCTCGGTATCTTTCTTACGAGGTGACTTTCGATTAGGGCTCTTAAGGAATATACTCGCTATATTCGTCTTTGGACTCTTTGTAGCTTTGGTTTTTATTACTGTAAAGAAAAGTAAAAAGATAGAAGTACGAGCAACTAACAATAATATTATTCTTTGAAATTGGTTACGCAACGCGACGTCACCGCACCGCGCACGCTAATTATGAATATGAGACCCGGTGTGACTTGAAACTAGTAGAGTGTCTCCACATAGAGTGTGTACACGTGAGTAAGGTGTATATTTGAATTAAATTACTTAGACGGCACGTAATGCCGCTATACAATGTACACCCACTTTATCACCATTTGTGTTATAAACCCCATGTAATAATGGGTGAGCCTATTGCCATATACTGGGCAAAATTCCAGACTCCGCCCAACTACTGAGGAATTTCGAAAAACCGAATAATTTCCAGTAATTCTTTGCCCGACCCGAGAATCGAACTCGAGAACCCCTTGTCTAGCAGTCGCACTTGCGACCAGTCGACTAACGAGGCATCATCTTTCTACTTTACCAGTACACACAGAGTACAACCTCTCCCCAATTTACCTCTATACTCATTTATCACACAGTACAAGTACCAATCAATTACTCACCTTTAGAAGTTTTGCGTTTCTTCACAGGTGGAGAGGCATCACTCTCTGACTCTGTTGTCTGGTTGCTTTCTCTAAGTGCTCGCTTTTTACTGCCCTTCTTGGCACCTTTACCTCCTTTACTATTCTTTTCCTTTAGGGCTTTCTTCTCTGCTTCTGCTTCTAAATACCCATCAGGATACTGTCGGAAGATATTGTAATTATGAGAAATGTTGTTGAAAACAATTCTCTTAATATGTATGAAGAATATAAAAATATGAACAAATTAGTTTTATGTTAAGAAGTAGAAGTAAGAAAAAATGGTCTTATTCCAACTACAATAAAATACTTCATTTTTGTTTAAATAAAATGTCCCCCACCGATTTTCTCCTGTGTCGGACCACAAAAGGGTTTTTCCGTGCGGGAATGATGTGTTGCACGGCAGCCAGTTACCTAACAACCGCGCCAACCGTGCAGTCAAACTTCAGTAATAAATATTGAAACTACTCACTATAATTGGATACTCCTTTGCGCCAGGTTCCCAAGGCGCGGGATTTGGATCGTCTCGTCTTAGGAGATACTTCCAAACAATAAATCCCGATAGTCCCTTCTCCGGGTAGTACTTCACTACCTTGTATATGCCGTCGTATCTAGAAACAGACACTTTCAGTTAGAAATAAACCTTCTATCCGTTAAATGTCTAAATATATCCTATGTCTGTTTAATACTGGATTATGACTGTTTACTGCTGGATATGTTACATTAATTATGTTATCGTGTATACTGTGACACCTTGACATGTTGTGCATTTACGGCGCATTCCAATAAACTACGGATCGTTAAATTTGCTTACGAGCCGTAGAATTTTGACATAAGCTCCATACAAAATGTGGTTAAAAGTATTCTTAAATATGTGTTGATTTGTAAGAATAAATGTAATAAAGTAGTAAAGTTCGTAGCAATTGAAGTTCAATTGTCTCTGACGCCATGGGAAACAGGCGTTAGGTTACCATATGTATAAATTTATCAACTGGTTGTTTAAACCCACTACATAAAAGATACCTATTACTTAAATCAAGATAATAAATTATTCAAATGAACTGCAAAAACATAACAAAATAAATTATCTAATGACGTATTAACCTGATGCCTTCCTTAGGTGCGTACTTGGGGAAATGTTTCAACATTTTGTAGGAGCGTACTACACGGACCGGCTTGCCGTTGCGCCAGTTGTCGCCCGCGTCACCGCCTTCCTCGCTTATACTGTTCACTGCGCAGTTACGGGCTAACGCTCTGAAAAATGAACTTAGTTTTAGAACCTAACGTAATTCGAATCTTAAAAAACTAGAACCAGCCACAATTTAAGTGTTGGAGAGCCATGCTTCGGCACGAATGTGCCGGCTCGACCAGAGTGAAACCACAGCCTCAAAGAAAACCGACGTGAAACAACACTTGCGTTGTTTAAGTGATGTTACCGGAGGCCCAATTACCCCTCTTCCCAACCTTTCCAATCCCCGATTCCCCAACAACCCCTAAATTTCTAACCCCTAAAATGCCGACAAGGCACTTGTTACACCTCTGGTATTTCGGGTGTCCATGGGCGACGGCGATGGCTTACCATCAGGTGATCCGTCTGCTCGTTTACTGGCTCATACCATAAGTTCCAAAAACCAATTTGATGCTATGCTATGCTATATAAGTTTATTTAAACTTTGCAACAACTTACTTGTTTTCTCTGGTGAGAGTTTGGTCACACGATTGTTCTGCAGTTCGTTTGTTCCCGGAGAGATCTCGTCCGCCACTGCCTGTATACGTGAACTCGTTGCCATGATCCACATCGTCTTCGTAACCACCTGAAGAAATATAATAATAATTGGTGAAGATATAAATAAGAGCCAGTTTGTCCAATTAGACTAGCACACACGGGAGATGTAATAAAATGTGAGCGTAAACAGGTATGTTCTCCGTTGTCTGAGTTTCTCAATTCAATGATACGCCACTCGGACACGACCAGACGTTGGGAGAGATCAGTGTTACACACTTTAGTTACAAAGTTATTATTTACTACCACGGGGTTTCACCCGCTCTGTTCGGCACAGATTGTTCTATTGGAACCAGTTGTCCCTGATATTAGCACGTTGAAACAAAAAACAAACTCTTTATCTTTATATATTAGTAAAAATATAGATATAGGTAACTACTGGTCCGCCCTAATTATTCATAATGGTTAAACTTCTTACCTGATAATACAATGCTGTACGCGCCTTCTACGTCACGACCGTGGATCCCCGACACAGGCGGCCGATGGACACCGGTTTCTGAGAGCTGTAACCAAAAGACATGCATCTTATATAAACAACACAATGTGATCTAATAAGTATAACGATACAATAACTTCTAATCGTTTACAACCCGACACGATGTAGTATGTTTATATTGTGTTGAATTGAGTGAACTAAAATTACGTGATTGGCACTGATATTTTCAGCTATACTTATTATATTTTTTTGGTGATATTCCATGTGTAAAACCAAGACATGAACTTAGAATCCAATTTTTATTCTTTTAGATTGTTAAATATTTTATAAATTTACCTGTATCCTAAATCTCCAGCACATGCCTACTTCGATGCCGGGGATCGGACCGAAGTGATTGGGCGGCATTGCGCAGGTTTTCGTTTTACCTGAAAATAAAATGTATTTGTTTCCGTATTTTTGGTTTTCATAAATAAAACAAATCAATGAAATGAAATTCAATAAAAATCAAATCAAATCGATTGAAATACTACAAAAAATTAAGTAGGCACGAGCCAACTAGCATATAAGATTTCAGTGTGTAGATAGCATTATCTATGAAAAACAGCAAATGCCAATTAAATCACATTGTCGCTTCGGCACCCCACTCAAATATTTATAACTCGCTAGTCACGGCTTCCTTTGATCATAACTCGATGTTTTTTAGCTAAGCATTCCTAAGCTATAGCATACTATATAGAATGCTATAGCATTCTTCGATAAATGGACTATCCTCGACAATGGACAGACAAATAATTATTCAATTCGAACCTGTTGTTCAGGACTTTAGCACATTCATATTTCATCAATAAGCAAACTATTCAGCTTTATACGTTAGTACAGATTAACGATACCATAGCCTTTGGTCATATGGTCGCAAATTGGATAGCCGAGCACATACGAGGACTCGGTTTCCGTCCATGAGTCGACGGGCACCGTTTAAGAAATGTATCATCTTTGGTTATAATAGGAAGGAGTTTGGTATCACGCTCAATGTTTAGCATTAGGTTTGCCCCTACAATAAAGACTAATAACATAACTTGGCAAAAATAAAGGGATTCTTTTTTTTTTTTTATTCGATAAAAACTAATGCTTGACTACAATCCCACCTGATGGTAAGTAGTGATGTAATCATTGATGGTGAGGTGCACTAGTTTCTTAGATTCGCAGTGAAACTCTATTTTGAGTACACATGTACATGATAACCAGTAAACAGTCGCACATTCGCTAGCAATGCAAAGAAACCGCAATCGCACACTATTTAATTGCTAATGCAGCACATATTTCGCCTTTTATTTCACACGGGCAGTTATTTAGCTCACTGCTGTAGTAAACACATTTGCAAAAGTACAGCCAATTATTGCCATTGCAATTTAACAAAGAGCAGTTATTTTGCAACAAATCTATTTAGTAAATACGCAATATTTACTAATTTACGTGTAGACGCAAGTCAGTGATAATTTTTTATAATGAGAAATTGTTTTTGCAATTCATAAGCAGTCACCTACATAAGTAATATTAGTCAGGTCATCAATAATCGCTATACAGACATGATTCAAACAAATAAAATTATGTTTAATATATTAAGTTATAAAGAGAGATTATTTCATTGAACAAGAGGTTGTAAATTTATCCCTAGGTATAGCAAAACTTTGGTATCTTCGATTTTTTTCGATTCGATACTATCTCTGTCTGGATTGTAAGATAGTATCCCGGGCTTCAGGTTGTACCTGAAGCCTATATGGTGACACGCACTCATAACATAAGTCTTAAAAAAATTAAGGTTACAAATAAATTGGTTAAATTATTATAAGGCATGCATGCCGTTATGATAATAAGTAAATATTTTACTCACCAACACAAGCCATTCCTCGGCCCCAGTCGCGATTAGTTTTGGTCGTCTTCTTCGTCTGCTTAGCGGCTCCAGGCGCTATGACGTCATTGGGATCCCTCTTGCAAGACGGACAGTACCAGTCCTCTTCGGGTAGCTCCATGAGGGGCGGGTCCAGGCATATCATGTGATAACCATGATTACATTCGTCACATAGCACTATCTGAAAATATATAATTAAAATAAAATATCTAGTTTAGATCTAGAATTTTTATAAATTAGAATGTCTTCGAATCTTTTGAAGACTATGTGGCAAGACTCAACATCATCTTCAACCTCTGGAGGCTTATTAAATGAATTATATTTTAGAGTTAACTCTCGTAACCGTAAACTATTTGAGTTACATAGTCAAACAGTAATTAATGTAAGAAGTGAAATGTTTTATTAGAACAGGAATCAACTTACTCTATCTGGGAACTCCTTCCCTGAGCAAAGATAACAGCCGCAGTCTTTGCACAAAACGTCTTCATCATCACGACACGTCAGGCAATTCAATGGTGTAGATCCTGAAAGGACATATTTTAGATTATTGAAAAACTAGAAAAGGAAGGGTTTCCCATGTAGGTACTTTAGGAGATATTTGAGATTATTGATATTTGTATCAAGTTTGAAGCCAAACAAAGACTTTTTTCAATTGTAATTATGTAATCCAAAAGTAGTTTACATTAATAAATTACATCTACTTCCGCGAGGTTTCACCCCTATGCTCGGCCCTATGCTAATAGTAGCGTGATGTTTTAACAGACTATCCAACACAGAGTAATTTTTTTTCAAATTGGAACTGTAATTTCCGAGGCTAGCGTATTTAAACCAACAAACTAAATAATAGTATAAGGTAACATTTAACTTAAGCACTGCAACTTACTTTTCTCTGGAGCTGTAACCATAATTTTCTTGTACTCCTCTGTTCTCTTAGCTAGTGGCACTACCTCTTCAATAGCTAATATCTTGTCAAACACTCTCACTTTAGTATCATTCTGTGGTACAGCATCAGGGCCCAAGTAAAGAGTCCCTATCAACTCATAAATTGCTCTAAACTTCTTTATTTCTGCTATTTTAAAATCATACCTGTAAAAAAAAAGTTAGTTTAGTCAAACACTTTTATTTATTTAGGTATAACAATTTAAAGATAAGATTTTTTATTTATTTCGCCCCACACTAGGATTTCCTCCTGTGTCAGAGATTTGTTTACAAACATACACATGATACTAAGATTGGAAACCACAATTTGTGGATCATAACAAAGAAATGCTATGTACAGGAATTTAACCTGCTCCACATTGCATAGCAGCCAGTGTCTCAGCCACTGTGTCAACAGGGTAGTCTAAGTGGTGGTTAGAACAGAAAATAAACACTGCTTATATTATTTGGTATCTGTATTTCTAAACTCTTATTATAGAGTACCAAATTATGAATATTATTCAAACTGAATGACTGAATATCCACAGTATGAATAGTTTATTTTCCCATTTACTTACCAATGTCCTTTCTCATGTGGGTCATCAGTGTTGTAGTTCAACATCACTATCTGATCCACCTTCAGATCTTTAGGGTCCACCTCATTTCTTGCTCTAGGTCTTATTTCTTTTAGCTTACAATATAAGTTTGAATCATCTTCACTGTAAAAAACAATAAATGTTGTCATTGCAAAATGGTTCTTATTGTAAATAGTTTTGTTTAGATTTCATTTACATCAAATACTCATTAAATTTCTAATGATTGAAGATACCTAAGTTAAATGGAATGGTGGAGTTTGCATACCCAATATGCTTTAAAAATGTAAAAAAACATTAACTACTCACTCAGATTCCAGTTGCACTTTATAAAGCAGTTTTGCATCAACATCTCTGTCGTCTTTGCTCTCTAAACTTTTATTCAATTCATTTTGTTTTTTCCACGCAATTTTGGGGGTTCTACTGAAATATTTAGCTATGCCTTTACTTTTAGCCTTTGGTAAACTGTCCCCATTGGTTGATGCACTTGGCGGTTTATTCTCAACATCATTTTCTGTGTCAAAACTCTGGTCACTGTTCTCAGAATGTCCTAAGACACTTGTGTCATTGCTCGATAAGTTAGCATCTGGTGTGTGGGGAATGTCAGGATCATACACTATTCTAATAATTTTCCCTTCGAACCAGGCCCCAGACTCACGGTCCTTCACATCTATTAGGTCACCGACTTCATATAATGTGCTTACTGCATCTGATGAAATGAAAAAAATATTATTTATTATAATTTGATATCATTTCCTTGTGCCATATATACCAAGTAAAACATTTTATACGAACTTCATTAGTAACGAGTTACTAACCTTTGTACTCAACCATGTCTCCATCGGAAACTTTGGTCTTGTCAGTCTTAGTGTCAGTCTTGTTCTTAGGGCTTTCCTCAGGCTGTGCCCGCACCATGAGTTGAATAACATCATTAAGCTTGATGTTATAGTCGTGGAATGTGTAGCCATTTTCCAGCTGGAATCAAGATTATTAACTTTTGTTATTAGCTGACAAACCAGCACAAATAAAAGTTAATTATTGAAGGTGAAATTGGCATGGTCCTTGCAGGGTGTAGAGAAGAACTTTGTCTGTATTGATGTAGAAAATAGGTACTTTGTGTTACAAAATTACAATTAATGACTTTTTCTATAGTTTTTGTCAGATGTTTTTCCTGTACATAGAGTCTGGCGGTTAGAAGGTTAATAAGGCTAGGGTACTATCAGAATCTAGTTTGAACTCTTTCAAATCAGTTCAAAGTCCATTTAGAATTCTTCTTTTATTTTATTTCATGAACTGAATTCCCAAACAGGACAAGGTTCCCAATTCGGCCTGTATGTTTTTTACAATATAAAACATAGTTACCTAATAGGGTTAATCTTTTTTAGAACACAAATTGCAAAAGTAACATGATGATGAATGATGGACCATTGAATTGTTCAACAACCATAAATGGTACACAGTAAATTGATTGACAGATCACACAGTGAACATCTGTAGCAGTCGAAATGGCACAGGAAGCCGTAAATCCTATCCAATTTAAACCTTTCAGAGAGTGTACATCAATGGACATTGTTTGATTGAGTGAATGCAGCGTGTGGCTATAACTGTGTAAATAAAACTCATGCCTTAATTTAGAAGTCAGATGAATAGTTGATTTATAATTAGTGACATGATCATTCAAAATCAAAATTTCAGTTCAAACGGAAATGGCACAAGTTTTGAATATATCCGCTATGTACGTTATGTTTTCATACAGATATCAGTGATATAGCCATAAAAATGGCGCCATTTTTAACGGTCGCAATGTGCTGTGACGTCACATTTAAGTAACTCACGTGAATAAAAACGAAATCTGCGAGATAGAACTGTAGGTTCAATAGAGTAGAAACTATGTTAGTGACTGAAGGTATGAATTAAATATTACTTACCAGCTTACCGCCATAAAATAATCTTTGTAATTTCGGTGGAACATCAAACTTTTCTTTCACAATCCGCCGGAACTGATCTATCTTTGTTAACTTAGATTCTACAACCACAACGGTATCTGGTTTACCAAATATACGTATTCTCACGTGCATTTTGATTAAATTATTTATAACATTATCTCCAAGACGAAAACAAACTTTAATTTATAATTTTATTCTACCGACTGTTCGTGCCGTAACAATAAAATTTGAGTGATAGAAGTTGACGCTTGACACGACCGACAGAATGGCGCGAAAACTGCGCTGTCAAATGTCAATGTCAGTTTTAACTAGAGGTAACTAGAGCTAACTGGTAATACTAGAGTGAACTAATTTAGTCGATTTTTTACGTTTATTATCTATAATATGAAAATAAGTCGAGTTTTCCCTTCTGACGCTATAGCTCCAGAACTTACCAACCGATTTCCACGGTTTTGCATTCGTTGGAAAAGTCTCGGGCTCCGTGAGGTTTATAGCATAGAGGGAAAAATTTAATAGAAAAGCAGGAAAACACAGAATACCGGGCGAAACGGAGTTCGCCGGGTTTGCTAATTTATTACATAATTTACGTTAATATTATGTTTTTATTTTAAGATCCTTTTGTAGTAAAATTACTCACGCTGTGATTTTGAGGAAACTGTTCTAAAACTACATAAATACAAAACAATCATAATTTCATAGTTTCTTGTCACGTCCTCTATCCCCGAAAGGGTGGCTCTGCCTACCATTATGGCAGGTAATACCAGTGTAAAATGTACACCCACTTTATGTTCATGGCAGGTAATACCAGTGTAAAATGTACACCCACTTTATGTTATAAGTCCCATGTAATAGGTGATATACCGGGCACATTTCCAGACTCCGTGCTACTACTGAGAAAATTAATACCGAAATATGAGACCCCTTGCTCGGCAGTCGCAGTTGCAACCATTTGGCCTACGAGGCAGAAAAAAATTATTTATACAATGATAAATTGGCAATTAGAAGTAATAGTTATTATTTCTTATCGAAGTAACATAACGATGTGCATTGTTAAAATTCAGGTACCAACGAATCATTAAACTTTCTAGTTTCTCGTTTATCTACATCACTGTACTATTTTTTCAGTATTGTGGAGGGAAAGCTTTGAAAAATGACAGCTATTCCGCTGTTTTTATTAATTTTATTATTTTGTTTAAAAGATGCAAACTCTAAACTGGCATCCTTGGTAATTTATTTCACCTTAGAAATAGTTACATATTTCTTTCTGTTTTAACCACGTCAATTTATTTTCAGCACCCCGTTTTGGTGGCCAGGTCTTCGCTAGATTGGATGCCAAGCAGAATTAATTCTCTTTATTCCGATGTCGGAGCTTGGAGTGGAAAATTCGTATGTTACAACTAAATTTTAAATAATTTAATTTTAAGAAGAAAGTATACTCAGCCCTATATTTTTTTTTTCAGAGACCAGTGATGGATGAAATTGAATCGGATGAAGCATTAAGATTTTATCAATTTCTTAATTACTTAGACGGGTCCAGTTTTGGAACAGGTATTTGCATACCTATAAGTAAAATAGTTTATAAAAAATAATATTTGTTCCTTTTTTATTTATCAATTTTTAGGCCCCATTGATGAATTCGTAGAGGCAATGGGGAGACTAGCCAATTATATGAAACAACAAAACAGCAGAGAAACACAGGCACGTGGTATGCGAGAACTTGAAGCAATTAATGGCGAAAAAGGTAAATAATGAGTTTATTTACCAATCCATAGCTACCGTCCACCGACTAATGATCCTGCTAGGCCAAGTGCTGAATAGATTCTTTATCATAATATCAGCCATAAGACGTCCACTGCTGAACATAGACGTCCTCCAATGACTTGAAAAGTTAACAAAAAAGTTGAACAACTTGAAATTGGTATCAAGCGATTTTATTATTTTAATAATTTTTCGATTTTTGTCTACTACAGGAAACAGTATCAAAACAGTTTTGGAAATCAGTACTTTAATAATGAGGAAAAAACGAAAGTTCTTTTGTACTGGCGAAGTTAAGGAGCCAATCGTTAACAATAAAATTATTTGTAAGGTAGAGTACTTAATCTACATTTTATATATTCATACATTAACATACAAAGCTGACGATTTAGATCGGTGTTTTGTTTGAATGCACTAATTTCCGGATACGAATAATAATAAAAGATCCGCATTAAATAAGTATTTTGGGTAGTCCATTTATGGAACATAACACCACTTTGATGAAAAGGAGCGAGCAGCAGGTGAATCCGCGCGAGAGTAGCTAGTCATATAGAATAATTGTAAAATACTTACACATACTAAAGTAAACAAATTTGCTTTTTAATAGGACAGAATACTATTACCCATCGCAGGTGATTCTTGTAGAGATGCTATTATGTATTGGCACCCAGATTTAACAGAAGAACATTTCTGTGTCGGTGCACTAGAAGCTAAAAGCTCCGTGCATATTATGGACGTTGAAGGTAATTTTTGTATATAGGGAGACTGGTAATTAGTGAACGACATTTAAACACGTGATTGTGTTCATGATTACAAACAACTTTCCTAAAGATACTTTTTTGTATACTCATTAGTTTTATTTTTATCACAATCCTTGGTAAAGTTGTTTGTAATCATGAGAACAATCACGTGTTTAAATATCCCTCACTTATTACCAATCACCCTATTAATGTTAGTGTTACGACTACAATTGTAAACTTAATGTGAAAACTGTAATATTCCTTGCGTTCTCAGGTGAAATGTTCTGCAAAGGAGATGATTATTCAAAGCGAGAGTTTCTCTTAGCTTGTGATTTCTATGAAGACCAGGAGGCTCCAGTGGCTGATTTACTTCAATACTATCCAGACCCTGATCCAGAAATCACGCCTAAAA
Organism: Spodoptera frugiperda; assembly: GCF_023101765.2. Classification (NCBI taxonomy): domain Eukaryota; kingdom Metazoa; phylum Arthropoda; class Insecta; order Lepidoptera; family Noctuidae; genus Spodoptera; species Spodoptera frugiperda. Next base: position 2,750,166 of record NC_064236.1, on the reverse strand, counting down.
TGTTCTAATAATATTTTTCAAAATTAAAATAATTTTGAAAACTAACATCTACACATTCGTTTAATTTTGGTAAAAGTATTTCGTTTGCAATAGGTTGAATTATAACTTTTTAAGACAGAAATACCGTAAAATCTTTAAAAATAGAATAATCGTGATAATTGCATTATTCGTACACCCAAGAACAGCATCCAAAGATTTCCCAAAAATCTTACGGGAACGGAAAATACAGAATTACGCGCACAAACCCGCGAGTAAAATCTAGTAGGTAGGTAGTAATTTTATTACTGTGGTATGGCATGTCGTAGCGCCGCCATCCTCCAGTCGGCTGCGAGCACATCACCCAACACGATACGACATGCAAGTCTGTCACATTGTAAATATAAAACATGAAACCGATATGCTTTTTAAGTGAGAGAGATGTGTTAATTTGTGTAGTAAAATAGAACATTGGCTCAATCCAAGCTATAATTTCCAATTTTACAATTATCAAAGTAATAAAAATAAAAATAAAACATCGCTTTGGCTGTATGTCGAGATACCTTTGCTTGTTCGTCTGACAAGTAGTAACCACGGAACCTCCCTAATTTTATTGATTTTCTTGTCAGCCATCATTGACAGATCAGAGACTGAGACACGATACGAAAGGTCGACGGGTCAGTAAAAATGTATTTTTGCTGTAGATTTTAAATGTCCGTCATGGTTTTTGCTCTTTACCATTAAATGCTATATGCTATGGTTTTGTTTGTATGCATGTAAGTTATTTTTGTTCTCATTTAAAATGTTCTGGCTGAGTCAAAATATGTTGCCGTTGTTGCTATGTTTGTCGCATTTTCAATGATTTGTTTTTGTGTTGTATTTGGCGAAATAATGTTATATAATTGATATATATATGTCGATAGTAAAATTATAAATATTTGCCCGGCTTTCCACTTGGGGTGGCCATTTTTATTTGTACCTTAATGAATTATTTTATTTTAGTACCATGTTAAGGGAGGGTTTATATATTTTATTCATTTAAGCAATGTCTTATCTTACCCACAAATAATATCGGTATGAACTAATATATATTTCGTCAGAGATATGTTTTTTTTTGTAATACATATATGTTTTACTGTACCGCTGTTAGGCTATTGCTTGTTATATTCTTATCTGTATTGGCTGTTTATATATATATATAAAATATATAGTTTGTATGTGAAATAGTCATTCATAGTTACCGTAAGCTTGTTAGGCATCATCGTAATAGCTAGGCATGTTGTATGATGCTAGATTGGCAGTGAAATCACTTGAAAACCCTTGCCAAATCCATCCACACCTTAAGCGATGGCTAAGCCAACAACACATTTGACAGAATTTCTCACTTTTATGCCTTTGTCTTAATCAAGATGTGTGTTGTATTAACCCCCAGTATATCCGGAACATAAATCTTTATGCCCCGGCATACGGCGGGCACACAACGATATGTGAGACAACATATTTTCTTTTGTCTCATACACCGCCAGACAAAGAAGTTGAATGTAACATCCTATGGATGTATCCATTTTACAACGATTTAGTTTCTTCTACCTTAATATTGATATTCTATACTCAAACGTAGGTATTTATTAAGTAAAGTGATATTTATATTGTTATAGAAGCTTTTTATTGCATCTGCTTGGTTATGAGTGCATTGTTGTTGTCGTAGGTCCTCGGTTTGACTCCTGTGATAAAGTATTGTTGGAATTTTCTAGTGCTAGGGTCAAAAACTGTATAGACAGCCGACAATTAATCTACTTTGACTGCAGACAGAAATATTTTGACGGCATATCCTCCGCTGAAGCAGGTCACCGATGGCCTTTGCAGATGTTATGGTGTTAACTTCTCGGACGTCATATAAATTGCTTTGTTGGTGCCAAGTCAGTTGACAACATGTCCACTATGAATTCAATAAGACATGTTTTGTGTCTTTAAGTTTAAATAGTTTTAGTTTAATAGTAGCTTATCAATATAATACTTGAAGATAGAATAGAAGTTATAAATAAATTATCTGGATTAAAGTTAATTATGTGATGTTAAGCGAATCATCATCACAGACTGACCATACTAACTGCCGCATTCAGAGTCATTGAATGGTTACTTAACCCAGTCCTTAGTGATTGTTTTCGATACGAAATCGTCACTGAAGAATAATTTAAGTAATCATTAAATGGCTCTGAGTGCAGCAGCAATTTAATTACATGAAATAACTGCAAACAAAGAAACTTGCAAAATATATTGGTAAAGACATGATCTTGCAGTGTTGGTACTTTTAATTTTTATTTTAGATTGAGATTCTATTCTTATTTTATACATTTATTTATTATGAAATTAGTATTCATCTAAAAAAACGGTTAAAGAGAATGTGACTTGAATAAATCACAACCTTGTTTTGCAATTAAAAACTCTCCCATTATCTTATTAAAGTCCCAAATTGCAATAAAGACAAAATTTTGGACGGCGCAATTAATTTTTTTTATTAATTTTCGCGAGTGATATGGAAATTTCGATGGCCGCCATTACGAGACGCCATGTCTGAAAAATCGATTGGCGCGCCAATGGCTAGAGGTAGTAAAGCACATTGCAATCACGCATGCCTACTACCTGCTAGTTAGAAATCAATCAGTGTTTCGAAACAGTGTAATTATTCGCGATGGTATAATTATGAAATATTTTTATAATAATGTTAAGTGAAACTTACCATAACGCCATTTCGTATTACTGCCAATGTTGAGCCATTTTCTTGATCTAGGAACGTAACTGATATCGCGCTTTGTTAGGTCTTTAGCAATTGTATTGAGAATATTAATTAGATACACTACTACTCTACTATTTTAGTACTTAATGCCAATTTGATACCTATTTTTTTTTTATTGAAAGTCTAATACCTAGGTAGGTGTTGACTAATTACAAAGATTAATCGATTTCACAATATTTTCTGGTTTAAGGATACATTCCTATTATATTGCATGAAAGAATGAATTCACTCACATACATAGAAAATTGAATTAAAAATAAATGTATGAGTAATAAAGTCTAAAATCGTGGATATTATTACAAACCTTATAGTAATTACATAAAATATTTAATTGCAGCTCTTTCTACATAATTTTCACTTTTTTACACAATATTAATATTTTTATGACAGCGGGAAACTGAGGGTGCAATTGTAACTCTGCCTACCCTATTGGGTGATAAGTACAATGGCCCTCGTTGTTATTAACCTTTTTAGTTTTGGGAATAAATCAAACCTTTATTTATTTTTGGTGACGGGGGGACCTTCAAAAGGCATTTTGGGGAAAAACTAGGGAGTGTGGGATTTTTACCGCACTAAAACCTCCCCAGTGGCCACCATCTGCACCTAAAGGAGGCACCGGGACCTCTTAGTAGACCAACCCCGGAGCCCCCGTGGTGCAACGCCTGTTATGGCACGTCCCTATGGAGACCTATATGCAGGGGAATAAATCAAACCTAGGCATTAACACTATCCGCTATTAAAACTAGAGCTTATATGCTACAATAATAGAAAAAAAATTGATTATGAGAGATAGCAACACAAGTTACACATAACAGCTTGCTTCAATAATAGTATTTAAAACCATAGTGTTTGCAATATAAAAAAAAAATAGATGAAAAAAAAATAGCAATTAAATAGAATGAGACATTGCTTATGGGTTTACGCGCACATTGAATACATCATTGCATTTTAAGCATGTCACACAGCTACATGCCGACATTGTTATGTGATATTATTAGCAACACATCATCTATTTGAATTTGGGGGAAAAATTAAAATAATAAAATATTTCAACATAAAAAATGATTTTGTTTCAGGATGCAAAACTAACAACAGAGCAAATTCCATGTCTACAATAAATTAAACATAAGAATAGCATATACCGAGGATATTAGTAATGCATGTACATGTACAGAATGCTCTTATAAAACTTATTATAGTAGCTAGGCTAGTTTGAAAATATAAATATGATTTGTATAAATGTAATACACATACGTAGAAAGCTATGCTGAAATTGACAAATAGTTTTTGCAGATATTTAGTGTTTAAATGTGAAAAGGTTCACAAGGCTCATGTGAGGAATATCTCACATTTGAATTACAAAAGGCAGCCATGTGGTACCGAATATATCAGTTTAAAAGTAACTGCACAGTTCCATTCGACCCAACAGTTGCGACAACACGGCCAGAGGAAGAAGAGGCTGAAGATTAAAATTCCGCCATTTGCTAATGAGTCTCACGAAGTAAGACCAATGAGTCAACCAAACAAGCCCTCGCGGCAGCACGCCAGCTGCGGTGGAGACTTCACTGTGTAAGGCCTAAATTATTTATATTTTTTCATAAAATATCAATTGTAATATTATAAACTAAGAGTGTGTATTTCTTTGGGGATTTTATGGTAGGTAGTTATGTTTTTGTGTCCGGAGATACCAAGTTATATAGGAGGCTGAAGAATGATACACTGGTTTTTTCTCCTACTTCGCAGGTGAAGCGGTGGTAACAGCCAGTTTATAATGTGGTTCTACAGATGAAAATGTTGTGTGTGTTTCAGTTCCACAGACGGTGAAGAAGATTGGTGGCAGTACACTAGGGAGGCGGGATATGCGGGCGATGGTCGGCCTCACAATATTCCACCAGACTTCAGGGTATGGGAGATTTTAGGAGAAGGCCACGATCCTAGATATGGTATGTATTTATTTTTTAGTAGTTTAACATTTTATGTAGGCTCTGAATAACATTTTCAATACATATATAATAATATATCTATTGAAAAGAAGGTTCAGAATATTTCAATTATTATACGTACAGTGTCACTGTGTCAGCCACTTTTGGAAATGGAAAGCAAAACCATTTTCCACCAGACCTTTTCCAACTACTTCTGAATTTCAGTAACTTATTTTAAGTTAACTTCACAATATTTTAGAACCTTAGTAACTTTTGACGAATATTTTTAGAAGGTCAGCTTATAAATGCTATCCTAGTATTAAATACATAGAAGTACCTACATTAATGAGTATTGTTACCAACAGGGGCAACTTTCACCTTTAAAATTCTCTCGTACAATGTACTGGCGCAGTACTTATTGGAATCCCACCCGTACTTGTATACTGATTGTTCGCCTCGCGACCTGAAGTGGAAGATGCGAGCCGCGCGCCTGTACGACGAGATCACACGCATGGCCCCAGACGTAAGTTGACTACCTATCCCTATAACTTCGTTATTATTGTTTTCTATCAGGCTGTAATGTTGTCATATTACCGCCATATTACACAAACATTTTTTAGTTTTAACTATAGTACTTAATGAGGTATCGGCGACATTTTAAGTGAAGCCGGCCGGTTTTGCCTGACATTTGTTTTTGGTGACAATACGCGACTAAATATGTCCACTCCACAGTGACGCCCGACAAAATCGTAAGACTTTATAAAACTTCGCCATGTCGAGCGTCACGTCGCGCCCATTTCATTGTGTTGAAGCTATTGGAATTCCTATCTCTTCAGTGTTGAAACTTGCAACATTAAGGAGTATTCTGGTATCGCAGAATTTAGGCGTGATTTAATGTATCTATATCTTTGTTTGTCCTAGGTGATATGCCTGCAAGAAGTGCAAGTGTCACACATCGACAGCTTTTACTCTAAATTCGAAAAAATTGGCTATTTCGGCCTTTTTAAGCAGAAGACAGGCCACCGGCAGGATGGATGTGCTATTTACTTTAAAACATCGGTGTTTCAACTGACTGATCACGTGCACGTAAGTTTAAAAATTAATTACCTAAAATGAGATCGAAACGAGAGCGCGTTCGGCGCTTTGATTGGTTGATTCATTCTCATCGGCCAATCAGAGCACCAAACCCGTTCTCGTTTTCGTAAAGAAAACTCGTAGGTACTAAGGGTACAGGACCCATATACTTCATACTAGATTAATAATGCTTATTGTCTGTCACAGTTGTTTATACCCTGTATCTTGTACATTAATTCAAGGTTTTAAAGCAACAATATACCTATATTTTGCAAACACTTTCTATATTGTTTAGATTGTACCGTTTCGTACCTACCTGTGTGAAAATTTCTAAAGAACTTCATATGCTATGCGTGGGAATACAAGTAGTAAGGACATTAAATAATATAAGATCTTCTGTAATATTTTTATAGATGATAAGTATAAGCGTAAGTGCATAATTTATTAACATATTTTGAAGGCTCTGCGATTCATATTCTTACTATTTTGACATGAATGATAGCTGCTAGGCCTGCTAGCGAGAAAACGGCGAGTGTGTGCATTATTTTTGTTTGTAAATGTTTATTTATCGTGTTTTTATTGCTAATTAAATTTAACTGTAAAGTGTACCTCTGCGTACCCCTTCAGTTATTAAAAGGCATAATAATGGTGTAAGTTTTGTAATTGCAAAAACTTTTTGATAATTGGTATGGCTGCGTTAAATTGAAAAAGAAATAAAAAATGCGAGCTAGAGGGTTAAATAAACTTTTTAAGAATTGGTACGGCTGCTTATTATATAAACTTTTTAATAATTGGTACGGCTGCTTATTATTTAAACTTTTTAAAAATTGGTACAGCTGCTTATGACGCAAATGCCTCGGTACTTTTTTATGAGGGGAAACCATACAATGACTTCTCTCGCCTTGGGCGTAGCGAGAGGGTGTGGTAGACTCATACTGAATAAAAACAATCCCGTTCCTACTTTGAACCGATGCTCTGGTAAACCAGTTAGGTAGCTCCGGGTCGGGAAGCCACGGTACCTACTGTATTGTCTGATGATCTGATGATATTCAAATTTACATAACAAAGCCTATACACAGCTGACATTGTTCCCAAAAATAGTCCCAAAAAATAGTGTCACACAGTTCAAGTTCATTTGACAAAATATTTTCTGTCGCTACGCACAATTTTCCTTGTTAGTTTTCCTCCCGAATTTCACAAGACGGGGACTTAACAATTGGTCTTTACAATTTGTTTCAAGGTTGGGAATGATTTGAATTACAAGGTTTTGGTTGATTGTTTACACAAGTACCACTCATTCTGGGCAGTTCGATGTTTTTTTCAAACACTTAAAGTATTTAATAGTATATGGTTATATGACATTTTTAAAGGCGCATTTTATAAAAAATATTTAATAGAAGCGTTTAGGCTGAAAAAAAATACTATGTTTTAGCTGGTGGACGAATACATAATAGTGATACTCATTGGTAAAAAATATAATTTTTAACCATGAGTGAGAGGCGGGATACCATCAAAAGCTAGTTTTACTGGTGACGCATTAACTATTATCAAAGAATTTAATACGCAATACGATTTAAATATGAATGAAATCTTTATCTTGAGATATATGCGACGCTATTATATCTATTTCCTACTATGATAACCGATACATGCGTCGTTACCTATCATATACAATACATGTTTAATGTATCCAATCAATGACGATTGATAGATAATCTAGGACAGAATAAATTCTTCAATTTACACTATCCTCACATACGATGGTATACCTAATGCGCTCTAACAAGGTGCGGCTGACAGATTCAGTAACGTTTCGTATCACTCTTGAAAGTTGCTGCGATTTAAAAATTATGCCTTAATATTTTAGCTGTATCACATTCGTATTATGTTAAATCATTCGGATGCGTAGTTAATTAAATTAAAACCAACCGGAATGTTCTAGTATTCAATTAAAATCTAATGAAATGAAAAATAAAGTAAAGTGTTATGCGTATAACGTAAAGCCATAGTCGTGTTTAGTGATGGGATGTACGGCTACGATGGATAGGTAGTCGATGTTTTTTTTAGAATAAAAAACGAAAATCGTGCGTCGTTCAATTATCATTCTTAAAAAACCTTTAATTATGTGGGTAAATCCACTGTAGACGCGGCTCTCTCTGCCCAAACCACAGTGACATTATCTGAGCAGAAATATGTAGTAGGCATTTTTCTAGACATTTCCGGCGCCATTGATAATGCGTGGTGGTACTATTCCAACATATACAAACTAATATATCCTTGTTTTCTTTACGGTTCTGTAAAACTGTAACTCTGAAACACCTCAGGGCTCGGTCATAAAATATTTATTTTGACAAGTATATACACGTAGTTAGACTGCACAACTAAATAACACACACATTTAATAAAAAAATTCAAGAGAATTAAATGTATGCTGCGAGTATCGATAGCGATAAAAAAAGATTTTTCTAATGTCCATCCCTAAAGAGAGACGTCAACGTCATACTGGCATCTGTCAGCCGCACCTTGTTAGAGCGCATTAGGTATAGTAGTACTATGTCTGTCTTTCTTTAGCATCTGAATTTCTTGAAAGACCCACAACGCACCTGAAACATCTCTAGTGTTGTTATCGGTTGCGGCAATTGCTTACCATCAGGTGATCCTGTGGTCGTCTACTAGTTTTCGTTCTCTGCTATCGTTTTAATTATTACGAGTTTATTGTTAAAAGCCACAAAATGTGAAGTTACGATAGGATTTGTTAGTACAGTAGAACTCCAATTATCCGAGCTCCGACTATCCGAATCGCCGATTATCCGAATTACAAAAATTGTCCAAAAAAAGTCTAAGTGCGCTATTATTCTCCCCCCCGCGAAGCCAGTGTTTGCGCGTCAAGTCTTGACTTGACTTGTCTTAACTTGCCGTTGTGCCTACACTGACTTCCCCCCGCAATTTAATTCAATAAAAAAATTGTGCAATATCAAAACGTAGCTTTTATTCTCTTCAATGGTAATATTTTTTTTTAAATATCCGATTATCCGAATATTTGATTATCCGAATGGGTCCCGGTCCCCATTAATTCGGATAATTGGAGTTCTACTGTACCTATTATTTATAACGAACATACATTTCGTTTGGCTTGTTAAAGCGTTTTGAAGTTTATAGTAAGTAATTGGTGCATATAAACGCCTACGTAACCGCCACTTATTACCAATTATATAATTTATTAGCCTCCGCCCTCGGCTTCACCCCCGTAGAGTGTAAATAAAAAGAAGCAAAAGTTTTAAGTGTAGGAGGACCGTGCTTTGGTACAAATGAACATACCTTTTACTCTCCGAATGTGTAGGCAGAGGTTTACATATTAAGTATTAATTGCCGTACTCAGAGTCTAATAAAGGTTGCTTAACCCAGTCTTCCAATATGGTAGTAAGTGACTTACTTTGCCCCATTTTGATGCTTTTGAGTCGCAAATAATATTTATTACCAGAAAAAACTTAACGACCGAATTGTGAAACTCTTCCATTTCGCGAACTCGATTTTATTTATTTGATAATATTTACTGCATAGTTTACATTTACATCGTAAGAAGCATTTGTTCGGCAGCAGACGTATAGGTACTATCCCGGCTGAAGATAATAATGATTTTTGATAATTCACCACCACTAACGTCACGCCTAATACCCTCGAAGGGGTAGGCAGAGGTGCACATTACGACACGTAATACATATTTTGATAACTCATCACCCCTTTTTCGTCTTTCGCAGGTTGAATACTTCCAACCTAATCTTCCGATCTTGAACCGTGACAACATCGGGCTCATGGTGAAGCTGATGCCCCATGACCGTCCTTGCACCCCCATCGTGGTGGCTACCACCCACCTGCTTTACAACCCTAAGAGGACCGACGTCCGCATCGCACAGATGCAGCTATTCTTGGCAGAAATTGATCGTTTTGCTTACTTTAACAACGGGCGAGAGTAAGTTTATAACTACATACTTGGGAGCAAAGAAACTGAAACACTAGCGTTTCTTTTATTTGAAACAACCATATGTAACTTTTAAGAAAGTGATTCGTTTTACAACGAAATACTTTTATTTTAAAGATAAATTAAATTGCCTTTCATAGGAATGATAGGACTTACTTTACCAATTAAGAAAATATTTGTATCAAGAAATGAAAAAGAGAAAAACACTAGTGGCTTCGTTTCTTTGTTCCCAAGTGTATATTAAACTTTTTGAACCTGAAGTATGTCTTAAAAATGCGACCAACGCTTAAAAGGGACAGCAGTATTGTCTTAGAAGTTATTTTATGTATCGTCATGTAATGTTGTGTGTATTTACTTTGTTTCCAGATGTGGCCACCTGCCCATTATACTGACTGGGGATTTTAATTCCACTCCTGATAGCCCAGTAGTAAAGCTGTTAGAGAGAGGCCGCGTAAGGTACGTTGACGTCACAAATTAAACCATGATTTTATTGAGTTCCAAAAATGCAACATGTGATCCTCGATGCCTTTGGTTGGGCTTTTCGAAAATTGACAGAATAGAATACATACGTCCCTACCATGAAGCAAATACTAACAGGAAATTTCATAACTGAATTTCTCTTTAAAATAATGCGTTACGTTTTACGGGCAGACGTAAAAAACCGCGCCTATCTGTATTTTCTATCTGGCGTTATAATATCATTGGGAGAGGTTTAGAGGTTTAACATTTGTTTTGTCACAGCGCGCACAATCACATCATGGCATCTCGTCTTTGGACTTGCTTCATGGTCAATAAGGAGGGATGATTAAGGGATTACACATTTAGATAGGCTAGCAGTGCTATGACAGGCTGGTATAAACCTGGCCCTTGTAAACTGCATTACCACCTGACAAGTGGGGAGATAAGTGCAATCTCTTATGTAAAGGAGGCCCATAGTCCTAGAGTGGTCTGTCTCGGACTGTTTAATAATGTAATATCTATCCACAGCGTGGGCCAATTCCGAGATGGTTCGGATTGGCGTCGAATTGGCGTGACGGACAACTGTCAACATCTGTCCGTTGTCCTGGACCGGCAGATAAGGCGGTTCACTCATTTTAATGACACCCAGGTAAGTAGGACATGACATCTCTCTCTCTCATCTCTCATGAGTAAGTGTACTTTTGTTTATATTCCGGATTTGAAATGAGATCGTGACGATAAGTTTGTAGGTATCTAAGTTGTGAAATAGTAGTATTTTTTTTTCTTTATTATGATGTATCTACACTAACTACCTTTCCTTGAGAGTTGTAGGTGCCTTTTACAAGCATAGAATTTCACATACACAATATGGTACAAAAAGTAAAAGTTCCTCCTTATATTAACAGCTGTAGATAAAAATACAATATTTTGCTGAAAAAAGGAAATTATGTATTAAAATCTACATGTTTTTTTTAGATTTTCAACTCGACTTACTCCTTCTGCGCGAACCCGTGCCCCCGGCCACCGATCCCCGTCGAACAGTACAGCGGGATGTTCAACGCTGGAGTCATTGGGCACTCCCTGAACCTCTGCTCCGTATATGAGCCTTACATAGTGGACGGGAGACTTGGAGTAACCACGTTCCAGGACTATTGGGTCAATGTCGATTATATCTATTTCAGGTAAGGAGTATAGTTTCTTATTGACCTCATCTTGTAATCACATTTACAAATTTTTATTTTATACTACACTAGTTACTTTCGCGCGGTTTCACCCGCTCTGCTTGTCTCCTATTGGTCATAGCGTGATGTTTTATAGCCTATATATAGCCTTCCTCGATAAATGCACTACCCAACACAAAAATAATTGTTCAAATCGGACCAGTAGTTCCGGAGATTAGCGCTTTCAAACAAACAAACTCTTCAGCTTTATAATCTTAAGTATAGAAGTATAGATTTTAATATTTGTTTTCAGCCGTTTCAGCTGCCTGCACCTGATCAAACGCCTGCGTTTGCCAAACGACGTTGACTGCGAGGTACTGGGCCGCCTGCCCAACCAGGTGTATGGATCAGATCATCTTGCCGTGGCCGCAATCTTCGAACTTCGTCCTCCCATCCAACAATACCCTCCAATGGCATTATAGAACCAGCAATTCTGTGACACAGCTGGGCCTTCGACCTCGTTCGGTTATCCACAACCATGGTATACCCAGTTCTAAAGGAGCTTGCCAAACGAATTTTAAATCTGTGTACTTTTTTCATATACATGTTAGATTTTAAGGGTTTGTACTGACATTGACTGATAAAACGACTTTGGTGCTGGGCGGTGACAATTATAACTGTAATGTGATAACTGGGTGAAGTACTACTAGGTAGTTGCCGCCATTTTGTTTTGTTTGTTATTGTCAGAGGGTGCTTGTGAAGGGAAAATTTTATTAGGAATGTTGGTGAAAGCACCTGGTAGATTGTAGTGCGGACCGTTGGTTGGCGGCCAAATTTGATATGTCAATCTTTTTATAGAATGATGTCTTTGACGTAAATTGGAAGACTAACGATGTGCAAAGCAGGGACGGTCCGCTAGTCATAGGTACAACATATAATGATAATCAATTTTTAATAGTATTACTAGATCCAGACTTTTTATATTCTTGATGTCTTTTTAAATAATTCCGTAGATTTTTTGAATAATAATAATAATTGTAATTGGTGTCAATTTTTAAATATTATTATGCCATTATAAAAATAAATGTGTAGTGTGAGTGTAGTGTAGTTTTGACAATAGTCGATGTAGTTTAAAATAGTTCTTTGATGGATTCCACTTAGATATTATTATTGGAACTGCTATTATTTATTGATGGTTAGGCGTAGTATTATTATAGTACATTTCAGGTTTTAAAATCGTTAATTAAAATTTTTGGTAAGGCAAGCTGCTGTGTCACAGAATTGTATTCATTAAGTAGTCGTAACTAGTCGTCTGTATTCATTCATATTTATATGTATCTGACTATCTATTTAACGAGGCTCAAGTTTTACTGTAGTCGATTAGTAATTAAATTACATGATAATATTTAATGCGAAAACAAAGAATTTGGTAAAACAATAATTTTTGGAAAATATTTTGTGGTAAGACCTCGTGAGGACTTTCTGACTGGTAGCACTTGTCATATACGTGTACATATACATGTATATGACTTGAAATATATGTTATATGATATATCATATAGCATGTAGTAGGTATTAGTAAAGATGTGTGGTAGTAATTGTCAAATCTATGTGATAGCATAACATTTAGTTAAGATTGACGATGGACCCTACATCTTTGTTGTACATATTTTACCAAATCAAATTATTACTATTATCTACTGATTTTTACCTACATAATAAAAATATTTCTTCTATAATATTTAACATTTTGACATTAAAATTATAATCGATTTAATACGAGCTAATGGAAAGACAGCAAGGTCATTTTAACTATTTTGAAGTAGTAAAAAAAGATGTTTTTGCACAAAATGTTAACGAACAGGTGATAAACCGACATGTGTACCACGAGCAGATTTGGGTGAAATTTAGCGTGTAACGTTATGTTTATAAGTTAACGTGCGATACGTATAAGAAAAAGGGTGTAACCACTTTTTAGGTGACCTGTATTCATTGTGGATTCATGTCAGTATAAACAAATTACGAATGGGGACTATAATTATTATAATCGCTGTACATATTTTGTATTACGTAGATGCTTATATGTAGATCGTGATACTTGCGACTCAGTCCACATAATAATATTACTCGTTTCCTGCCGTTCTTTGCTATGTATGGTTGTAGATTTTAAATGGATAAGCAAATATAAAAATGCGCTTCAACTTCTGACAACATAAAACCATTGTTACCATCCAGTGAACAGATGTAGTCTGTCTCACAAGAGAGCATCATTCCACCTTTCAGATTACCGTTGGAGCGCCTTAGATGATTACTTTATAAAAACCAAAAAGTACTTATCTTTTAAATATAAAGGTGAACATATCGTACACTCTCTTTGTATTAATATTTAAATATGTGCTGACCTAATTTTTAAATGATGGAAAAATATTTTGGAACTCTTTTTAACTGACTGTAATATTAAGTATTCTATTTTAGAGCATATCGAATTAAACTCGCTTTTTATAATATGTATTCTTAACATATATATGCTTTTTAATTCATCAGTGTAGATGGAACTAGATGTAACATATTTATGTAAAAAAATAATCGTTTGATTGCCACTGTCCGAGCGTTAACGCGTCGGCGCGACGACCCTTTATGCCAAGCCACAAATTTCGGTCAAAATTCGAAATTTAGATTCCAAAATCTTATTGATAAAGTACTAAATGATCTTTACTTTCGAAGTAGACTGCCAAAAAGGCTCAAAATTATGATATTTTGGATTTCTTGTCGGCTATAGCTGATCAGTGACTGGCGTAAGGGCAACTCGTTTTTCGGCTACAAAAGCCGCCCGTGGCTTTCAAAAGGTTAATGTAATGTGTAATGACGAAACGATGTATCTTAATTCTGTATTTTCAAATTAACAGAATTTTTACTTGATTTATTAATTTATTATATCAGGTTTAAGACACTTGTTGGGACAACTATTTGAATAGGTATTTTGTTTTGTTCATATCTTCAGGCAAAAGTTGTATATTTGATTTTTATTTTTGTTGACGTCGCGGAAAATAAATGTTTTTTTTACATTAGTGTTTTATTTCATACATAGGATACCTATTATGATCGTGATGTATTTACCCGACTGCGCCAGAAGGAGGGTTATGTTTTTCGAGAGTATGTATGTATATATGTATGTATGTATGTATGTATGTATGTATGTATGTATGTATAATTGTTTGGCACGCCCTGCAGCCTAAACGGCTTGATGGATTTTGACTTGAGAGGTGTCGTTGGATTCGTATTTACTGTGAGAGTGACACTGGATATATCAAAATAATAAAAAAACGAAATGGCGGATTTTTGGCGCTAAATTCGAATATTTCTCACTCTCTAGCCTGAACGACTTGATGGATTTCTGCTTGATAGGGGTCGTTTGATTCGTATTTACTGTGAGAGTGACACTAGATATATCAAAATATAAAAATAATAAAACTAAAATACCATAAAATAAAAAAGGTAATTTAAAAAACTAAAAAACCCGACTGCGTTTCTTTATAATATTTAAATGAAAAATCCCTAAAACAAGAAAGTCATCGTAAAATTGAAGCAGTCGGGACCCAGTCTAAAAAGCCAGCCGTAAGTATGTGCCCTCACTAAGTTTTCATATTTAGAATGGGTCCCGACTGCTTCAATTTTACGATGACTTTCTTGTTTTAGGGATTTTTCATTTAAATATTATAAAGAAACGCAGTCGGGTTTTTTAGTTTTTTAAATTACCTTTTTTATTTAACTTCTTTATCACACTGATAAAATGGGCCAATATGACTTATTATAATATTAATAAATGTCACCAAATCTATCACCATATGATCAACCAAAGTGAAAGCAGATGTACCCACGCACTTAATACACACACTTCTTATCATAAGTCGCAAGAGTCCAGGTGGATTGTATGTAAACCCTGATAATAAAGTGCCTGCTTCTGGGAATTGACTTCAAGACGTCAAATGACCAATCACAGTTGTACCTACTAGGTGCAAAGATTTCATCAATACAAATAATTGAAACCTAAACACAAGGTTCACAATGATAGTGTTTCGACCGTGGGGTCGAATCGTCATCGCGTAGTTATCATAATTATATAGATCTTTATTAAACTAAGACAGAAAAAATACGATTGTAAGTTACCTTTACGGTTATCAAAAGGTTCCCTCGATTTTCCCCTAGGTTTCCATTGTTAAACCAGTGATATGGCAATGAGATCACCTCAGGTTTTATCGCCTGCTTTCATTACAGCGGTAAGTCCCCCCATTGAGGAGTGGCTTCAGAGACGCCACGAGTCCTTACCTACCGTCTGACACAGATGCTTACCCGACATGGGAGTTTCGGAAGGTACCTGTTTCTGTTAGGGTGGGAGGAAACGGAACTACTAGTTCGAATTTGATAATGTTTTTTTGTGTTGTATCACGACGAATCTGCAAATGGCAGTTGCTTACAATTGGCGCCGCCCATGGACACCCGAAACACCAAGCCAGCCTTTTGAGTGTTAGGAATTTGAGCATTGTTGGGGATTCAGGGATTAGGGAGATTGGGGAGGGGCTCCAATCTCCTTCCCGGTAACTTCTACCACCATGATATCACTCGGTTGTGGCTGGCACAACCGTGCCGAAGCATGGCTTTCCCTCTCTTATGTGGGTTGTATTATCAGGTGATTCGTCAGCGCGTTTGCCTCCTATTCCATGAAATAATCTCCGAAGACATTTACCTCTGCATTGGAAGACGCCTTTAAGCTCATAAAATGGAAAGGATCTGACAACAACGTCTACGGTAAAAAAAATCGCTGGAGGATCTTTGCACAATGCTCGCTGACCTCTGTCGAATTTCCCAACAGTTAAGGCTTCGAATGAACGTGGACAAGACGAAAGTCATATCGGATGCTCATAATATCATGTTACGCCCTGTTAACTGGGAGCTAAACCCTCGAATTGTCGACGAATATTATGTATAAGTGACAAGTCGTCCAGTTCCGGTCAAGTCAGAAATGAGAAGATCCGTAAACAAACTAAATTCATCGAGGTAGCTCAGTGGATTAGCAAGCTGAAGTGGTAGTGCAAAGTTTGGAGAACTGACAGCCACTGGGATAGGGAGTTTTGTGAGTGAAGGTCACGTAATAGCAAGCGCAGTGCGCGATACCTATCCATAAGGTGAACAGATGACCTCAATAAGGTTGCAGGAAGCCGCTGTAAGCGCGCTTCCAACCCCTTTAATCTGGAAGTCGTAGTGGGTGGCCTATGTTCAGTAGTTGATGTTTTGTGGCTGATAATAACATATCTATCATTGTAAGTCAAGTAAATTTGGTGCACCACATGCTCCGCATGGTCCCCCGAAGTCCGGATACGGAGTCGAGGTCTAGTTTAACGTCCGCGGGTAAGCTCGCAGTCTCGGCACGGAGCAGTAATTATTGGAACCTAGATAGATAAAATTATACCTCACTAAAATCTTGCAGTTATAGGTAGGTACTTCACCCAAGTTCGCCGTCAAACTCGTACAATAAATATTTCTATATGCAAAATTCCGCAGGTATAACTTAGATTTCACGATTTTCGAAATTTTCTCAGTAATTGTAGGGAGTACCTATTAAATTGACTCCAGTGTGCTGCAATAGGTTCAATGTCCAAATTCCCTATTACATTGGGGCTATATACCTAACTTAACTGGTAGAAAGTGGGTATCTCATTGTTTGGTTCACAGACACCTCAGCTGATTCCTTCAGGGATTAAAAGGTGAAACGTTGTATTGTGTAATATCGTGTAAGCATATGAGGTGTGTTATATTATAGCATAAGTCTTATATTATATGTTATTAAGTTTATATGTGTTATAGCATAAGAAATGCCTTTATGTGATTAGGTCTACAACTCATGCGTGGTAACTTGAGTCATGAGCCGCGTAGTGTAATAATTGTTTGGAACTCAATTCACATTTGTTTTAGTATTAACTATTAAGTACTATAAACTCGTATGAATAAGTATGATGTTTATACATTGCAATTAGGTCTAAAGTTAGACACAGGTAGACAGTATACTTAGGTACGCATAGCAAGGTGAAGGGTAGTACTGTAATTTGAGCCATAAGTCAAAACACATACAACTTAATTTTAAAAGATCAATCTTTCAAACGCAATACTTAAATACAACTTATGGGTCAAACTAGAGTATGGACGCAGAGCGAGTATACAAAAAAAGTCGCATTTGAAGGGACATAAATGAAACATCAATATTCTTTTTATTTAGTCATTTATACAATTTGGATTCACAACTTATACGAAAAAAATCATTCTTACAGTACAGCATAGTACTGTCGAGTACAACTTAAGTACAAAAATTGGAAAAAAGCTCCAGATATAAGTAGGTACCATGGAATTTATGGAAACAGGATCGTTAGCAATATAGTTGCGTGTTCAAGTTACTGGACTCGTAGGTTTTATTGCCGGTTCGGAGACGGTTTCTCGACCAATGCATACGTAACTGGTTTGTTTCATTCTACATTTGTTTGCAAGACCATCTTGCAATACAATACACATACAAGACCCCAGGAGAAAACCACACACATTTTTTGAAACCAGAACATCACCTTTTGATATTGAAAACATTACAATTATAATAACCGAACAGTCTCCGAACTACCAATAAATCCTACAGTCCACATCACTCACAAAGTTTTCAGAAAGTTTTTTTTTACGATTTACGCATCATTCAATAACAGCTCTGTTTTTTTAATTAAGTGTATATTCAGCCATCGACAAAAAGACGGCGTTTTAAGCGTTAAGTTACAATTTATTCGTAAATACTATACCAATGAGCCTTCGCTTCGCATGACAGATGCTGTAAACAACCACCACATTACAATTAAATTATAATTGATCACTGGCCTTAGTGACTCGAAATATATACACCGTGTGGCGAGTGTGATCTAGAATAACTGAACAAAATATTATATTATATGATCAATGTGTGGATAGTTTGTGGATGACGTCATTGTGACGTTTCGCAGACGTATCGTGGACTACACTCGTGTGTACTAGCAATCAAAGAGCGTCACATTTAATTCTTTCAGTATCTTATTAGTATGCAATTTTTAAGCTGATGTCATTGAAAATTATCTTTTTGAGACGCTTTCATTGGTTGATTTAGAATAGTTATAGCCTTCTTTAATAATCGTTAGTTAATACGTCACGCGTGTCAAACAAGATTTTAACTTTTATTACAATCATTTGAAACATAACATCCTTTGTTATTACAACTTGTAGGTACATAAAAACCATCTGCGCTGTAGTTCCACGATATCGTCCGATTGATCTTAAGTTAAGTTCCACAAACTAAGTACTTATAATGAAAACAAAGAAATGTCTTTTAAAACAAATAACTCCTACTATACAGGACTGTGAATGGAATCGCTCGTTACAATTACCAAATAATATATTCGCACGTACGATTTGATGAACTCCGAAACAGACTCATGAACGCAAAATCACGAATAATTATATATTTTTCATTTAAATACAAGTTCCTTAAAATGGCGAACTTCAGCGGACTCTCTGCCGATGGTGTCGACCCTATTATCAACATTTGACATTGCACCATTGATTTAATATTTGAAGTTCTTATCCCAATAGAGGATATAAATTTTAATATAGGTATTATATATTCAAGCCAAGACGATCCGTACTCTCTTGCTCTCTACCGAAGTCGATAAATGTCAGGCTTGCAAATTGTTCAGTGTATACGAGGGAATAGATTCCGAATTATGAATATTTATCAACTCCGATAAACTCGTAACACATATTATAATCACACATAGTTTACAAGATTACCACAAACACTTTGAATTATTCTGATATTAAACTCTAAACCATCATGGCAAGGGGGCAATGCAAAGTTCAATCAAACAGACGTTGTTTCAATTATACATTTACAATTTAGAATATCATGTTGGTGGGTACACAGGTACATAGCAGGTATGTCATGTAGTAACCGAAACAACATCAACAGCTCAATGCGACCGACCGACGCCCTAAGTACAGGTACGCTTGTTTCACGAGCGATGGGACCGTGACAAATTAAAAAAATATTAAAATCGGAAAATTTGTTCTTAATTAAGAATATTTATCTGTTGCCCGATTATTGAACCTATTTTACATTAACTATAGGAGCTAGAAAATGGTATATTTCCACCATTACACCTATTTATCTAATAATACTGGATGGATATTAAATATAATAAGTTATCGCGAAAAATTCTGATAATTTCATAAGATCTCATCATTTTTTTTGTAAGTATACTAGTCGAAAAAGCTCTTAATATTATATCCTTAATGTTATGTAAGAGGATAATTGTAATTATGTATCTAGAGAATTCGCTCGAATTTAACTTACATTACGTGATGAAAAATACAAGTACTTTTACATATCATTAAAATTCAAAAAATAAGTTAAGCTCGTAGCTGGCTTAATCAGTTTTATAGTTAAGATATAGGCGACAAATTAATTTGACCAATATTTCATTTTTAGTTATTAGAAAAACACGTGAAAAAAGGACATCACTCAGTCTTCACAAACTCATTTTATTTTAATTTAAATACAGTTTAAAATATTGATAATAAATGCAGTAGAGTCGCAATCATCAAGATTAATGTCTTGGCAAATTGACTCATTGTTCAGATACAAATAATTCCTTAAAGATCATTTTTCGTTTAAACATCCCTGTAATGTTATGTCATAAGAATCAATGTCAGTTTTCAATCAGTAATGCGTATGTTAGCATCAAATTGCATATTGGTTTGTAGAACACGCAAGGTACTGCCTGTTGTTGGTTTTATTGTAGGCGTACAGAATAATATTTTAGCGAAATCGTAAGAATGACTATATGATTAATTTAGTATTAATTTAGATTAACTATGTGAGTTCCATAAAAAATATAGTTAATTCTATTGGCCGACATTTTTGAATTAAGCCCAATTTGGGTGATGTCCTCTTTACCGCATACTTTGTACACTTAACGTAATAAATGCTTTGTAGAACAATTTTGGTAAAAATAGCCAATCATTAGTGAATTATAAATAAATAATGTAAAATATTAATCGATGCTAGTATAAATACGATATCCAATTTGTGATTTTATATCCAATATGAACACGCTTTGACCTGGACGGAGAGGGGGCCGGTGAATAAAGAAAATTATAACTACAAGTTAATAGTGTATAGGTACGACTGCTGACTGTCACACTCCTCGTAGGTGTCAGTGAAAACAATAAAACACGGCGTGAGCAGCGTGACAAGCCATGACACGTTACATTAATATTAAGTTCAGCACTGCGATCGCTATGTACTGGAACAAGCGCAATAACACGCGTAAAGGCATCTATAAAGAAGTAAAACTGGCACATTTTTATAATAACCCGCAAAACATGTAGCGAGGTCCCATCGTACGTTTCGGAATTCATGCAAACACCACGGCCACAGTCGTCCCTCAGCCGAATAATCAAGCAAAACATATCAATCATCCTTAAAACAAAACAGATAGATACCACACACTGCTAAAAGTTTGCAGATATCACCTAACTATAAATCCTAAATTAAATTCAATTTAATTTACTCATAAAATTACTGATTATAGTTGTTTCCTAAAGACCATATTACATATAGTCTGTCATAACGGACATTTCAGACTTCTTAAAAAATTTAAATTTTTTCCAACTCCTTCCTAACTACAAGATTGATATTTAAGTAGTACTCAAGTAAATAGAAAATCGTGATTTCTCCTGTGAAATCTATGTGGTTTTACTATCTACGATAATTTCGTATTTTCGTCTCTTCAACAAAATATTATTTCTTTTTGGGGAATGTTATAATATGAAGTGTGATGGTTGAGAATTTAATCTTTCTGCTTGCACCGGGCCCGTGTTAGCCGCCTCTGTATACATACACTACGTACGAAATATCAACTAATAATACTGAGCGAAAATTATAATACGCCTATTTTAACTGGCGTAACTACAATTTTGGCCAACTTGAGTAATTCACAATTTACCACTATTCTGTTTCTTGTTTATGAGAGTCGACCACACAGGTCTTACAGGATCCTTCACCCGCGGACCTTCCAGCTCGAGGCCCGCCGACACTGAGGCCGCAGCCTGTGCGCCCGGCGCTTGCGCGAGCTGGTGGCGTAGCGCAGTATGCGCTGTGCGCCTGCGCAAGGAACAGGCGGGCCTGAAATGTCGCCACCATTTCTTAAAGTGACATACCACTTGTGACATCTGTGCGCAACAACGCAGCATTATTGAAACTGCAGACAAGAATAGAGATTGCGGGGACTAGTTGAACAACTGCGACTATCGACCGATAGAAGCGCTTTCACAAATGATCAATAATAAATCTGTTAAAAGTATATAGATTACAATCGACCAAGACTCATTTACACCATATTTCTAATCTACACAGATGTACGTTTTGAAGCGCAAGGAGTCTAAGCTGAAGACCGTTTCAGATCTCGTAATAACCTCATAATTGTAGTTTGAGATAGATTTGTAAATGCGGGAAATTACTAGTTAAACATTTGCTATGAATAAACAGATACACATAATGTAAATGAGATTTAGTCACATCTTCACATCACTCCGTAACTGCAACACAACAAATATACAAACACCCAGTATAAGGGAATAAAACAAATGTGATCATTCGGCATCGAGTAGTTACTCCAATAAAAAGCCCTTCTTTGGCTATATTTAATTTTTGGAACAACGATCATTGTATTCAGAATCTTGAATCAATTAAACCTACAGTTTTGGCACAATGGGCCCTAAGGATCAAATGGTTGCCACACCATGCTCGAGGAGACCAGGCTACAAGTGGAATATGATATGTTTTCTCTTTTTTATTTAACTTCCAACTGTAGGGATTTAGATTTCAATATTGTAAGGGTTCCATTTCAGATTCTATTTTAAGTCATTTAGAGTTGAGATTCGAGTGGCCCAAGTTGTTTATTATATTAGGTATTCTTACTTTGAAATAGGCCGGACGATTGCTGACATAAATAATATTGTTCTTTACGTGTGTATGTTCTTTTCACAGACAAGAATTGATTAAAAATTGGTGGTTGGCTCAAGGAGTAAAAAAGAGTGAGCGGGTAAAACCTGGGTGTTCAGTATATCTGTGGCGGAGTTGATTTGACATTGCCGCGTTGCAGCTTCCTTCACAATAAAGATCAAAAAACAGGACCCGTGTGCTATCCATTTACATAAACTATATTAAATATAACATAATGTGCTTTCTACACTATAAACTTGATACATTAACATTGATTGACATTGACATTCAATAAGTTCGTCGCAACAGCCTCGGCGTTTACGTATATGTCGCAACATGTAGTATATGTATATTGTCCACTAATTCCAAACATTTAACATAAATCGAATACATTGACCAATGAAGTGGCTACCTACATGATAGTCTTCACATATTGTAAATCTGTTATATGTACTACTACTATAAATGACCGAATCCTTTGAACATGCGATACTTTCTGGTAAACTGTTCGTTACATTCTGCAAGGAAACAACGTTACATTCACCGTCACATAGCACGTTGCTGTGACGGGTGCAGTAATTACTCTGCAACGTTACTCCTTTTATTAGCGCCAACATTTCCAATCAATCGCTCCTGTACCAGCCAATACTTACACAGCACAATCAAGACTATTATAATAAATTAATTTGCCAAACAATTCGTATCTAATTGACAGACATTACTGATATATTCACTACAACGAAGACACTCAAAATATTATAATGTATTCAGTTATACATGCTTGCCCTACTACAACAATGATTGTTCGAGTCGGTATTTGTCCTTGTATGTCATGGCCGAGGTTGAGCGTGCGCTCTGCGTCATTATCTTAGCGAGTGCTCCAACAGTCACTGAGGCTCTACAATTCGCTTCTCCATGTCTATCAATTGCTCGTTCTCTGCAGTAAATATATATACAAAAGAAGAATTACAGTATAGCACATCCAACAACTGTATAAATATAAATATTTTACCTAGTTCTAAACGGTTCTTTTCATGGCTCAATCTTCGCGTTCGCGATCCTGCACCGGCGAGCCTCATAACTGTTAGAGCTTCGCATTACAATTTCCTATTTTAATATATTACAGAAATAGTAAATTTTATTATTAATTAAACATCAATTAACACCGAAACACTGATATTGAGTAATCTAACATTATACATCACATCGAATGTTCATTGAAGGGAAATGGTCAGGTTTGAAGCCAATTTAAGATTACCACATTGATCGGACATGTGCTTAACGAGGTCTCGAGGCTCCGGCATGTCGGGGCTGTGCGTGCTGCGCAGCGAGCAGTCGCACTCGTCCACCGGCTAAGTCGTTTTGTGCAAAAGTCCTTTATGTGCGAGACTTACACCGAGTGAACCATGGATTGCTCGATGCCCAGCAGTCAGCCTGGATCAAACAGTAATCCTGTCGTTGGCCTTATTGCAAAACACTGGCTACAATTGGATCAGAGACATTACATACCCAGTATAAGGGCAGCACTTAACCTACTATCAATATCTACTAAACTACACTAGACTATAATATAGGGCGTAAAATATGTATTTTTACTAGATGTTTAAACGCTATGAAATGTGACTGATATGATGAAATAATTATTTCGGCTGTAATCTATACTTAGTAATATCAATTGTCTCATTTACAACTCAAGAGTAAACAAGTCCATGGACAGACAGACGGGAAATATGGAAAATAATTTGTAATGTTTTCCAGTACTCCTCCAGTTGTAGATGTGGAATCAAGACTTTCAGTAAATGCTCATAGAGCTGAGATTTCTTTGAAGTTACAGATTTGGTTTGCGACAATCACCTGGTTTACAATAGACATTAGAAGTACTGAGGGTGGTGGTGAAGAGTTGTAGCCGAGAGGAGCTATACTGAGTACAGGGTGTTGTGAAACCACCGTTTAAAGTAAAATTAAACGCGAAGAGGGGGTCCGTTGTTTTGAGCACTGCTCCATCGATCGAATTGAGTCTGTCGCATGCCTTACTTACAAACGTATATTAATAAATTCACTTCTTTCTAGATATGTTTAAACTGTCTACGCTAATACAATCATCGTGACTTTGTAAACGACCGAAATATAACTGTCCTCGCAAACGAGACGTAGCACTATCGGCGCACACGGCCTGTGCATCCGCACGACCACCCCTATACAAATAAAGGTAATAAATTATCCAAACCATAAGAATAGACACGATAGCCAAATACGCTGTCACATTACGCCTAGAACATTAAATAATTAGAATAGCCGAGACTGTTGCACGACGTGGACTGGCCGCGAGGGCCGAGGGTAGGGTTACATTTATATCCGGATACTCGTACAGTCACATGTGACTTGTACAGGAATACGTGTACGCACAACAATAACACAACATAAACTTCAATATACGGTAACTTATTCTAATATATTTGATCTGGAGATGATTTGTGAGTCCCATTGCTGTAGTTTTTATGATCACTGAGCTGTTTCGATTGTCTGAAAGCTTCACGCGGTTACCGCGTGTGTGGACGGCGCGCCTGGCCGGTCGCCCGGCAGGCCAGCCTCGCACCCCCCGGCGCTTGCCGGTGTCGCCGAGCGTGTTCGCTGCACGCCCGGCCGTAGTGCGCCCGGGGAGCCGGTCCGGAGGCCGGCGGTTGCCGCGCCGTGCGCTCTCCTCTCGAAACAACTATTTACAAACTATGGTCAAGCGTAACGCAACACTTGGTAATGTCTTCTGCGAACGCAACTATAGGCCTATGCTGATTATTTTATTTGTCACAAAGAACCTAATAATTTAATCTATTACACAGTGTTGATAATGTTAGAGGTGAACGTATAAGCTTATTTAAGCATCTTGTATATTTACAAAATCCGCGGCGCTTCGGACTCAATCGTCAAGCATATTTAAAATATTTTTTATTGTATTTTTATGATATTTTTTTGAAAATTAGTTCCTCCTAATTTATTATTCCTGAGTAATTTAACCAGGTTTGAAGATGCTGAAAGCCGGTACGTTATTGTTCACAATTCATTATTGTTTAATTTTGTTGAGGGTGTTTGTTTCGACGAAAACAGTAGTTTGGGTTAGGAGCGGCGAACTCATGCGCTGTTCACACGTGGCAGGGCGGCGGGGAGCGCGCTGGCATTCTGCCGCGCCACACTGCCGCTGCGGCGTCGTCGCGCCGGCCCGCCACGTCTGGAATGATTTCGGGGTTCTATTTAAAAAAGATATAGAGTACGTTCATGAAACACATTTAAAATAACCAGGCCATCATTTCATTAGGGATTGGAGACACAGATAAGACGTAGGATAAGTTTACAGGACGACACAAACTAAAAACGAGCGGGAAGCACCACGGGGATAGTGAAGTGACAGTACCCATGCTTCCGTAGGTCACAGAGAGACTTCGTTCGTATACCTAGACCTAGTACCTACCTACACAGACGCTTAGGACCGCTACGAGCGCTACAAGTGCTACGAGCGCTACGACGTAGCGGCTGCAAACTAATCGACTATTTTCAATGTCATTTAGGTACCGGTGACCCGTCCTGGCTTCACACCGTTACTACTCTGAATGTTCTTTCAAATTCTTCAAACAGTTATTCATGAATTAGTTTAATACTCAAATAGTTGTTACACTGCCTAGCCAATACCAGTGGTACGGGACACCTGGATCTACGGATTGCCTAGCGGGTTACCGGGGTTCCGGCTTCAAGAACAGGATTAAGAACGGGGTGGTTTTTAATCAGTAAGAGTCTGATACTCCCTCTCACGTCACCCAAGGCGAGTGAAGTCATTAGATCAATTTCCCATCTCAATAAAATGGTAGTGTATAGATAGACCTAATTTAAGCTAATCTGATCAACACGACCACGTTTTATACACATATATACGATTTTGTACAGACTAACCATCTGGTAGAATTATTGCGACAAAAAATACAGTGTCTTATAGCTTTAATGTAACCCCACCTTGTATTTCAGTGATTGAAACTTACAAAATGTGTTTAAGTTTAACGATTTAACAGACAACGTTAATCTTCCTTGCTAATGGAATAATCGTCATTTATAAGGATTTACATGCTTGGTATAATAATGTAATCAAATCTTCATCTGTATCTTATCTTTTATTTTGATACAGAATTGTTTCTATAAAACTAGCTGTAGTTCTGTTCCAAACTTATTATTATATCGCCTGAGATGTTCATTGAAATCAAAACCTTACAAAGGGTAGTTTTATTCATAAAATTATTGGTTTGGATACTTTATCCAAACATAATATAATTTAATGATTAACACAAATTATCACTTTTGCAAATATTATACATATTAGAACAATATCATACATATTAGCAAACATACCTATTATTATTATGCTACGTAAAGAAATATATTATATGTTATTTCCCTAAAACACATCTCAAAACATATAAATCTACTATACTTCGATAAGACCGAGTAAAACAAAATGTCTAAGCATGAACCTGCCAAACATAAAAATACTTTAAAAAACTAGAAAACGGGGTCAGTAGTGCAGCGACAGCGGCGTCGCAGCCACAACGTCTGTAAGGCGTCTGGCGACGGCACAAAATGGCGCAGCACATTATTTACTAATAGGGGTGCAGGTTGTTGTCGGCGGCTGATAACTACGGGCTCGGTGCGGCGAGCACGTGGCGGTGTGACTGCGTGACGTCACAGGCGCGCCGATGCCGCAGCGGCTATCGATCCAGATTCCTGCATCCATTCAAGCCAACTTCGTCGCAAGGACACTGCACTTCTGCGATGTGTGCACTCAATGGTGCCATTCACTCAACACATCGTCATCGTTCATAAAACGTGTAACGAATAGTACGACCCGCCTGCCCCCGCTGGCCCCCGCCGACCCCGCCCCACACCACACCCGCCGCACACAACCATGTTAATAATATCGGTGATTACCAACTTTGGCCCCAGGGAATACTTCATATTTTTCAGTTATACACACAGTCACTTGACTTATACCATATCGAACCTAATTAGTAAATTAGATGACATTGTCCTAGTATGACTAGTCTTTCTAAAATCTATAAATAGACCAAGCTGTGACATATTTAGTAATTGTCTTGCAAAAAAGTTTCTTGGCTTGACAACTGAAGATGGTTGTTTTGTCAATTCTCAGTCGTGATCCAATGCAGGTTGTTGGGGCGTCATAATGCAGGTGTAGTCGAACTGTGAAGAAACTCGGTAACCTCGAAAAAGTTACAACAACATTTACTGAACCACGGTAAGTTAGACAGAATAATAATTATTATTCAGAGAATAATAATAACAGCACAATATTGATGTTTTCGTCTGAATAGTAAAGTGAGTTGAGGCTTCGATAACTTGAAGATCGTTTGAAATTTAATCTATATGAGATCAAGTTAGTATCCAGTTTTACGAAACAATCTCCTACGGATACATTTTTCTAGACAAAACTAGGAATTCTTTTCTTTTCCAAGGGTTAGGTATTTAGCATATTAAATGTGACACCTACTTTTCACCAGTAACATGGGGTAAGCCACACTTCGATCACAAAAACCTCAGTACTACTCTAAGCTACTAAGCACAAAAATCTTTGGATCCACTCATGTAGCAATGAGCTTATTTATTTTATTATTTCACTAGTTCCTACTTCGCAGTTTCCCTCTGCTTAGCTCTTATTAATTATTTATTTAGCCTTCTTCGATTGATGCACTGTCCAACACAAAAATAGAAGACTAGCGCGTTTGCGACAGCCTCTTCTCACACGGAGAAGGATTGAGCATTAATCACCACGCTTGCTCAATGCGAGTAGGCGATTTCAGATTTATAAACCCAAGTTTCCTAACGATGTTTTTTTTTTACTTTTTTTACTCTACACCGTTTGTCAGTGGTGTCTAAATAATTTTAGAAATTAGATATAACTCAGAAAACGTCTCATTGGTACTTTGCTATAGGTAGGTTTCGAACCCGCACCCTCATGCATGAGGAGCGGGTTTCTTAAAACTCCGGGCCACCACGACAGTTAATCATAATTTTTTTTTTAACTTTGCCGCACACTAGGGTTTTTCCTGTGTCGTGGGTGCGTTTACAAACATACAAGTTCACATACACATTACACCCAGACCCGAAACAACAATTTGTGGATCACACAAAGAGTTGCTCCGTGCGGGAATCGAACCCGCTACCCGTTGCGCGGCAGCCAGTTGCCCAGCTACCGCACCAACCGTGCAGTCATGATAATGATAATTAATACATCTTAAAAAATATAATTGTAAATTCGTGTGTACGAAAACAAATTGAATTTACCAGATATATTATGCATTACTAGATATTATGTAAACATCCGTAGTACTATTAACGACACCCTACACACATGAGACACCGTATACTAGGCATTTTATTCCCACTTTTATTGGTGATAAAATACAGACAAAATATGTATAAAGAGAGGGAATATATTGAGCGAGTTGAGATAGAATACCTCCTCAGGTGAGGACATGCGTCATATCCTCCCTCCGTTAGCGTTTACTGGGAGGTAATAAGAGGAACTCTGTCATTTCCCTCCTTCGATTGTTGTTGGTTATATACAGAACACGTGTAAAGGCTGACTCGTGTCAGCCTTTATTCTTACTGTTTATTACGATGTTTTATCCATTTCTTGTGCTTTACTAGCTAAGATTTAAAGTCAAAATGTTTAGTTGATGTTTTTTTTTTATGAACGGTTTAATTTGTGTGTATCTAAAACTGCTAAACCCTATCTGTAAAGATACCATATTTTTAATGACGTTGGGAAGCTTGGCGCCTAGCTTTTTGGGGATAAAAGACTAGGGAGTGTGTGATTTTTACCCTACTAAAACCACCCCGGTAGCCACCGTTAATACCTGTAAGGTGCATCGCATTCGCATCCTTCTCTAAAGATACCTAGGTACGTGTAGGTGCCTACTCGTTACATGTTCTAGTACTTCCAAAGTATGGTATATTCCTTGTTTTATAGTTTGACTCATATAATAATAAAATTCTACAATTCAGTCCAGGATACTGTAAACGAGCGATTTACGTAATTGAAAACCCTACAACCTACAACTGAATATAAGTAAGCTTTGCTGATGTTTGAAATTGAAATTAACACGGCCCTTTACTGTTATCATTTCATTTACTTACTTTATAATACGCGTAACGTAACGCAATAAGTATTAAGTCAGGTAATTTTAGAATTTAGTAAAAAGTTATTGTCGCCGCATTTTTCATTAAAAAAGAAACATTGCCCTACACTAGGATTTCCTCCTGTTTTGTAGGTAAACATACAAATTCACATACACATGACCCTCAGACCCGAAACAACAATTTGTGGATCACACAAAGAGTTCCGTGCGGAAATTTAGCCCACTACACGTTGCGCGGTAGCCAGTCTACCAGTCACCACCAACCGTGCAGTCGTCGATAAAGCGTCTACCACACGTGCATGCTTGACCGCAGTTTTACTTGCGCATGCCAGCTTGTACACTGAACACTGTGCGTGTAGTTGGTAAAACGGTAGCATGCGCAAACTCCAATGCTTGGCTTGATGGTTTTTAAACTTGCTTGAAATTCTGGCATGCGCAAGCTATACTTGTACAAACTTGTCTGCGCGTGTGGTTGGTAGTTCAGTGTTCAAGCCGCTCTCAGTTTAGTCGAGTGGAGTAACTGTACGCGCACGGTCGTCAAAAATGAATAATAATAATAATTAATTCCGCCAATCGCTTGACTCATCTCTTAAATCCTTAAGTAGATGTATATGTGAATGAATTTTTCTATTCAACAGCCATTTTTTTGTCCACTTTGATCGTTTACACTTTGACTTTTGTATTTTCTTTTTTTCAAAAACAAACACTTGAAAAAGAATAGCAGAAGAAATAGTTCTTCATTGGGAACCATTGTTTCCACGCCGACGATGTTGACAAGAATGTGGCTTGCGCGTACTTAACTGTGCCGTGTGGTAGACGCATCCGTGTTCAGTCTTTTCATGCGACAAGCATGTGCAATTAAAACTGTGGTCAGGCATGCACGTGTGGTAGGCGCATAATGCGTCTACCACACGTGCATGCTTGACCGCAGTTTTACTTGCGCATGCCAGCTTGTACACTGAACACTGTGCGTGTAGTTGGTAAAACGGTAGCATGCGCAAACTCCAATGCTTGGCTTGATGGTTTTTAAACTTGCTTGAAATTCTGGCATGCGCAAGCTAAACTTGTACAAACTTGTCTGCGCGTGTGGTTGGTAGTTCAGTGTTCAAGCCGCTCTCAGTTTAGTCGTGTAGAGTAATTGTACGCGCACGGTCGTTAAAAATGAATAATAATAATAATTAATTCCGCCAATCGCTTGGCTCATCTCTTAAATCCTTGAGTAGATGTATATGTGAATGAATTTTTCTATTCAACAGCCATTTTTTTGTCCACTTTGATCGTTTACACTTTGACTTTTGTATTTTCTTTTTTTTCACAAACAAACACTTGAAAAATAATAGCAGAAGAAATAGTTCTTCATTGGGAACCATTGTTTCCACGCCGACGATGTCGACAAGAATGTGGCTTGCGCGTACTTAACTGTGCCGTGTGGTAGACACATCCGTGTTCAGTCTTTTCATGCGACAAGCATGTGCAATTAAAACTGTGGTCAGGCATGCACGTGTGGTAGGCGCATTAGTCTTACCCTACCTCTTGTGGGAAAATAAATGCATTCGTTACAATAAATACGTTGTAAACCGCGTTATCTCTTGTCTGACTGAGAAACAAGCGTAAGTTAGTACCTTGTATGTTACGGTTGCAAGTTGCAGTACTGGTTTCAAACAAGGCACACAATAACGTCTCCTCTTCGAAAATTATCTATATGCTCCGCAATTGTCTCACAAATGAAATTTTATTTCATGGAAACACGAAGTCATGAGAAAATTTCAAATAGTTTCAACATAAACTATTATTACTTTTAATCTTGTTTTTTGATGACCTAACACAAAATAAAAATATTCAATGTACACAAATTCAATCTTAGAATACGTATTAGAAAAATTAACGTTTCTTTACTCACCTTAGTCAAAATATTAATTCAAATATTTACATTAATTATAAAAAAAAAATATTCAAAATTGAAAAGCGTCGCACTTGATTTGCCAGCATGATGCAAAAATGTAAAAACTTTGAACAAAGCGCGAACATTTTGTGATACGTTGTTACGCAGCGTATTGTGTTGCAGAACGCGATGTAGAACGCAGGTCGCAACGAGTGCGGAATGATGTATGGGGCGACGTGCTACTGTGTGCCGTTCTGTGCTCTATGGCTGATTCTAAGCTGTACCAGCTGCTCTCCTACTATACGCTCTCAGTACTTTCACCTACATGTATGTACAAATCCAACTGAAAAACTTGTTGCTAACACGCTAAATAATTACTTCCAGGCTAAATATAGTATAATACTTGTATAATATATTAATCTGCAATGATTTTCTATAATGACAATAATAATAACATACTTAAATATTTAGTAAATATATAAAAAACGCTCTATGTCTACTAAAGTCTCTCTGTTTTTGTGAACTTTTAATTATGAGAAAATATAATTTCTTTCTAAATGTCTAATAAGTGAGCTCGATATTTTTCTATTGGCAATTAGCGATGTAGCTAACTGAAGTTTGAGGAGCGGATGGACTGAAGGTAAGTGGTATAAGGTATGATTAACTCCTTACCAAGCAACAGCGTAAGTTTGCTTTTTCTACCCTCATTTGGCAAGTACTTCAATTAGAATCAAATATGAAAACTAGAAACAAATATAGCGAAGCACTTCTAATACTGATGTTAAAACTGAGCCGAATGAGGGTAGCCCAGTAAAGTGTTAAATGTGTGCTGGTGAGGAAATGATGACCTGGCTGATGGTGAGGGGGTGGTACTGACCCGATAGTCAGACGTCAGTCTCTATAGCTTCGGCGCCGTGGAGGTTGTTGACGCGCACGGTGCAGGCGCGGCGGCGCGCGGTGTGCTCGCGGCGCGGCCCGGGGCCCGAGTGGCCGTGGCTGTGCGCCTGCGCTTGGGACTGCGACTGTCCCTGCTGCGCGCGCTGCTTCCTCGCCTGCTGCTTCTCCAACTTAGCCTGCCGCAGCTGTGGGCAGTACACACATCCATGAACACACAACTCTATACCATCTCATAGTTAAACATTTACGATTGTAAATCAGTGTATTTCAGTCTGTAATCACCATCAGTGTCATATGCTGCTTGTTTTTCATCACGTTACGTCTAAACAGGAAATAAAAACTTTTTTTCCAACCCCAAATGTTTCAAACAATCAAACAATGTACCGACCCTAAAGTTTAACTGAAGAATCCATAAAAACAATGAAAACTCTTGCGCAAGTTATAACCCTAATTCGTAACCCTCGTACTTGGTTACGAAGTTGACCCAATAAAGTAAAAAGTGAAACCTTGCAAAATCAGTGAAACATTGTTAACATACAAGAAGTAAAATATTTCCTTGTTAACACTAGGCCACGGCCTTGTTAATTTCGCAACGTGAATGACGCCAGGACCCCGAGTTTCAGGGACAGGGGCTCGGTCACGTGTCGCTTCATTTTCCCAGTAATTTCGTAACACAATGTCCACCGAAGTAACAATACTTTTTGTCTTTGAGACGATGTAGCTATTAATTAGTGTATTTTCTTTGAGTATTTTATTTATTAGGTTAATGTATTAAGAAAGTATTCTGCTAAAATCTCATCATTATTTTGACGTCATGTACTTATTTCTTGTATTGCCTTTAGCTAACTTGCAAATATATGGACATAGAAATATAAAACGTATTTGCGAAGTATTATTAATTAATTATTTATGTTAAGAGAAAATAAGTACTGATTTCGGTATAATAAGTCCTAAATCATAATATATTTCTAATAAACGTACACAACCGAAAAATGTTAACTAATTATTTACTTTTGCGCGGTCGTCGTAAGAGCTTGTACCTACCAGGGAATTAGCAAATAATCTTATAAAGAGATCGACAAAATCATAATAAAATATTGTCACAAAAATATTCCCTATTCTGATTTTGTATTGAAAGTTTCTTTAGTAAGGACGTAAGACACCTTAACATAGCCAACGTACGTGATTCAGCCGAATGGCATCTTGATGCTCCAGGGCTCCGATGTCATCATTGCCACCGGTCTCAAACGTCGCCTGCTGTTCCAGCAGGACCTTCTCCTCATCCTTGAGGCGCCTGAGGTTCTGCTCCAAGTGAGAATCAGCCACCATGGCACCTTCTTCCATATCCATCACGTCCGATGATGATTCACCGCTTATTGAAGACTTTTTGTGAATAGGACCTGAAACTGTACCGCGAATGTTGAATTCTGGATGGGTTAGGCTCACCAATCTAGCCCTGTAATACATTTTCAACCTTACCATTTTGTGTTGTGGTTGAAAATCTATTAAGAGGTTACTGGGTTTGATAACTAGCATATTTTCTACATCTTGTAGTGGACTGTTACTGCTGGCTATCTACTTGTAACTGAGACAAATTTGTTAAATCAAGACCGGTTATGATTCTGTTAGTATGGGGACCCTTCATTGATGTTCAAATACTCAAAAGCCGCTATTCAAATTTAAGACGCTCTCAAAAATATTGCTATCTCTCTAGATTCATTGTAAAATGACAGAGATAGCACGATATTCAAGTACCTAAAACTTGAGTAGCGTTTCAGTATTCCGGCGTGAGAAACCATAATCGTACAGACAAATGTTAGGGGGATGAACCAGTTAGTACGCAACCAAGTTGTTACCAAGCGAAATACTCTTTTGACCAGTTACACCACCTGGCGTTAAGGCGTGATGTTTAAATGGAATAAATAGGACTGTATTTACCCTTAATACGAGTTTGCTTTACGTTGAACTAAAATAAAACGAGAGCGTGTTCGGCGCTTTGATTGGCCTTTGCGAATGCACCAACCAATCAGAGCGCCGAACGCGCTTTAGTTTCGACCTCGTTAAACGAAAAACAAACTCACACTAAGCCCTCCGTTTACAGTTAGTTTGAAGTTAAAATTTTGTTTAAAGCTATTTATTTGCAATGAATTATGATTGAATTCTTTTCAAGCCGATTGTTATTTCTGTTAAAGTTTTTGGTTAAGTTTATAAAAAAATGGTTTTATTACGCAATCGAAGAAAGTCAGTTAGCGCGCCTGAGCTGGCAGTCTCCGGTTTAATTTTCAGTTCGAATAAAGTATTTTTTACTGTCGAAAATTATGTCCGTATTAGAATTATTTAAAACATTATTATTGACAAATGAATTTCTAAACCTGTTAAAAATATTTGAACTAGTTCTATAACAAGGCGTTTTAAAATACAACTAATTAGTAATCGTTGTTTATTAAGGGAATACGATAGAAGTACGAACTACAAACAAACACAAACAAAATGAAGTCTGTCGAGCAGTCTGGCGCGCTGCCATTGGACGCGATCCGCCGTTGATTTACAATATAATTGATATGTATGCGCGAAATTTATACGTTGTCCCATCGTTCTTTAGTTTAAATTTTATACTACTTCTTACTCATAAACTAGCGAAACCGTTAAAAGACTATTTGCGTCCTGCAGTTAAATAAACATGAAATATTAATTTAATATTGCATGCACAACATTCCGATGATGTTTTCTTATGAACCCCATGTGTTTAAGACTATTAACCAATGTTAACAATCATTTAAATGAACTAATTTATTATTGTACCAAACTATTAATGGATGGTTACCTAAGTATCGAAATTGTTAGTGCAGTTAGAAGTAAATCTATGAGGATAATGTCGTCAGTACCGAAGCGACTAATACTCGAATTACCTACTATAATCAACGATGTTTTCGAACTACGAAAAATTAAGCTACACTCAAAATTTTAACGATACAAAAACCGATGACGTATCCGAACTACGAGCACAAAATCAAAATGAAAAGAAAAAAAAGTCAAATACAAAAAAAGTACTTACATGCCAGTGCGAAGTTTTGTATTTGTAAAATAATGTATTGGAAATAAGTCAGCCAATTGTTTTGGTAGGAACACGTATATATTTGCCATGCCACAAGAGTACCCATATACATAATTATTGAGAGATTCTTCCCACATTGGGGTCAGTCGGTTACCCATTTGACACTGATATTTGTCTCGTCCCTAACTCCTTTGTTCCCAGTTAACACAATAAGCTGAATGTGTGACTCAGTCCAAGAATTTGGCGCGGAACGTCGAGTTTTTATGTAAATAACTATTTGTTGGTACATACATCGTACGTGTAGACGAGGCTTTCCCAAAATAATTCCCTAAAATAATATATGTAAATATCCAATCTCTCGCTGCAACATAGTGTAATTACGACAACGAGAAAAATAAACTCGTTCTGTTTGTCGACAAGTTGCGCTCGAATACTGTTTGTGTTCACAAGCGCGTGGCATGTGTGTGTGTCCTACCCATCGCCGATACACTGCACAGTTGATTCACTCTGCTAGTGAAACAGTTATTAAATGCGGAATGCACTTTATGATTTACCTAACTAAAACTTAAGCACTCCATATAAAACAAAAATATACAACATAAAATATAACATCAACCAATAACAAACTCAAATTTAACTAAAGAAAATAAATAACATTTTTTATTTGATTATTTTACATCGCTTACTAACTAAAATATTTACACAAAAAATCAAAAACTGCACTCGTTTGTGTCTTACGCGGTAATATCACGGATATCGTCTCTTGCGAATACTTAAGTCCTCATATTATAAATATAAATAACAACACTGTTGAACAGTCATTGATCACTGCAAACCTCGTCGTCTTCCTTCCCACCTGAAAGTACCGAAAATTAACATAAAAGAAACGAAAAATAAAAAAATGAAATAAAAGTGAAAAACAAAAAGTCATGCAGTCAAAATGAAAATTGAAATCTACGCATGCTGTGAATAAAAGTACATGTATAATAAAAGGGTCTTTAACAACCTTGTGATAAGTTAACACTTTAAAGATTTGGCGTCAACATTCGCAAAGTGTTGCTCGATGGTTGCGCGGCACAAAGATTGTTGGAAACAATTACAGTACCTAGTCAACGAAAAGAGAATAAACATGAACTACTTACTGAGGTAAGGCTCGCCCATAGTGCCAGGCAGGTACGGGCAGCTGGTGACGTGGTTGAAGTTCTGCGATTGCATT
Organism: Spodoptera frugiperda; assembly: GCF_023101765.2. Lineage (NCBI taxonomy): Eukaryota > Metazoa > Arthropoda > Insecta > Lepidoptera > Noctuidae > Spodoptera > Spodoptera frugiperda. Next base: position 2,713,491 of record NC_064236.1, on the reverse strand, counting down.
TCCTCCTGGTCGGTCTCACGGTGGTAGAAGTAATTGAAGTTGGACACGATGACAGGAACGGGCAATGCGATGGTGAGCACACCGGCAATGGCGCACAGGGATCCGACGATTTTTCCCCAGACGCCAACAGGCCTATACCATAAACGCATTTTATTAAAACACAGAACGCAAACTTGTCTTCCAGCTAGTCCAGTAAAAATCGAATGAATCATAATGTTAATAAACATAAACGCGATTGATGATGTTCATGCGTTAAAATGGACATACATACCGTCGACGAACGACTAAATCAAATAATAATATAAAAAAACAACGAAATGACTCAACTACCAATCGAAACTGAATAGAAAAACTGAGATTTAACAAAAACATGAGTAAAGTTTTTGAAATAGGTAAGACCAATCGCTTGGCGAAATTAAGGGCGCAAGCAGTACAATGTCATTCCTCCACATACATACTCGCTAGCGTGTCACAGCGAGCTGTAACACCAGTCATTGCAATGCAGTTTGTATAACGCTAGCTGGTGTGTCCAAAGGAAAAAATAATTGTGCGTTTCGAGAACGTATTTATAGTAGAACATTTGATTGGCAACGCCGTTGCCAAAATCTAAATGTATACCAAAATACATCTTAACGCCACGATCATATTTTGCAAAGGACGTCAATAATCAGAGAAAATAAAGTCAACCAAATAAAAAGAAAATAACCTAAACGGGCGTAAGATTAGACTAGAACATAAACTACGGACATTGTTTCACCTACAGAACGACTTCACAGACATGCACGCGTACGTTTACTGCTACACACAAATATGTAAATACATATACTTCTCTATCATCGAAAATGGTGTGTGATGCTAATGATTGGAAGCCAGTGATATAAAAAAGCAATGAATCATTTTAAACATAGTAGCATTACTGTGTAAAATTTACCATCAAAGACACGTTTGCAGGGCATTCCAACAACTAGACAGAGAGAGATAGTGGCGATGATAGTCGAACCACGGGGTGCAGAAGCGATTTCTATGTAGAGTTCTACTGCACGCTATGAAGAAGAATACACGACGAGATGATGTGTCGATCACCATTTTCGATATGTTTACTTTAGTAACATTCGTAATAGCCACAACACCGAAACAGGATACATCCGACGGTACACATCTAGCGAAAGCCATACAGAGGAGTAAACATTCGACAGTGGATAAGAATTGTTTCACAACCGGTCACTTCAAGTGCTAGGAGCGAGCGACACCGCGTTTGAAATGTACAACTAAAGCTGTTCTCTCTCATATTAATAGAATACGCTTTGGGAGGGGCGATAGTCACACGGACGACGGGGCCGGTACTAGCACCCTATTTTGAACATGTCTTGTCAATGAAAAATTTTACAACTGTGCTTCCATGTAAAATTGTATGGGTTAAGGACAGTATTGAAGACACAAACATCTTTTGAGAAAATAAAAGTAACAAGACAATAAGAAATTTTCTCGACCGTGCAAGAGACTGAGTATAATGTGAATAAAACGTGTATCGGTTAAGTTCTAAGCGAACAGACGATCAAATCAAACTGAAGCGTAATTACATGATGTGGCGAAAGAATATCACAATAGTGTTAAATATACCAATGTAAGGGTTGGGAATAAATGAAATGACGAGAAGGCAAAGATGAAACTTAGGGTGAAGTCGCAGTATCATACGTCATGTCTCCGTATCCCACAGTTGTCATTGTCACGACCGCCCACCAAAACGCATCAGGTATGGATTTGAAGAAGCTGTTCTCACTTCCCGCCTCAGCGAAGTACACCGCGGATGAAAACAGCACCACACCTTGAAGAACAAGCACACACCAACGGAGAATACAGTGCGACATACAGTGGTAGGATGGCTTGCGAGCGGCGGGGTCGGGGAAGGCAGGGCGGGGGGCGGCGCGACACAGGTTACCTCATATCTCCATAGCCGACTGTGGTCATCGTAATTACTGCCCACCAGAAGGCATCAGGAATGCTATCGAAATTAGTGTCATTGCAGTCTTTGTCAGCAAAAAATACGGCACTGGAAAAGACCACGACACCTGCGAACGCAAAATAGAATGTGAACGCACCGTCAGGACGCGATCGCGCTAAGGTTGAAGATAATGATTTAGGATCACAGACTGCGACAGGATTGAATATTGGATAGATTTTACTGAGTCAATGGAGAATGGAATTGAAGTAACCGGCACCGCGCTCACCACTCTCACCGCCCGGCCGGGCCCGGCCTGCTGCATCACAATACACATCCCGCGATCTTCTTTCCGTATCACAAATACACCTCGATGACACGGTTTGCTTTGATATATAGTTCAAGTGTAGATGCTTATTAGATCAGCTACAGTTATACTATCTGTACTGATATTACAAAGATTTGAAAAACTTGGGATTAGTGAACAAGAGTAGGCAAATATATTTTAGAACATAGGTAAGGCGCATATATCTCTATTAAAAACAACGTTAGACTTACCAATGAACAAGAAGAATATTAATAAGCCCAGTTCCCTCATCGACGCCTTTAACGTACGACCCAGAATCTGTAATCCTTTGGAGTGTCGAGACAGTTTGAAGATACGGAACACCCGCACCAGACGTATCACCCGCAGTATGGCCAGACTCATCGCTTGGTTAGTCGACTTGTCTTGCGGGGACACCGGGGCGCGCGGTAGGTTTAGAGTATCTTCTTCCTCTGCTACGACTGTCGCTAAGGTGATGAAGTACGGGATAATGGCGATGATGTCTATTATGTTCATGACATCTCTAAAGAAGTTAAACTTGTTGGGACACGCCAGAAACCGTACTATCAACTCGAACGTAAACCATATGATACAGAGTGTCTCTATCAAGAAGAATGGGTCAGTGATGTCAGGGACTTCATCTTCTTCGATCTTAGTGCCGTTGGTGGTTGTGTTAAAGACCTTGTAGTGTTTGAACTCTGGGAGGGTCTCCAGGCAGAAGATCACGATGGAAAGGAGGATGACAAACACAGAGATGATGGCCACGACGCGTGCGGCCTGAGAGCTCTCGGGGTATTCGAAGAGCAGCCAGATTTTGCGCTGGCGCTCGTTGGAGGGAAGGGGTTTCTCCTCCTCCTTGATGAAGCCCTCATCCTCACTGGAAGGATTTGATTAAATTATAATGTGCAAGTTTAGCATGTAGACATAGTGTTAATATGCTTTGCGACTATTTACTCACCGGAACTTGTTTGTGGCTTGTTCTCCGAGTTCGTAGAATTTAATCTCCTCGGAGAAGACATCTAGTGGGACGTTGACGGGGCGCCGCAGGCGGCCGCCGCTTTGGTAGTAGTACAGGATTGCGTCGAACGAGGGGCGGTTGCGGTCAAAAAAGTATTCGTTCCTAATTAAGAAGTTACCGAAGGTTCAGAAATGTTAGAGTAATCTAAAAAAAATAAAATATTTGCAGGTGAAGTGACAAGTCTTACCTCAGGGGATCGAAATAGCGTATTCTCCGGGTTGGGTCCCCCAGCAGGGTTTCTGGGAATTGGTTCAGTGTCCGTAATTGCGTCTCAAACTTCAGGCCGCTTACCTGTAGCAAAAGAAAAACATGTTTTATACACCGACTTTAAAACCAAAAGTTTAAACGCGATGAAAATGATTTATGATTATTAAGTCAGTGTCATGTAAATTAGTCAGTGATCATGTAAATAGTGCTCTCTCAAAAATAGTATGCTGGTTTAGTGCCAATAACTTGCTACTTAATGAAACAAAAACTAAATGCATTAAATTCACAACACCAAATGTTAGGCATGTCAAAACCAGCGTGCTAATCAAGGGCGGGGAGTTGGACCCTGTAGATTCAGCTATCTTTTTAGGTATAACCCTAGACGCTAAGCTACAGTGGGCCCCACATATAGATAAGTTGTCGAAAAGGATCAGCTGAGCAGCATATGCTGTGAAAAAAATTAGAAATTTAACCAATGTAGATAGATAGATATTAGTTATTTCCTATAGTGTCATATCTTATGGTATTCTCCTGTGGGGGAATGCTGCTGACCTTCAGTCTGTCTTTGTGCTGCAGAAGAGAACCATTCGATCAATTTATAATCTTAGTCTGAGGCATTCTCTTAGGGAACTATTTAAAGAAATTAATATAATGACTGTTGCCTCTCAATATATCTATGAAAATATAGTGTATGCTCATAAAAACATAAAGTTATTTAAAAAGTACAGTGATATACACAATATCAACACTAGAAATAAAAATAAATATGTTGTTCCTACTACTAGACTTAAGAAAATAAGCGGTTCGTTTAGATGTCAATGTATACGCTTTTACAATAAAGTTCCCAGCCATATTCAAAGTTTAAACCTAGGTAAATTTAAAAATGTTATTAAAGAAAAACTTTGTAGTAAAGCTTTTTATAAAATAAAAGACTACTTGGAGGATAGTCAGGCTTGGGAATGAACTGCTATAATGTCCACACAGGTCTTGCTGACATGTTTGTAACATATAGTTACATTTTTTATACAATTTGACATTAACTTAATTTGACATTGTTTTATATTTTTTTTTCCTTTTATATTTTTATATTTCCTTTTAAAATTGTTAGTTTGAGGACCGTGTGAGACTTTTGCTAGTCATTTTATTTTTAGTAAATTATATTCTGACAGTTTGAGCATTTGTGTGGCCTACCCAAATGTTCTTTTGGTTGGTGTTGTTCGTCGGATTATTCAGCAACAGTCGTCAGCTGAGCTGATTGTAAACTGACACATGCGTGCTGCCATCTGAACAGGTCCGCTCAAACTGCTGTGGTTCTTTCCTCAAAAGACCACTACAGAATCAACTTGCACGGTTCTCCGACATCTTTAATTGATTTTGTCTGGACTTTAAAAGAGACTATGACCTCTGAGTTTGTTTCGGCATTTCTTCTCAGAGTAGTCGGATAGGAAATGCCGGCCTCATCTAGTTATTTAAGAGAGTGACGTGTAAAAGTGTTATTTTATAACCTATTTGCAAAATAAATATCATTTATCATTTATCATTTATCATAAGTTCGTGTAATAATCATTTGTGACATTGTAATAATTATTGTTTTGAAATGAGTTTCGAAATGAGTTTCCAAATGAAACGAACCAAATATAAATTCCGCCATAACTCTTCAATGGGCTGAACATTAACTAACAGTAAAATTGATAGTATAAAGAAACTGTTGATAGTACATAAACAATTCGCTAAACCTGTCAAAACCCTTAAAATTCCCACCGTGTGTTCAAACTACACTCTTACGCAACGGCAGGAGCGTCCACTCTAAAATTATAACACCCTTGAACTTTTTATTTGCTCCGACCACGTGTTTAAACGGCCCGCTTGTTCCAGTGTCGCTTCGACTATTTGACAGACCACATGACTGTGAGCGAGCGATAGATGGACGTCGTCTACCATGCACTTATTGGTCTGAATATGTAATATTCCTAAGTGAAACTCCACATCACATTAGCTACGAATGTCACGAGGCGCATATTAGATTTTGAAACCTAAACTCTGAATAGATTTTGAGTTATACGGAGCTCAAGCTTAGTGCATTCACATGTAGCTGTCGCGGTCTGCGTGACACGTTCAGATGCCATTCAATCGAGTAAATTTGTTTTGGTATCGGCCTCGCGATCTAAGTTTGTAAGGTCGATTAAATAATATACTTATTATACTATTCAGCATAATTGCTGTAATGAGAAAAGTCCTTGTAATACACAAAATTTAAACAGCCAAACAAAAAACATAACTGAAGATGCTAAAACCAGAATGAACTAAATACAATTTTTAATCAATTATGAGTTTGATACATAAAAGCATATTATATCAATTCTTTTAAACTACAGTGATCTAAGTGTAAGTAACGTTTAGTGACTACGAAAACTACATTTACTTCAGCCATTTGTAATTTCATTGAAACTACTACAGGAGGTTTAAAAGTCAGTAAATACAGGTTTGTCTGTCTGTCAGTCATTCAGTGAAGTTGGTACGATATAAATGGCCTGGTATCATACCGAAGTGCATTTAGTAGTGAGTGGTATTTGTATCCGATGCATAAGTAAGCGTATTATGTCAATATGTCAGAGTGATTTGAAAGCTGCCGACCTGATAGCCAGTACATTAACTATGGACGGTTGATGTCCATGGTAAAATTGCCCGTTTGATTATGAATCGATCCAGCCCTTTATCATTACAACTCAATGTAGCACTAGATCGTCAATTTGATTAAACAAAGGAACCTAATAATTATGGAATACTATCGTGGACATTAAGATACATTATTTTGTTACTACCTAGTATTTACATATCTATAGTATTATGGCTTCATGCACTATCTGCATCACTTTATACGTAATGCATGTAAATGGATGACCTTTCCTCAAATTTCACTTAATTACTATGGACACGTCCGCTGCATTAGGTCGGAATATGTATGTGTGTAGCCTACAATTTAAAATTGAAATGTAGAATATAGTGCTAGTGGCAATTCAAGGTTTTCAAACCATGATTTATGTCTACAAATAGTTTCTGCAGCGAATACGCTTAATATAATCTTTAGGTTGCGCCCACGAGAGCTGAAGTGGCTTAGTCGTAGTCGCCACGGAGAACACAAGTGTGCTGAATGTAGGACCACACAGATACTCAGCTCTATGTATGAGTGGATTTCTTTGATTTCTTACAAGGAAATGTTTAGATAGAAACAAACATTGGCAAAGTTTTATTGAATAAGGTGATAGCATATTGATATCCATTATAATTGTGTAAAGGACTAGTAAGTTTCAAATATTTTTAAATAGGTACGTTTGAAAATCTTCCTACAAGAAAGAGAGATATCAGTTTTCAAGTAATTTAACCGGTTCGTGGAAGTATTGGAAAGCAACTGGTGTCATACTGACATACTCGTAGGTATATATGAGATTATTAGAATATTTTATAGACTTTATTATACGTTCAGTTGTCAAGGTTGGATGTCAAAGTTGTGAGCTGTTGAACATGAACTTCGAGCGAGGGTCAAAGGACCAATACAAACAAGAGCCGAGAATATAATGTTTAGTATAGTTACCCGGTCTGTTTTTATTCAAAAATGCGAAGTATTATGATGACAGCTAGGTCGAGATTCATACAAATGATTTTACAAACAAAAGTGCGGCCGTCGACGCTCAAAGCTTCGACATTGAACGTCGTTGAAGGTAAAGTTCAACGTAACAGTTACTCGAGTTTCGGTTACGCGTCAAACTAATGTTTATAATTATAATACGTAGTACATTTGTCCTCTCGGTCCAGTTATTAAAGACACACTTTTGTATGTGGTACAGGGGTGCGAGGTATGGTTAGGTGGTGTAGGGTGGTAGGCCTATTACCGCGCGTGCTTTTTTAGCAGTAATTAATCCTGTTTCTTTTTATCATGGATTGTGATACAAGAGGATCAGTGTATTGATTGCAAAAGGGCGCCACATGACCTAAAACCGCCCCAGATTGATGGTTTCTCAAGTGTTATATTTATAGGCATCTCCTCCGCCTCGTCACTACGTTAACCGTTGACAAGCAAGCCGCCACCTCATAATGCTCAGTAACGCGTCAAGTGCTCGCTCGGTACCTAATGCTCTTGTTGGAGATAAAAATAAACTTAATGGCAACGTCCTAACAATATTTATATTGCTTTGTTTATATTTGTTCTATAAAACGGAACGCGAATAAATGTAATAAATAATATGAATGGATTTTTTATGTTGATACGAACGGAAAATAAAAATTGTAGTCATCTTGTGGAGGGAAGCTGCGGTTTGGTGTACGTACACATGCGCGATGGGCTGGCAACGTGACGGATATTAAATGTTGCTGTCCTGTGTTGGCGGGGAATCGTTTCGGTAATATAAGAATACCGGGGAATTTGACAGCCAATGAAAAATCTGTTTGCATCACTTTTGATTTTCGCTCGTCTCACTGCTATGTATTGTTTGTAGATGTTACAGTAATATACGTGCATAACGAAACAAATATTACTGTATAAACTACAAACAATAGTGCGGGATAACCCTAATCCGGTTGAAAGCGGTTAAAGCAGTGACGCTGCGCGTGCGCGAGTGCTCTGGTTCGCACACTCCGGCGCCGCGGCGCAGTGCACGTGGGTACAGCGCAGCCCGCCAGAGCGCCATGCGTCCAATTAATCAAATCAATATTTACAAGCAACACGTACATTCACTTTCCGCGGACGTAAAGTTTCACATAGTATTTCTTTCGGCGCGGATGTACCTCTGCGGCTGGCAATGGGCGAATCTAAAAATATATTTTATTGTGTGTTCTCCAAGGGCGGAGCGAGTTGTACGTCGTACTGCAGCGAGCTTTATGAAGAGAGTTTAATTAATCTTGTGTTGTTAACGCTAACCGCGAATGACTCCATGTTTTAAGGTCGAGTTTCTTTTTATACAAGCACCTGCACACGAGGAGCCGTGCCGCATGTACCGGCGCGCGCGTCGTTCGCCGCACAGCACGCCAAATAAACGTACGTCTACGATATTTTCTGTTCATAATATATTCAACAATAATGAAAACATCATACTTGTATTAATTAAACAAAATATGAAATGTTAGCAAATAGCAAATAGCTAACATTTCATAATTAACATTACCGCATGCAGCCGGCTGCTAATTACACAGTCACTGCTTTATTACATACACCGAAACAATTCGCATGTTCTTGGTAGGACCGACTGCCGACGTACAGTTCTATGATTAAAGCAGCGCTCATTTATAATTATTATCGTCATCTCATTCCCGATTCACAGAATAATTACGAGCCTCAACAATTTTGGAACAGAGTGCAGTAAACGGAAATTGGAATGTAAACCTGAAGGTAATAAGTCACGGACCGAAAATTTTCTATAAACGTTAGTGTGTGTGTAGTGGCAGTTGGCAGTAAACTCCCACGCACGTGTGCCGCGGTACCGCGCTGCACTTACATAGGCAATTTGTCAAAACCGTGTAATGGGCCCGCGTTTACTGTTATACCACATCGCGTTGCTAATTAGAAGATGAGGCATCTCGCATCTGATAGCACTAAACCTACAAACAGGGCTTTTGACACGCCTTTGTATTATACCGCATCCACGAAACTTTAGGCCTAATTCTGTATTAATTAGCATCTTCAAGTACTATATCAAACGACCATTACAGATCGAAGACTTCAATTATAATGTAACACAACTGCCCATTCAGCGCTGACCAAAATTATAGACGCTGACTGAGTGCCTAGCTCTAAAGAAGTTTCAAGCGTTATTTACTAACAAGGCACTGAAATCGAGTATATCAACAGGTAGGTATAATATTATGGGACATTAACCAATGGCCGGTGAGAAAATTAGTGTGAATTGACACGCGACCGGGCTTGCGTAATGAGGAAACAGTGGCACGAGAAACAGCGGGCGGCGGTAATAAAAAAATCCAAGTATTGTACGCGCTATTTAATTTAACTCACAAATGTTTTTCTCAAATATTTTTCCTATCACAACATAAACTTGCTTACGTTCGTGAATCGTTGTTGGTCTGCTCATCAGCTGTGATAACCAAGTGGAAAAACGTGCGGTTTAAAAATAGACGTTTCGATTATATACCAGTCGTAACACTGACACATTGTAAAGCATTCAATCGGAGTTCGTTGCGAAGATTAATGGAACTAACATTTGTTCGGAATCTAATTAACTACGGTACAGTACTTATAATGGTGTTTAATCCCACTTTCTTTGTAAAACAATACGATTTATTAAACTTAGTTATGTGTGGGGATGGGGATTAAGTGAACTGTTTATTTTCACTTAGTAATTTAAGTAGTAAGTAGTATTGATCAAAATTTTATAGGTGCTCAAAACCATGAAATTGTTGTAGAAAATAATGAACTTACAATAAAAACAGTAAAAGATCAAGGGTAATAACTTGCTATATGTAATATACACAATCCTAACAACAAACTCAATCAGTAAAGCAATAACTGAAACGACAGTAAACGCAACAAAACAAAGCGATACTCAACAATGTATCGCGTATAAAATATTGGTTTGAAACAAACCAGTCGTAATACATTTGTGGGGGACTGGGTCAATATTTGAAGGTTAACGAAGTGCCTTCAGATGCAATATCATAAGGCGAAGGTGAAGTTTACTTTCGTTATTGCAGTTGAAGAGAGCCTGACTCAAAGCCGCTTCAAAAGTGAAGCGAGGCTCTATCTACTCTCAAACATATATGTAAGTAGACTTTGATACAGTAATCACTGTAATGGGTTCAGGATCACAGCGTCCACGAGTACACACACACATACACAATATACCTTATAGATTTTTATTTCAAAGCGGAAAGTTGAAAGTTACGTAACCTTGCACTTGCAGCGGTGCTCGAAAACATCGATATTTTATGAAAACATTTCGCCGCAGCACACGCCAGTGAAAGTTTTAGCTTTTACAACCTATGTGTAAAAACTTTCAGATAGATATATTTGACGTGTACTCTTGTATTTGGAAAATGTTACTTGTTTTACCTGTAGCCTTAGTACGACTTTGCTTTAAATTTAACGATATCGAAACGAGAGCGTATTCGGCGCTGTGATAGGTTACTTCATTCGAGTCGGCCAATCACAGCGCCGAACGCGCTCTCGTTTCGATTGCGTCAAACGTAAAGCAAACTCGAACTAAGGGTACTGAGTTAAACATTTTTAATGCCACATCCGAAGCCGTGTAGCTCAATACAAAGGTCGTTAAATTGTATGTTTGGTGCTCCCGCCAGTTAACACCTAAACGTTGATAGCTACCTGAGTGCTGAACGTAACATTTCATCTTAATTATTTATTTATTTAAACAACTGTTCACGAGGTTTCTACTAAAATCGGACGATACCTATTTAAAGCGAGATGCGAAACACCAATTATTTCTCGTCTTCTCTTTATTTTCAACAAACGCTGTGCGGGTAAAATATTCTTCAGCGAAGCAAACATTGTTTTTGTTATTATTTCAAGTTGTAACTACGTGCTTTTCGGTTTACTAACTTTTCAATGTGTTCTAGTTTCGATACTTGAATCTCACAGAATTTGTGATCGAAACTTGTTTACAAGTTACAAATCTATACCGATGAATATCTTCGCGGCTTACACTTCAAACTAAGCTCTCCTAACGATCTGAATGTTCAGATAGTTTCCTTAATAATGTTATATTCACTTCAAAGAACACCACATTCACTGTAATAGCTTCACAACTTACCTAATAGTTCTCGTTAAAATTCTCTTTTAAACATTTTACTTTAAGTAATGTATTTCAAATACTTTGTGCCATTATTTATATTATAATGGATTCGTAATTTGTCACAACAGTTATTACATAACGTGGTTGCCGTATAAAAACAACACAAAGTAAAACATTCTTTATAAGCCATTACAAATACAATTGTCCATGAATATTAAATCTTTTGTAAGTCTTTTCAAGTCGTAGCTCAGTACTTCAGTAGTAGATTGTGGAGCTCTCACAAAGGATGCTTGTAAACTTACAATCAGAGACGGATGAATGTCAGGCTTCCTTTTATAAAAGACAGAAAACGAAAAATAGAAAATACATCTGCATTTCGCAAGGATATGATCTTGACCTTTATAATGCAAGCTAAATGTCAAGGGTAAGTCCTAGCCGAGCTGGGAAATATTGTAGGATAAAATCCAGGGCGCGCTTCAACGCCGAGAAAGGTTTTGCCACTCAGGTGACGGCTTTTGTGCGCTCCACTCCCGTATATATTAAATTGAAGGCGGAGTGGGCGCGAGATGCAACTCCTTAACTTATATCTGTATATACACATTTCTATTGCAGGCGCAGAATGTAATACCTGTCCATTTCAAGACTTAGTTACGTAACTTGGAACATGATACATCAGGTTAATAAAATATCAGTTGCAACGCCGCAGAGGCTTACAATACAAGTTATTATTGGAAAAGCCGACATAAAGCCTTTGTGTCAACCAGCCGCAGAGCTGCAGATTGTACTCCGTTTGACTTCAATGGAGGTGACAAAGTTTATGAGCTAAGACGATTTAGAAATATTTTCTATTCCACAGTAGCCATGACAATGTATCAGTGGCGCAGTGGCTGTCCAGTCAACAATAGGAGGATAAGATAGTTTGTCGATTGTTCGCAGCAATACAAATATATTTTCAGTAAAATTTTAAACTCGAGTCCAGCGACAGACAGACGGATAACAGTCTTAGGAATAGAGTCCCGTTTTTACCCTTTGGCTATAAAACTCAAACAAAAGAAAAAGATAGAATTCTTCCCGAAGAACATTTTATAAACTGAACCGGAAGAAATGTTGTAAGAGGATTTACTTCCCGAGATCTGTGTTCGACAGAGAAAATACAAGATATTGAAGTTGCAAGGAATAAAGTTCTGTGATCTGTGTATAGTATAAACATACGACATAATAGAATTTATGAACAGCAAAGAATACTAGTGTTTTGAGTTCTATTCACTATGACAATATAGCACAAATTACTTTAATGACTTTAAAATAATAAATTGCAATTTACCTTGTAGAAAACAAACTATAAAAAAATAAACTCGGTTCTGTAATTAAATCACAAGGTACGTTCCCGTTGAACTAACAAATTGGGAGTGTGTTGATACAAGGTCGTCATTATTATTTTTTTATACGAGACGACACTACAATTAAATACAGGTTGTTTGAATCGATGCGAAGTCTAAAGAGGGTTACGATTTTTTATCATTTGCAAGTTATCTCATACTTGTCTTAGATTGCGTTCATTATAATTTTTTAATTAAGTTTTATAGTTTATATTAAAATAAACCAATCCATTATCTCTCTGTTCATCCGATCGACTAGCGTTTAAAAATGCATTGTTCAGAGCCTATATTTATACCTTCGCGCATTACATAAACCTGTATATAGGTCCGTAGTTCACATTTAGGTCTGAAAACAGAACAACAATGACTGCAAATTGCGTCCTACCGGTTTATTTTAGACGTGTGTGGGTGCACGTTGGCATCTGTGTGAGTTATTTATAGAGCAATCAATATCAGCCTATTACCTGTCCCACAGCTTCTCATATAGAGAAGATATGAGCATTGACCAAAGGCGGATTGGTAATTTATAATTTAACACTTTAACTGCCACGTAGGTCACCGGTGACCATACATTCATGGAGGATTTGCCTTCAAGAGTTTTCTGATGGCAGTCAAAGGCTTAATTGTTGTAAGTCAATCTAGATTTAGGTGTTTATAAACTTAGAACTTAGCTAGGTGGATCGACGACTTCGTCAGAGTCGTGGGGAGACAGTGGATGCAGGTGGGGGTTTGTCGTTCTACGTGGAGGACTGAGAGGGAGGCCTTTGTTTAACAGTGGACGTCTTTCGGCTAATGATGATGATGAAACTTAGAAAGTATATAATTATATGAGTTTGAAGTTATAATGCTTCCTGCTAGGTTTTAAAGACATGATACCCTCTTGAGTAATGGGCGCCTCAACCTCTACTACTACGGCTACCTATTTATACAGATATAAAATGTGTACTGATGTTGATGATGTGACTATTATTAGCAGTAAGTGTATTTAATTAGTTAGCCAATTAATTTGCTATGCAGAGATACATAACTAGTACATACATGATGCAGTTGGTGAGTCTCAATGTTCTCCATACCTATCCATAGACTCAATTTTCATTGTGCAAATAAATGTCAAAATTCATAGTTCATAAAAACTGTAGTTTAAAAACTGAACTGTTAGCGTTCAAAACTAAAACAAACGCAGCTAACTGCGGTGTTGATTCACAATGGAACAGTTTTCAAACATGAATAAAAATCAAATTAATGTTTCATATAGAGTTTATTGTTTACACGCAGCAACGCGGGGACTCGGATGCAGACCGGCTTTGTAAAAGTTTTTTACTGATTTCAAAAAATCGAGAAGTCCAGTTGCGCTCTGTGTCCTGACCATTGTTTTTTATTATGAACGAGTTATGTTTCTCAATTACTAACGTTGCTAACGTTGGACCGATATTGATGATTCTTTATTTAAATTGTGAAAATGGAGGGTATTTTATTATTCTTCATTCTGTCTATTCGTCTAACAGAATATTAAAATTGGCTCGTGTCATACGATTGGACGTTTAATTTGTGCCGGCTACAGTGATTGGATGAATAAGTAACTTAGGCTGCTTCTTTTGTTCTTTTTTTTGATGGGGGAAAATATCAAATGACTTCTCCCGCCTTGATGAGGCGAGAGGGAGTATCAGACTCTTACTGACTAAAAACCACCCCGTTCCTCCTGCTTTGAGCCGGAGCCCCAGTAACCTTTTACGTTGTCCGGAACAACTTTAGCGCCATAGGTGAGCACAAAGTTAATTATTCCCTTTTTAGTTGAGAATATTGCTTATGTTTTCACACATACATGTCTTTTGTGACGTGACGTCAGTTTGTCTGTTGTATGTTGTTTCGTGTATGATTAATATAGACGCTTGTTTACATTCTGGATGTTACATTTACATTCTCATTCTTAGAAAATATGTTTTAGTTCATACGTATGTGTTAGCTTTTCCGGTGCACTGAGAAACTGAAAGTATTTAGTGTATAAGAAGTGAATTTTTGTATGGGATATGTGGTTCAATGAGGATATTGGTCGGGAAACAAATTGTGTACGGGGTTATAAACCTATTTTTGGAAATGATATTCCAATTTCATAATGATCTGCGTTTTATACGCGAGTTTGAAAATTAATTATTAGATATGTTTTTCAGCTTACTGATTATTTATTTGACGAGGAACTTAAACTAGTTTCAGTATTTATATTGTGGTGTAAGTGTCAATGGAATTGTGTTTTACGACTTTTTCCTTAGTGGGGAGAGGTCTTTTTGTCAGTAGCAGAACAGTTACAGTCTGATCATGATGATGATGATTTATTTAGGACAATTTTGAAGGTAACAATATAATATTTAGGTGATTTCAGTGTACATTAACATAATACAATACGTTAAGATTTTTGAACAAAATACTTTGAATTATTTTAACTAGGAATATAGCGGACATTATTATTTTCAGACCTTAACTTTAATCAGTGTCAGATCCAACTAGGATCAAAATATAAGTAGATAGCCCAGTAGATCGGTAGTCATAACAGCAGACCTGGTGATTGACACATTGGCAGAATACGGAATGTTATGAGAAACAACACTGAGTTCACTGGCCTATTACAAAGAGAATCTTTGACGCTGTCGATTTTATGATAAACGAACCAACTTTTTTCATATATACACACTTCTTTTCTTACTACTCTTTTACATATATGTATATAATGAAGGAGATTTTAACCTAAATATGAAGCTGCTGTGCAACGTGTTATACTTTTGATTCCCATACAAAACAATTCCATGTGTGATCCACAAATAATTGTTCTGAATCTGGGTGTATATGTATGATCTTCATCATTATTATTTCGGGAATCGAACCCAAAACTGTACGGCAATAATACACCTAATGTAATATGTATAAAGATGGTACTTACGTTGATGACAACTCTTTCGCAGAAGTCGTGGTCGTGTTGTATGGGTTCGAACGTCACCACCCCGCCCTGGGGTGGACGTCCAGGCTCCTCTTCCTGGTTGCACAGTTTCGGCAGGGACCTGCAAACACCACCACAGTTAGACCTCTCACAACCCCCACCTACACTTACGATTAACGAACAATAAACATGTACACAGAACACGCGCGATGCTCCCAAATGTCATGGGTTATCGGTAATGGAGGCTAGAAGCCAGTAGTTATATCCAAACCAGATATAAACACAGTACCGACAACATAGACTAGATAAAAACTGCCCGAAGTCCGAAAAGCCCAACCAATCAATTTATTTTATTTGCCAACATTCAATAAAATATTGAAGATAGCTCTCGGCTTTCGATTTCACTGGCAGTCATTAAAAATAGAACTTTCATTTATATTGAAACTTCAGGTAGGCAGAATATCTCGTTCTCTGCTCGTTGCCCCTCAAGGTTGCACGACAATGTGTGCGCCCCGACTTCCGCCGAACAAACGTGCTCAAACATGCCACTTATGTCCCCTTCATATTTTTCAGTTTGGCTGCGAAAGTTGCCAGCCTTAATAACTCCATCGTCCAGGGTTGCCGTTACATACTCCGCTAAATAGAGTTAATCGATAGCCTGTTGTTAATATGTTACTACTATATATAGTTAACTGAAGATCCATCTCACAAGTACCTACAACAAACTTATGTATCCAAGTATCTCAACACATAGTTCTAACTGAGTCATCCATTGGACTAAAGGTTCAAAGACATCGTCCAACGTCATAATTACCATCAGCATCCCTCATCTCGAACATCATTCAATATGCAAATGGAATATCACAGCGATAGCCCTAGGTAGAGTGGGGCTGTGTCGCGAGTCGCGCCGTCAGCACACGGGGCCGAGAGCCGAGCCGCGTTGTTTT
The DNA here is from genome assembly GCF_023101765.2 of Spodoptera frugiperda. NCBI lineage: Eukaryota > Metazoa > Arthropoda > Insecta > Lepidoptera > Noctuidae > Spodoptera > Spodoptera frugiperda. The sequence continues at coordinate 2,696,993 of NC_064236.1, read as the reverse complement.
TCTAAAACGTTCCCCTTATCCCAGCGATCGCTCTTCATTCTACTCCAGATGCTATTGAGACGAGATGACTTGACGACGACACTACAAATGTGCCGATTACAGGCACACTCGACAATGTCACGCCACTTTGTAACCCTTTATTAGATACCTAGTTATGCGGCTTTTGTTTGTCCTTCACATTGTAAATAACAGGTTTAGGTTTCACAAAACCCTACAATTTATAGTTCTGCACTACTGCATTTATCGAAGAAATTGCTTGGGAAAACCGTCTCGCGAAACAGACTGTTTACTATGTTTGCGCCCAACCCCTTCTATTTCAAGGAAGAACCTTGATAAAATGCAATAGTTTGTTGGTAAATGAATAGGTAAGATAATTATGTCAGTATAAACATTCAACGTGACTTGCCTTGTATAAGTCAATGCTTTACGGATGGGTTATTTATTATACTTAAATAATGAAAGATTATGTAATGTGGTGATCGACCAGTGGTTTAAGACGCCCCTTTCACATGCATAAGTTTGCGGGTTTGGAACCTGTGACACCACTCACAAACGGTGCAGGAAAATATCGTGAGGAAATTTGAAATTGCCAACCCCCATTAAGCAAGCGTGGTGATTAATGCTCAAACCCTCTCCGTGTGAGAAGAGGCTGCCCAAAGGGTCAGCAGTGGCTCAATGTGAATGAACGATAAGTTCTTGCAATAAGATAAAGAGGTGAAGGGAAATACAATAAATAAATAAAATAAATACAACCAAGCCGCGGCATTACTATTGAAGTTGTAATTGACAACTGTCCGTTCTCATTACCTTGTACAAAACGGTCATTATCATAAACAAAGGAAGTATTTCTATCATAAAATTATTAAAGTAAGTAAATTAATAACAACATTATTTATACAAATTATAAAGACTACATAATTATTATTCTGTTACGATAAAAAAGTAACTGTAGTATACTGTTCGACCGGAGCTGCGGACTACCTGAGGTTTACCGGGGTTGCGGCTCGAAAAGCAGGAGTGGGAACGGGGTGGTTTTTAATCAGTATAAGTCTGACACTCCCTCTTACTTCGTTAAAGGTGAGAGAAGTTATTGGATGATTTTCCCATCTCATAAAAAAGGCTACTGCGCGACTATGTGCGTCTTTTATATAAGATGGATTTGTCGTAATCTCCATGCTTGGTAGGCTCCAAGCTCTCCAAGGTTGGAGATTGCAGGTCACGGCATCGCACCGCTTCACCAGCCCTGTTAGAGAGCACTGCTGCTCCAACTGCAGCTCTGTTATTAAGCGAACCAGCTAAGCGAGCAATCACTTACAATGCCCGTGGAAAGAGGTATAGTAATAATTATGTAAGGCCACCGATTCAATTATAACCAAACATTGATCTAATTTATCGTTATTAATTTAATCAAACTATCGCACAATGACGCAGTAGCGAAATCAATGGTACTTAAATTATCGTATTTTGTTTAATTAACAATTTGGGGCAGGGTGAAATAATTAATTATGATATTTACTAATGAGCTACTAATGTAATTTATATAGTTGTAGGTAATCAAGTGGTCACAAGTACCTACTGATCGTTTGTGATATACAATTTGGGTCATAATGTACTTGAGTCCTAGGTACAGACTAGAACAAACACTAGAGCAATATCGTGAATCTAATACTCTGTAGGTATATAGTAAGTAAGTCATTATTACATCAAGAGCTGATAATCCAGTACTGGGCTATGTGCCTCCTCTACTTAAAGCGGACAGTCGGATTGGAGATCGCGGTTGCAAAGTTTCAGGTTCTGTCAAATGTGCAGACCCCTAGACGCGATGGCTTACAATACCGACGGGAAGACTAGGGCCAGTAAGTCATTACGATCCTCCGTTATCTAACCAACTGTCTCGCGTTTAAAGTGAACGGGATTTCTTTGCAGAGATTTCTAGGAAGGAAGATTTGTCCAGCGCTCTGTCTTTAAATAAAAGTTTAAATAACTTTAGGAACTTCTGCGAATTGTAAATTAAAAATGTGAGTCAGGAATTGACTTTATTATAGCTGTACATAAAATACGAAGTAGTTAAATGTATTTTTGAACCAGTATTTGTGGTTACCGTAGCCTAAGTACACCTGGAACATCGGAGACACATGAGTGCGTTGCGCATCACATTGAAAATAGTTAAATTACGTCGTTGTCATAGTCGGACAACGCGGAGTGATGGTGCAATTATATGGGATACATATGAATCCAGTACTATCACTTACTAGAAGTAACTATGTCAGCCGTATCCTGGGAGAGTATGGTTCCCCGTCCGAGCAATTAGGCTTCACCACTACCACCACTAATTACGAAATTGAGTTCAGCACAATAACGAAATATTATTGCATTTAATTGAGTGTGGCACTAAAATAATTTTAATTGGACAGTGGGATATTCATGTTATAAAACACTTGATTCTACGCATAGCTCACTGTTTTTACATCACAGTAATGAACGTGAAAATTTAAAAAACATCTGCATTCACCCTAATTAGTCGTGTAAAAATTAAAACAAAGGTAAAATAAACACAAGCACTTGAAGCATTTTTGCCGTCGGAACTGAGAGCTTGTGCTACAATTTGGTTTTTCTGTTTTCTTTTTTAAACAAAAGACTGTTTACCCAATCAAGTCACATCCGTACTTAGTAGATGATTGTAATACGTACTTGTTTATTCAATTACCTACCAGTCGAACAATACGGATAACCAATTACATTGTCTTGCAATTACAACATAATTGAACACGTATTGAAATTATAATACAAGAGATGAAGTGTCATATATATGATTATTTAAGCGTTACTATTTACGAGTGTTTAGGTAAATTAAATTCATATTATTCGCATAGCTTTTACGCGCACGTCATTTTTTATTTCACTTCGAAGCCTCCAGTCATTCCGTAATTACGCAAGCTTATTTAAAAGTTTTATAACTCCTTGATTTTAAGATCACGATATCATGTATTTAACGTATTTTATTTGAAAATGTCAATAAAACGTTTTAAAATAATACTTAAAACTTAAAAAACGTTTTCACAGTCATAATTCTATTACTATAATCGGAAACTACATATAAAAAGGAAACATTAAAAAAAACACCCACATCGTTGTCTATCACAGAATGTCCATTTAGAATTTTAGATTAAAACCCAATTAATCACTTCGTTCCGTAGTTAAAGGAATTTCTAACAAGCTGCAATATACTACATCTTTGTATGTACAATTCATTAGTTAAATCAGCATTAGCAATACTTAATTGGAATCTGGGACAGTATCGCTGAAACCACACTAACTGAACGACAACTCATTCAAAATGAATAATTTTAAATACACCGTACACCTATCAGAATAATCTATAAAAAACTTGAGTAAATAATGCAGATTTATTAACGAAATAGTACTTTGTCTGACTTTTGCATTAGTTATTTTTTTTTCATTATAAAATGTATTGTATATCGATGGTAGAAATTCTAATTGATCTCAGTGTCATATTTTTGTGATATTAATTTATATACATATTCGGAATCACCGAATTTTTCTCCATTGAATGATGTATATAACTCAATTTTGCAAAAAATCTCTTAGATCACATAGCCTCTCAACTGTCGATATGAATTTATTATTGTAAAAAGTGTCCTCAAATATTAAGTTCATATTAAAATAACAGCAACGTATTGTTTGTTAATTTGTTTTTCAAATGATTTCGTAGTTTTATTTATGAAGAATATTGTCTTAAATACCAGCACAATGAATGGTATTTTAAAATAAAATTTAACTGGAAATATTGCAGCAATATTTTATTTCGATTCGATACTTATTATTCTCGCCCGATCACTAAGTCACAATTCACAAAACACTTCACAAAATATTTCCATTTTAATATCTGTTTCATAGAACATCGTAAGTTTATTCAAGCGTGTTTTACAATTTATTATAGGAAATCACTAGCGCACGAGATAATTTCAAAGGACTTCCTTTTTTACTTTTTATATTCCCACTTCTTTTATAACAGAACCTATTTTATAACTTCAGCAAAATAAAAATAAAATTCTTAATGAAAAACCGGGAAACTACTGCGCGCATAAATAAATCTTTTTCAGATTTATTTCATTTTATATTTGCCGAGAATCCGAGTCAGAAAGAAGGAATCATCCTATTACTGCCACTTCATATCCATTTCCATCTAGTATTAAATTGAAACGCGACGGAAAATTAATAACACCGTTACTTACTGCGCAGCCGGAAAATTCACGTTAATATAAAATAAGTCACATTTTAAAATAAAAGAAAACAAATCATTCATAAAACATATAATTAATAAAATAATAAAATAAAATAAACACATTCACTTACTTAAAACAACTTAATCGACAAAGTCAATAAAATAAAATAAAATAAACATAATAAAATAAAAATACAATAAAATAATAATAATAAAATAAACCCGTTATTTAATTTAAAACTCACTGGTCTTCGTCTTCATTATTGGCATCGTGGTCGGGCACGGGGTCGCGATCCCGCCTGCCGAACAGGCGGCGGCAGTACCTCGCCATCTCCATCATAGTTGGCCGGCCGCGGTGTGTTAACTTGCGGAGTGATCGCGATCAACTAACAGCCCTCGAGTCCCGAGAGCGTTGCATCCACCCCGACCCCCTGCCGGCCCGGCGGTGCAATCTGACCACTTTACACTACTCCCCCGTTATCAAACGTTTCTAGAACCTTCCTAAACATTTTTTAACACCCTAAACATTACGTACCTCGTGCCAAAAATATTTTGCTCAGGTATTTACTTTTAGTTACTGACATTTAGAATATTGATTTATCGTCCCACGCCGGTGGGGAGGGAGGCTCTGTATGCACTACCTACCTTGTGAACTTGAAATTTCCTGCAATTTATATTGGTATTGAGAAACGAAGGGTTATTAATAAATACCTTTCAATATTGTTTTACCTTCAATATTTCTTCTCGTAGAGAAGGCATTCGAGCATTTCCAAGTGAGTTTGCAAGGTTTATTTGATTTATTCCCGGTACGACGTTATTTAATATTTGCTTTTTAATGGTTATTAAAGTGAAAACAGTGACACTTTAGAGTTACAATAAATTGGTGAAACCATTATTCCGATGAAAGAACAATAATTTCGCGACTGTAACCGAAATAAAGGTGCGGAAAAATTGGCACAGTCCATTCCGACGCGGTTAGTTGGATGCTGTAAAACATATAAATCGTTTTTTTAGTACACACACTGTTTGTGAATGAATCCGGTGGCTTAGAGTGGATCCGAGAGTGAAATCTAGGCAATGGAAACATGTAACTTGCGTGGACTGTGCCCAAATATTAAAATTTAATTTAAATACAGTTTCGAATATTGAACGTGTAATTTCAAGCCCCGTTTTACGTGTGGGAGTATTGCTAGTTTGCTCAACATGGCACTAACAGAGAATGCCTAAAAGGGCAAAAGGCATACGCCTGTGAAATTATTCATCTCATGTGTGTAGTGCAGTGCTGTGTTACTACGTGTAGTTACAGCGGCAATTTGTCACGAATTATGAACAATAGTGATCGTAACACGTTTCAGAGGGCAGTTTAATAGAGCAATAAATACCAGTACTTGTGTAATGTTGTATGAGGGGAAATAGGTGTGGAACAACGGACACAAACAAAGCCTGAGTCGCGGCGGCTATTTAGCGGACACCTCATTAGTGATCCAACTGAATTATGATGACCTTTCTTGAAGATAACTAACATTAAGATAAGTGGTAACATTGACATCATATTATCAATATTATGACGAACATATTTAGGTCCTATATCACCAAGAACGTACATACATACGTACTATCTACATAGTTATCCAATGTCGGGAATGTACTAAAACACGCTGTTTAAAATACTCACCCGTCTAAAAATAGGTGATATATTCAAAATTCCGACGACATAGTATACAGTGCGAAGACCAGTGTTTCCCACTTATCGTGTGTTTGTGTGTTTGCGCATTAACAGTGTTTCCAGGCAGCCTCTAAAATAAGGTTGTGCTAATAATAGGAAAGTGTTCAGCATACGCTTTGGTAAATCATAATAAATAGAAACATACGCATAGGCCGTGGTTAGTGACAGAACTTGCACAACTAATACTCTCTACGGTATTAAAATGTGACATAGACTGATGACACAGTAATATTTTAAGAAAATCATCTTTAAAGTCTTATTGGCTACAACATTGCATACCTACTGGCTTAAAATGTCCCGATTTCTGCTACTAGCAGTGCCGAATGAACACATGTATTGCCACATACCATAATGTCACATTCTCAGGGTTAAACACGCTTTACGTAACGAATTAGGAAGTTTTAAACATGTGCGAGTGATTTTAGATAACTTCTAGTACTTTATTCTAAGAAATGGGGAGACATAAATAAACGATATGGTTGTGGAATGTTCGTTCACACTCGAACATCATTCACATCCGATCACTCTACGGAACCTTGCCTTTCCTTTTTTTTTTCATCGTTTTACTTAATCAGCTTTATTATTTTTATTGTGAGAAGCTGTTTTTCACATGTGATTGGAATTCTTTAACAACCGGAGGCTAGGAATAGGGACTTCATAGACTCTTTGTGACCATAGGTACAAAGAAATTTTGATAAATCAGAATTCATTTCGAGTGTATATTTTTTTCTGCAATAACTATGAAGTTGTGATAGTTTTTTCATTACACCTTTTGGTAAAATGATAATTACGGAACTGGTGAATTAAGACATTTATAAGTACTCAAGTTCACTGTACCTACATTACCGAATTACGTATTCATTTAATTCTGGACTGCAGTGTGTGACGAGCATTCTTCGCGACACATTTAGATTACCCACACTTGCATGCTTTTGTTCAATGTCGGTCGGATACCCGGCATGTTTTCAAGGTTTCATTAAAGTCGGTTCAGTTGTTTCGTAGATTAGCGCCTAAATATAAACGTAATATGTTTATTGTTGAGTTCAGTTTGTTTGCACTCGTTCGCGGAAATGATAGCTATGATTTAGTTATCGGATTTATAATGTGTAGGAGATTATTTATTTGGTAGCCATTTTATAAGTTGAATTATTATGTTATTTTAATACAGATCACTATTTTCTTTTTCTATTGTGTTTGGAAGCTAGATTGGTTGTTACTAATCTTCATTTCTAATGCCTAGGCAAATTATAATGCATATTAGATCGGGTGCGATTGTAACAGAGTAGCTGCAACTCTAAGACTAGCTGAGATTAATAGTGTATAGTGAAAATACTTTTTGCCAAAGTTTTTTGTCTTGTAATGTCAGTAATGTTTACTTTTTTGTGGCCTTCAACAATAATTAAAGGTACACACGGTACATATATTATGTCTATAAGTTTACAATGACACTGAAATACATACAAGGCAAACTATGTGTGGTTTAAAATGTTACAAAGATCAAGTTTTGCATATAAATTACTTGTCGGAATATGTATATTTTATAGTGAGTCTCACTAGTGATGTGTCTTCACACATGAAGTGTGGGTTGGTCTCTAAAGTACCGGCGTCGGTTCCTCTAAAGGTCACGTAAAGAAAACTTTAGCATATTATTATTTTCAATTTTCTGAGAATGTTGTAACGAGAGCGAGTATGAGTTGAATTTTGTTCATATTCAGTTTAACGTCTCGTCTAATGTAATGTAACACCCACTTTTCAGCAACTTATTATGATTCCTATACAATAAGAGGTGAGGCTATTGCCATGACATGCATTGGACTCAATTTAAGACTCCGTGTTATTTATTACTTTGAAATTATCCAATATCTGACTAAACAGAAGGAGAAAGCCCCTAATTATACTTTTCCTGATTTCAAATTGAACTTGACACGGTAACAACTCTTGCCCGTCAGCCAACGAGGTGCCTAGTTCATATTCAGATTGCTTATCAGACAGAATGTGGGCTTTCTAATTGCCAAGGTCAAACTGCTCACAAACTCATCGGTGGTTTGCAAACTGAAGCTGAATTTAACTTTATTATTCCAGAGTTTTGAACTCCGACGTCCATCGGATATCAGTTTGGAAATAAAATTATGCTCGTTATGTTCGTATGACAGCGGTGTCAGGTATATCTAGCTAGAGTGAGTTTTGTGTGATTACAGTTTTTAACTGTGAGTACAGTTCTTCTCTGCTACTATAAAAACATACATTGTAGTTTTGCTTCTGACTAAGTCTTAATTTAGTATTAACATGGGTGTGTTTACTAGTATAACAGTTAGAATAGTAGTTTAGGAGATGCAACGTCATACCTTTTATCCCCGAAGGGGTAAGCTGAGGTGCACGTTACGGTACGAAATGCCGCTATACAATGTACACCCACTTTTCATCATGTAATAGAGGGTGAGCCAATTGCCATATACTGGGCAAAAGTCCAGACTTCGTGCTACTACTGAGACATTTTCGAAAACACAAAAAAAATTGGAGATGTAGGACATAGTTCTTGGACTCAGATAGTTTTTAGTTTAGTTTTTATATCACAGTGGACCTCCTTATATCGATTACGTTGCAGATTACCGCATTTAAAAATGCGGCCCATCTATTAGTTTTTTTATCATGGTAAAAGTTTTTAATTTATGTCTGACACCTTAAATACTTGGACACAGTGACTTTTAATATTGTTTATGTGGCAGACATATGGGGATATGGAATACGTACCTAAATGTACGTGTTTACTGGAATTTGGTCGTTAATGTTTTCCTAAGAAACTTGAAGAGTCATTACTCATTACTCACGTATGCCAACAATCTTCTCTTGTTTATACAGATTGGTGACTTGATGAGCAACGCTTACGAGTACCTCGTCAAACAAATTAAATGTTGGAAAGTATTCAGTTAAAATTTTGTCTTTTTCTGTTGTAAAGGGTAGGTAGTTTTACTGAGGTTTAATAAAGATGTAGTTCAACATGTTGTACCGATCGCCTTTCATTGCGTAAGAATGAAAAACGTGAATTATCGTGTCATACATAACTCAGTATCAATTATTGCAAGTCAGTTGATATTTTATTCAATTTACTTATGTTTCTGTACTTGGGAAATAGCTGGAAGAAAGACATATCGTAAATATATTAGTATTTTCTGTGACCAGAATAAACTGAACCCGATATTTTACCAAATAACTAGGTGACCCGGGAAACTTTGTATCATCAAACATCTTTTTCATTCATCCTTTTTCGAGTTTTAGCGAGACTAACGAACAGCATTTGATTTATATTGACTGAAAGTAAAATGTTCTAGGAATGACCGTGGCAATGTTAAGGGATTTTACTACAAAATCGTTGTGTATTTACGATACACATTTTCGATGGAATTCCAAATAGCGATTACTGACATTTTCCGATAAAATACTAAGCTCAACGCTGTTTAATTTCTCTAAATAAGGTGTTCAACAAACAGATTTGTTTAACTGTGTTGAGTACTATGATTACACAGAGTCGGGAATTCGTGACAGTTGCTGAGCTGAGGGATTTAGAGCATTGACACAATGTGCCTAAGCTGTCGTATAAACAAAGTAGTGACGCAAATACACTGTGTACAGACGCAACTGTGTATCCATGAGCTTAATCATTTTATATTCGACCAGCTGTTGCCCGTGATATACACTGCAGGAAACAGTGACAAAATTTTCTCAAATCTTTAATTTCTAAATTAAATTAATTTATTAGAAAGAACAGATTAATTTCACCATTAACAATTACGGGTAACGTCTAATAGGACACCACTGAGCTCAATTTTCAGCCAATCAGCGCTACCTATTTTGCGAATTTAGACAAATTACTAATGGACTCATAGGACACATTAGTGGAAAACTCATGTGCTGGAACGCGAATCTACGCGAGACATAATGTATTTTCTATTGGCTATCATATACCGGTGGCCATCGAAGTTAATGTACTTAGTAAAACATTGTATGAGAGTGCAGTGAGCCTTCCACTAATTGGTTGGTGTCTACATTGTATGGACATGTTTCTACCATGTCATACGTCATAATATAATACCTACATGTATAACTAACTAATTCCGCAAGATTTCGCTCTGCTCAGCTCTTTTTGATCGTAGCGTGATGTTAAATAACCTATAAGTTTCCTCGATGAATAGACTATCCAATACAAAAAGAATTTTCAAATCGGATTAGTAGTTCTAGAGATTAGCGAGTAAAAACCAAAAAACATACAAACTCTTGAGCTTTTTATAATCAGTAGTATATTATAAGATGATATAACTCTCACTTTTTACTTGACTAGCAAATTGTTTATAATCCAGATAACAATCGATAGCAACTAATTACCTAAACAACAACAAACACCTACTTGAAAGCAAATTGCTGTAAAATGATTATCACTTTGAAGGACTCATTACATTTGTAAGTGGCAAGTATCAATTACAGATCATGTATATAATGCAATAAGACCGTTTCAAGGACAATTATACTCAAGTACGTCACTCCTACTTAAATATTAATACATATGTATACTGTATAGCTATTTTAGACATTTGCTTGCAGAGACCACTAGTAATCCTCTCGCGTGTGTCTTAAAATCTACCTATGTATTCCTCGATGTATTCCTTCACCGATTGTCAGTGGTGTCTAAATAATCGTAGAAAATATCTATAACTCGGTAAATGTCATATCGGAACTTTGCCGTTGGTAGGTATCAAAGTCGCGGGCCACCACGACATACCACCATGGGGAAACCACTCTCTGGTAATATCTAAAACCTTTTAAACTGTAATCATTAAGCCAAGCGTGGGGTATATAGCCGGAGCTACGGACTACGTAGCGAACTTATCGGGGCTCCGGCTCGAAAAGTAGGAGTAGGAACGGGGTGGATTTCTGTCAGTAAGAGTCTGACACTCCCTCTCGCCTCTCCTAAGGCGAAAGAAGTCATAGGATGATTTTCCCCCATTAAAATAAGCTTGGAGGCTATAGCAAACCCGTCTTATGTCAGCTCATAGTCCAACATTGTAGTGTACTGCCTGCCTGTTAATATGACATGACGTCACGCCTTGTACAGGTAAGTTACAGTTAGTAACAGGTTAGTAGGTACCTTTAGGGTGTGGTCACAAAGATGGCGTTTGACGTCCCTCAGCCAATTAGTTCAACAAGATAAATTAAATTGCAATTGGATTCGCAAGGTTATGAAGTAATCCCGTAATTTGTTCTGATTACAGCCTTCGCGTTCTAGATGAAGAAGCTTGTTTATCTTCATAAATTTATTTATTGAATGTGAATACTGAATAGTATTTGATTGCACTGCTTCAATAGATTTGCTGTAATTTCTTACATGGTACCTAGGTCCAAGGCTGGAAAGATATTTAACCTATTTTCTCATGAATAGTTATTGTATCAATGCATTAGGAAGACTTGGAAAATATGCGTTTTCTCTTCTGCCCGGGATTCCAATGCGGCCATGACCTTGGGTGACCCAGTTTTAGTGACTTGGTATGAGAAAATTTCTTGTCTTGTGTCGGTTTTGATATAAGAGGACGACTTAATTTAGTTTTATTCCTGTTTCAACATATTCCATAGTTTGGTTTCAGACAACAACCGCTAGATACTAAAAGCAGGTGACGACTTCGTTAAGCAACTTTTAAAAAACCTACTGCGATTTGGTTTGTCAAAAACCAAATTGCAGTAGGTTTCTACTCAACTAAGTAGTGTCAGAATAAATTGTATAATTGTATATTTATTTGATTTTAATGAGTTTAAAACAAATAAAGTTAATAGATTGTTCATACAAATTATATACAACTACCCCCACCAGAAATAAACAAACGAACTTACCGAAATATGATGAATATTACTTCAATAACATAATTTAACACTTTAATTTACTAATGGTACTACGTTTAGACACTAGACATGTATTAAAAACAACTTACGACCCGGAAATAGATCACATAAACAAACAAAACCTAATAATATAACAACAGCGATGAAAGTTAGCACTGCATCGTGCGCATGCGCCGCGTGAAGTGGATCTTGTACTATAGATAGATACCTAATATATTAGTTTGATTACCTCGTTCGTCGCGTGGTAGGTGAAAACGCGATTACTGAGTAAGAAGTCTCCAGTCGGGCAAGCAAAGTAATATTGAGATTTTTGACAATTGATTGTCTCTCACAACATTCATAAAAGTAAATTAATTTGTTGTGCCGTGAATAAATACCTAATTTATAGGCTTGAATGTATAATGTACCCTTTCATTAACACAAATGGGGCCCAGTAGGGCTGAGGTCTGATCCGGAGTTGCGGACTACCTAGAGGGTATCCCGGATTAAAAACCAGGAGTAGAAACGGGGTGGTTTTCAGTCAGTAAGAGCCTGACACTCCCTTAAACCTTGCCTCAGGCGGGAGAAGTCATTTGATAATGTTCCCCATTTAAAAAAAAGCCCTTTCACAAAACAAAAAATTAAAGCAATGTATACTACGACGTTATACCTATAAACGGTGAACTTGACACAATTTATAACTACGTAACTACGTACGTATCTATACGTACGTTACACTATTAACTAGGTAAATAAATTTCAGTTCAGCTTCCTCGTAGAAACTAGTGCGGAACCACGAAGGCTTTGTCCTTGAAACTAAATGCTGTTACAATGAGGGGCCGAGTCTCGCTTTAAAATTCCTCCACAGAACTGAGCATTAAATATTATAACTTTACTTTAATGTATGAAACACGTTTTATTATAATGGATTTTGAAAAGACTTACAACCATAAAGTTTATGCGTGATGCGTATCAATAACTCTTCATATAAAGCTTGGCTTGCAATTTAATGTAGATCAGTGTGGTTTCTCAATGTGATTTGTACTACGACTTATCTAAATCATCAAAATTGTTCTCAAACCCAGGATCTTTAGGGAATTAAACCGTTACCAATGTGAAAAATCAAACAGAACGGTTGGTTAGTGCGTCTTCTATAGACAAAGACCACTAAAAATTCGCTTGCAACCTACAGTTTAGGAAGTCCTGGTGTAGGGTATTCCAAACTACTCTTGAACTACGACGAAAAAATGTGCATTGTCTATAAAACGAAAAGTTTTCGTACTGGATAGGAAGGAATCCTATTGTCATACACCGAGCTGCATGCAGCTACTGAGAAAAACCCAAAGATAACCCACGACGACACGAATAAACAAAGCAGTAAAAAAAAATGTTATAAGAATATCATAAATCTACTTATTAATTGACCTTATGCATCTTAGTATAGTATTATATTTGCATCAAGGTAAGTAAATTAACCATTTCAGTTTACATAACATAGGTATGCATCGATATTCCGATACACGTGTCCTGCCGCATTGTGGCTGCAATTTCCTTCGATAATCCATTCAACAACTAATTCCGTTAGCAAGTTGCTCGAGCAGAGCAATTAACAGCACTGTTATCATGATGCGGTTTCGATTTCCGTTTTGGAACTAATAATTGTGTAGTCTATAGGCAATCTGTAATCGGATTCCGGGCAATCTGGAAGTCATTGGTGACTGTGGTGTATGGAAATGTGACAATGATGATGGTGGTGACAAAATGGATTGGATTGGAATGGATTTTGTCTCAGTCTATGTCAAATCTATCTAAGTCTATGTGCAAATGTCCTGGGGTGAAGGTGCTTTTCCACAAGAGATGTGCTATGCTACGTTGCTGTGGATGCATTTGGTTTTTACCGATCATATTAATTGGTGCACATTAACACTGAGGGTAATGGGTTCAACTAAGATATGTTTCTTATATGGAAAGATGTGTGCTATGTATGTGAATATATGGATAGTTTCCCTACTATCGAGCATTGCATACTCGAGCTGCGCATCTTCCTCGTGCAGCTAAGTTGCGGCGGCATACTTTCTTAGCTTGAAGCCACACCTTACTCGCACCGCTACATAGTCTATTATCAGTGCAAACGGTTACATAGTTTTACAGCTTAGATCTTCGCAGCATAGCTACATAGCACATCTCTGGTAGAAAAGCAACCTTAATGTGATCATGATGAATCTTTATTAAGCATCATAGAGGTCTTAGTAGTGGAAAATTTTATTAAAGTAGATTAGGCACTTTTCTCACAATCCTGATAACTCTTGGAAAGATATTATGCCTAAACGAAAATTTACGTGAAAAAAGTAGCCAAAACTCGTTTGTACATTAACAGTAAATGATCACAGCGAATAAGGAAAAAGAAATCCATTTCATTCTCTTTAATTTAACCATCGCCATGTCGTCGATTCTGAGAAGTTACTCAGTTCGCGACAGCTAGCTAAATAATAAATAAGAAAAAATTCGTTTTGTTTTTCTTACGTTCGTGATTCCCGGGAAAAGAGGGAATGGTTTTGGCAAATCGACCAGAAACACACCAAAATACGTGTCTTATATATTTAAGCGAAAATGTAGGAAATAAGAAGCCATTTTCATTATATATTAAACGTTTTATCAAAACAATTAGTGTAATCCTACTTTGCGAATACGTGTAAAGTTTTAAGTACGTGGGTACGTATATTTATGCATCCATATAGCTATTTGTTAAAAACTAGTGAAGCGGTAACTATGTTTGTATAAAGATGAAATTTGGCGTGATATAGGGTAGTTTTTTTTTAAGGTGTGGAAATCATCCAATGACTTCTTTCGTCTTAGGCGGATTCGAGCCGGAGCCCCGGTAAGCCCGCTGGGTAGTCCGCAGCTCTGGAGATAGGGTGGAATAATGAAATGCCTACTTTCAACTGATAAGTTAGTTGCTTAATAATTTGTGTTATTCTAAGTAAATCATTTAATGTAGCATTTGAGAAATAGTTCATTTTTCACAAAGCTTATCTTCTAAGAAGATTTATAGGTATTGTAAGGTTTAGAGCTCCCTGATTGGTACATCTGTTCACAACAGAAGGTCTGTGTTCTACCTACATATGACACGCCTTAAGAGAATACAATTAGCTTCAAAGGGGAATCTTCTATCTGCAAACGCTTTCATCCCTTTCAGTATTGAGTTAAACGGGTCTGAAGTTAGAGATAATTAGTCGAGTTCTGTGTGTAAACTGGATGCTGGTTGTCAAGCCAAGGGCAGCATCTATGTTCTAGGTTTATTTACAATGTTCATAGAATTTTGAACTTTATTATCGCTGAAAGGTTTAAACGCTATACGTATAGGTTTATGGGTATGTTTTAAATTACTTTCAATTTGATGCCATCGTAATGCGTGGAGAGGGTAAAGGAAAATTTAGATACTTATTCAAAAACCCTTTCACCTTTAAAACGTTTCTCGGGTAGCGACATAGTCTATTTTTATCCCGATTCTTCGATGGGATCGAGAATTACTCGGGAAAATCCTTTCTAATTCTACGGGAAAAGCCGCAGGCTACAATTTGATTATATTGTTGACTACCTTCTACCCACGTCTTCGTTCGATTGGAATTGTAACTTAGGCAGTTTGTCTTTAAAATGTAATAGAGCCTATTATAATATGTATTTATCAAGTTGTCCAGTAAAGAAGCGGCTTTTAATAGTGAGAAAATTTCTGATATCGGTCCAGTAGATTTTGTGTGAAAACGTTACAAACATATCTACATAATCATAAACATATTATTATCTATTTGATTGTAAAATGTGAAGGTAATCTTAATTCAAGTTATGTGACACGAAGCTCAGAAGCAAAGATTCGCCAATTAAAATTGGTTGCGCAGAGCTATGTGGAGGGCTATGCGCATTGGATTATCTGCTGGACAACGAGCAGCTTTTGTTCGTTAGCGAATCTCCTCGTTTCTGATGCGATTTTGCAAAAGAAACTCGAGTACAACCCTTTCCGTAGCTCGCTAAGTGACCTTCATCTTTCTTATGAAGCCACGTTCTGGTTGATCACTGTTTTATATCATATTTAAACGAAAATTTATACAAAATCCAATTAATCTGTCTATCTGTCACTATGAGTGTCTCTTAAATTAGGTAAGTGTCAAACTCAGATATGTAATTATATAAAAATAGATCGCGGTGACCTAGATGTCGCATGTCTATTAGAAAAAGTTTAATTTTACAAAATAACCGTGAAATTTACTCCGTAATGACCGAAATATGACTGAAAATTATAAATAAGAAAAACGGTTTTTTTTAAAAGGAACTCCGCCTTTGTTTTCTTTTCCGCCACTATTTTTACGTCAATATAAATACTACCTATACTGAAAAACCGCATTAAAATCAGCAGATTTTAAGTTAAGCATAACCAAAAACGAGATAATCCCGTATTATACTATATATTATATATATACATACATTCAGGTCAAACTAAGAACCTCCTATATTTAAGTCGGTCAAAAGACCAAATTATTTCTCATATTAGGTACAGATTTCTAAACTAAGAAACAATAACTAATTGGTCTGTAGCCTAAAACCTGAACATGAGCACTTAAATGCCTTTAAAAACAACATCGTAGGTGTTGTACAAATGAATGAAAGTGCCTTTTTACAGGATACACTGTAATTTCAGTAGCATACATGTCATGTATGTCATTAGCAGTGGAAACGAGTACTAATCACTCGTACTGTAATTATTCCACGTCCTTGCTCAAATTAAAACTATACACACACAACGTCACGCCTTTTATCTCCGAAGGGGTAGGCAGCGGTGCACATTACGGCACGTAATGCTATACAATGTACACCCATTTTTTCACCACTTGTGTTATAAGTCCCATGTAATAGGAAGTAAGCCGATTGCCATATACTGGACATAATTTCAAACTCCGTGCTACTGCCGAGAAATTTTCGAAAATCCGATAAAAGCCCAGTAATACTTTGCCCCAGACCCCTTGTTTAAGTCGTGGCAGTCGCACTTGCGACCACTCGACCAATGAGGCAGTACAACTATACACATACATACCAATATATACCATACCAAACATAAGTACATACATGATTCTCAGGTAATTTTCCCTATGTCCAGTTAAATTAAAGCGATGTTACTGCAATTGCAGAGAGAAAATGTGTTCCGAGAAGATAATAGACTCTTGGAACACGTTCTCTGCAGTGGTATACCTATAAGCGGTTTACGTTAAAGCTTATGTTTCCATTCAATGTAATAATGGGGTCTGGTACTCGTAATATGATAGTGCATTAGAAATATAATTACGAGGTCCTAATATTCCTTTATTACTTGAAAATATGAGAGCTTTTCTTCATTAATGTACGTGAGTAAACCGTAATTTGTAATTAATTTAGTGTGTGTCACGTCACGATAGTTATTATGTGTTATTGTCACAAAACTCTATTTTGTTTCCAAACATGAACAATTAATGAAGCAAAAGAACTTGATTACCAAACAAATAAAGGTTTGAAAGCTTGATTGTCCATTGTCCCACCCGGTTGCAAATATTCAATATGCATATACGATTACAACACAACTGTAACGTTTCACTTTTATTCAATAACCCACCACAATCAAAGTAATGTGAAGCGAAAATCGAACCGAGACCAGTCCTTGTCCACGCTCGTATTTAAACTCCAATTGAAATTGTGTTAAGCATCGGAATGCCTCACAAAATTCCCGCTTCACTATGAAATCAAATGCGCCACGAATTTCGAAGAATTGGTACCAAATTAAATCAAAATTTTCAATGCCATTATTTATTTATATAGCAGAGCGCTCCAGAGCGTGTATTAATTTATTCACAGTCACTTCCGCAGGCTGCTTTCTTTTACCAAAATAAATGAAAATGTTACGCATCGACAGTGTGACGCACCAACTCGAGATTACATCCTCACTCACAAATGTTGAGAGGCAGATGTTTTGTTTAAAAGCCCGGTCATTGCAGATTTTTATCAACTTGAGGACAATCTTAAGGGATGTGCCCTAAAATAAAAGTTTGATGTTGAGAGACGCGTCGAGGACCCGAAAGAGAGTTGTTGAAAGGCGGGAAAGACAAGTATACTTATAACTAAAGCGTATTGAATCGAACTGTGGACGTGGCGTAAAATATTGACAAACAAAATGTTTCTTGGCAAAATAAACCTAACAAAGAAGTATATAGATAATGTTTAAACTGTACCAGCTTCTTGTGACTATCAACAAATAGTTTGCAAACGTTTATCATACATCAGTATGTTCTTTGATCTACAATCTAGACTATGTAGGCTATAAAGTGAGCAATATCAATCTATAGGCCCATTCCAGTTGCAGATGGGTTAGCTAGATACTATGCACATTCCATTGTTAGGTGTGCAACAATGCAGATAGCATGAGATAACAGGAATAATATTGTTAAATGTGGTTTGTAAGCAATATTGTAGCGATACATTGCATATTACATATTTAGTCAAGTACCTATACAGTGACTGCTATTGTTCTGTGTTTATGTGAATTTCACCGAGTGGTAGAGGCAAGACAGAATAGATACAAATATCAGCACCCCTATTCTTTCCGCGGGTGTCGTATTAGCCGACTAATCAACTGCTATTTTAACAGACATTGGGCATCAGCATTGCTCATTTATTTGATCTTTTAATACTTCTCCAACTTGCCTGCTGAGTGTGGAGATTCTGTCAAAGCCCTCTTTTGGGCAGGAGGGTATTAGTCCAGCACTGGACTCTCACTTTGTACAATTCAAGAACGCTGTACTTTATTTCTTATAGTCTACAATATATTATGGGCCATGTTTACTGACTGGAAAATTGAGACAGAACCCTAAGTACGTTGCGTTTGAAGTTGTTTTGGGTCACTGGTTCTGCCAAAGCTGTTAATATTATTTTATTTAAACGGTAGATTGAAAATCCTTTTCACAGGTCCTATCATACCCGCTTAGTTTTTTCCTTCATACATCAAAAGCGTTCGCTGTTTACTCGCCCTGGTATAGGTAAAATAGGACTGCTTTGCATACCATCCTTTACATAGATATGATAAAATAAGTCCTGATCTCTATGATCCTATACTTTTCTTAACCTTTTGAACGCCAATGGCATGAATAGATGTCATGCCCAAGCGTGCCCTGTGCGCCACCGACATCTATAGATGCCAAGAAACAGATCTCAGAGAAAAACAAAATAAACACATTCGATAACATTTTGGAATCCCTAATATTTTCAGGGTTATTTCGTTGAATTTGTTGCTTGGCGTGGATTTATGCTCTGGCGGTCACACTATAGGTACTATCAAACCCGGCGAACTCAGTTTCGCCACTAACGATTTTTCCTGTTTTCCTGCTTTTCTCTTGAAACCTTTCCAACGAATGGAAAAATGGGGAAATCGGTTAGTGCGTTTTGTATAATATATTGTCAGTTTTTCTTCCTGACGCTATACGTCAGGTTTTCCTTATTAAAACCCGACTTATTTTTATAATATGGATGTACTCTTTTTTTTTTAACAAGAGTGGACACTCATCATCTGTCTTCTCCCGCTTTGCGCGAAGCGAGGGAATTTCAGACTCTTACTAAATAAAACCCACCCTGTTCCTACTCCTGCTTTTCGAGCCGGAGCTCATATAAATTTCACATGGCGTTGTCTCTTTTATCATTAAATATAAGAATACAATATAAATATATGTTGTATATTGTATTCTTATATTTATTCTTTTGTGCCTGTGTTTTGGCTTCGCATCAATCCGCTTCATTTCTCTGCACTACCCTATAGTTGACTGTTAGAGAATGCCTTAAGGCATTAAGTCCGCCATTCACTGTATTTGTGATGAAGAAATAAATAAATAATCGTATACAATCTTTACGATGAACTATAAATCTCTGTAATTAATAAAATGGGTAGACACAATACATTGCAGCATTGGACACACCCTGCTCAGCAAATTATTATCACGTACCTGTTTGTTCCTATTTATTCATGTGTGTGTGTACATAAAGTTCGAGAGTGCTCAAGGTAGGGAAATCTTATACGGGTTTTTCTTTGTCTTGTAACTCTCAGGGGAAAGAGGGTGATTTGTCACCCAATCTTGATTTCATCTTGTTGAGGATCAATACTTATGTTCTGGACAGCAATGGACGAAATAGGCTCTTATAACTCAGTTGGAAATAATGTGCAGAAATATATTATATACTTCTAGTTTTCCATCTGTGTTATTAGAATAGTTAATAGAATATTATTTTGTATATTATATATAATAATATAAATATTACCGAAAGATAACAAGATCCGCTAGTTTATACCAGGTTTTTAAATTAATAATAGAAAAAAATGCATAAATGTGGGCACAAAATAATAACATCCTATGAAAGTTTATAAAGGACACGGCCAGTTTTTGTATGGGCGTTGGCATTGTTATCATATACATACAATGTACATCAATGGTTTAATTGAGGATGGAAATGTATAGATTGGCGGTTCTTCTTATTCTTCGGTGTCATCTATAAGTCAATGATTTGTCTAAGGGATGGGTCATAAACCTGAGAAGTACCAGTGTGACTTTTTCCTAACAATATGTTTAATAAGATTATTTAGACGCCACATACGGCGAAGGAAAACATAGTGAGGAAATCTGTGGTTATAACAACTACATAGTTATAAGTTTAAAATGGCGAACCCGCATTGAGCATGCGTGGTGATTAATCCTCAAACCTTCTCCGTGTGATGAGCACTTATAGAGCTCAACGGTGGGCACTTATAGGCTTTTAAGATGATGAATCATATGATAGATAAACCTTCTTCTTAAATTATTGCATCTATAAAAAAACTGCATCAAACTCCATCGTCTAGTTTTAAAGTTCCAAGCATACATAGGAACAGACAGCGAAAAGCGACTTCGTTTTATACTATGTAGAGATTATGTGAGACAGATTGGCCTGTAACTCATTACTTATTCATTAATATTACACATAGTTGATGGCACGATAAGGCTTATATTTAATAAATGCCTGTGATGGAATGAGTAAGTTAATTAGATAACGTTATGCCATTAATTTATTCGGCACGGCTTTTGATTACATTAGTACACGTGGCGCGAGGCTCTGGTAATGATGTGGTTTCTGTAGTGAACGGTATACAAAATTTAAATTATCAATTTTGTTTGTTGAAGCACGTTGGAGCGTAAGCTTTGAGGTAAATTAATTAACAGGTACACAGATTAACGTTGAATAGTTCAAAACTTCGAAGCAAAGGTAAGATTATTGTGGTATTAGTTCTGAAGGCTTCTTTCGTGGGCGCAATTTTTTGCAGATCTTACCAAATCCTTCTTTGGCCTAACCGAATTATCTTCGTCAATTTGTTACTATTTGACTGCTTGTACTTCTTTTCACATGCAGAAGAAATAACTCCGCATTGTTGATTAAGGCAGATTGGCGATTTCAAATTGTAATTTGTTTAACTAAAAATCACGGTTTACTCATGTTTAATAATGTTATTTAGTATGTCTTACGAAAGTTATTATAAAAATAGTAATTTGTTTAATCACGATATTTTGTTAGTGATGTCTAATAAGCTGAGAACGGTGTGAGCATTTGTCTTTCCAGGTTTCGAACACTCATACTTGAGAACTGAACCTTTGAGTCACGAATCACGACTTCATAAATGTACATCATTAAATCATGTATATGTAACATATTGTTAGCAAACTCCATCAGTATACACAATATCAATCAACATACTTAGAAACGTTTACGTTACACTTCACGTTGCTATCCACATGTGATTGTTAACCTTATTACAAGAACATTTAAGCTTCATAATAACTTCCATCAACAAAATAGCGGAAGCTCAGTACATTTTTAATATTGCGATTGAAAATCGGCAAATCATCTCCTTGTCGATAGAACATTAATCTTTTTCCGTAACATACCTAATAATGGAATCGAGGCCGATAGAATCAATACATGAAATAGTACAGTCCACTGCTGGACTTTGGGCCGGGCTAGGAGGGGTTTGCCATAATCGCCATACTTGGCGGAGTCCGCAATTTGATTTATCAGAGAGCAATGCTGTAGTATTTATTTATTTTTTTGTTCCTTTTATACATTTTCTCGGTACCCTCGAAAGGTGAGAGGGAGAACATGACATATCTAGTCTTCCCTGCCGTTGCATTCCTATTCTATGTAGGAGCCACAACAATGGAGTCTAGTTTTATAATGAATCTCGAAGCAAAACAACCGAAGATGCGGTAATCCTCGGCGCGGCATGCAGCCCAACCTACAACTACTAGGGTTACCGACCGTACTAGAAAAAAGTGTAGGAAGTGTGTACATAATTTTGAGGATACAATGATCAAAAGTAAGATTACAAAAGGTATTTATAAAAATGAAAGGAGTTTTAACGCTTGTTAGGTTTACCCCAGGGAGAACATCTGACCCCAATGAAGAGATTGTATGAAAAGGTCAGGTCCCTTAACCGGAGCGACATGCTTGTGTTGCAAAAATGTGATGGAAGCTAAAGATTGGTGTTCAAGATTTTAGTTTCTACCTACCCTCATTGGGCAAAGGTGGTTTGTTTTAATATTGCATAGAATTCGATACTTAAGTGGCTTGTTTTAATATTTTATAGAATACGATATTTTATAAAGTGTACAACTATAATAAATTGTTCTAATATATTAAAAATTACAGAAAGATAGTTGGCAACCCTAGGTACCACCGGGCCGGCACTGGGACGCCGCCGTCGGCTCCAGTACGGGTTCCAACGTCAATCGCCCGATTTATTGGCTCTTACAGCGACCCGGAATATCTCGAATAAATTGTAATTTCCTTCTACGCGAAATCCATCGCCTATACAGCTATATAGCTACCCAATGTTTCTAATATCAGATGAAATGTTCGTTAAATGAGTATCGATAATTATTAGGTATTAGATTTATATGTGAAGTGAGATTACTATAAGCAATCCACATAAATATAATTATCAGTTTCATTGAAAATATAATTGTGTATTAGACCTATTTTTTTATTTTTATTTCAATGTATACGTTGATCCGTTTGTTGAAACTCATACATATTATGGGTTTATCTGTGTACGTGTGCAGTAGCGGAGTGCACCCACATGCGGCGACGCGACGCCGACGCCACCACTCGCTACGCCCAAGCGACATCAACAATCCCTGTAATGCGTGCCGCTCTAATCATTGCCGATGACTTGCTCATCGAACAACGATACACAACGTCATGTCATGACTCATGAATATTATTATTATAATATCTTTATTGATCCCGATTGAGAGCTGTAATTTTAACGTAATCACGCAGAGTGTGGCCGGTTTGCAGCATCCAGCGCGTTACGTTTACGACCTCAATCATCGATATTTTTACAGCTCCCAGTAATTGAGCAGATAAACGTAGTATGTTGTTGTGTCCTCGGCAGGCCCGTGAGAAGTACCGTACCGTATTGAATACGAGTCGTTAAGAGAACGACGCGCGACGCTGGGATCGCGATGACCCCAGGTGCAACTGCAAGAACAAAGCGGGTGAAGGCATTCTGCATTATGACCATGTCCTGCAGCTAATAGATGTCTGGACAAAAGTATAAATGACTCGTCTTCATTTTGAAAATATCATTCAGCCGAAAGATGCGTTGCAGATGTTCCAAAGCAGAATTGTTGAGACAAAACTCACCGGATATTGGGTCGGTGTTAGATGTTAGTAGCGACGTCGGCTGCGACAACCAGGCTCGCTTCACTCACCAACACATATCCAAGTATTCCATTGCGGCGCGCAGCAACGTGCGTGCAGACGACGCAGCCCGCGCAGCGTGTGGCTGGCGCATTTCGCTGGCCCGGCTGGCGCAACCACCGCACATGTATTGTGACGTCAACGAGACACATCCTCACCGCAAACCACTTTACGACCGTTGACTAGCTGCCGCCTCCGTAACCGCCTGGCTGTCGCACTACTCTACTACACTGATGTTGACGATACGTTCTACTGGCGATACGTACCTTTGGTCTCCACCTTCCTCTGGGGCCCGGGGGCATTCCTGCCTCGGCCTGAGGACAGGCGTCAGCCCCCATTTCTCGACCAACTCTATGCGTGCAATGGTGGCTGCTCAATGACAATGTGTCATCGGGTCGGAGCTGGTGCGCTGAAGCGAGGACGTGACGGAGAGGCCGGCTGACCCGCGGCGCCTACCGGCCGGCTCGTGGCGCGCGCCGCGGCCGCCACCTTACTCGCGAGCCATGCCCGCGCCTCGGCCTTGCGCCTCTCGCCTCGCTCCCGCGCTACGCCCGATCCTGGCTCTCAACGCTCCTCATAATGTGTTCAAAGCGGTGCGCGGGTCCGCGGTCGCATCGCGCCTCCTGCCGACACTGCGGCACGCCCGCTCTCCCGTACTCCTGACCGCCCGACAGCCCGGGGTGCTTCACGCACCACTCAAGATCTGCGCAACTTTACCGCCAAATTTTGACCGCTCCGAGCGCGCGTTCAACCGCGCGAAAAATTATCGCTGCCGATGGACGACTTACGTTAACTACTATTACGATGATTATGTGAGAACGATTCGATATATTTTGGATATGTATCGTACGGTGACCGCCGCCGGCGGAGCGTCGTTGGCGACGGTACCTTACGTAATGCGTATTCTGGACGCGTATAGAGACACCTCAGCCGGTGCGGCGAGTCATGTTACGACGAAGATCCGCGTGGCGGTCGCAAGGCACGGGCCAACGAGTATCGCCGTGGCACGGCGGCAGAGTACTGGAGTGGGCGCGCGTGCGTGCTCCCGGTGCGCCCCGCGCTCCCGACCCGCGCCCGCGCCCGCGCCCCGCACCCCGCGCGCCACGCGTATCGACACCGGCCGCCAACCGCCGCAGCGGCCGGCGCGGCCCGCGCCTGCCACGCGCGCGTCACGCTGCGCCGCTGCACGCCCGCACCGTCGCACCGCCGCACTGTCACACGCAACCCCCTAACACAACTTCCTAGGAAAACATTCGCTTTCCGTGCCCTTATTAGTTCTGGCTCGAATTTAATTCACTTTTCAATGTTGTCGGGAACTAGGCTTTGCGCTAACCTTTCAGGGCCGCGATACAGCGGCGCAGTGGAATGATGTATGATGTTTATAGTAAAGCTTGAATCTAAGCACGATTTGTACTTGTAATGGTTAAGCTGTAGTAGCAGTTATATAACTAGGATTTACATGGGCTGCGGGTTCGGTGCCTGTTGGTGGACGGCACAGCTCCGCTGGACGACGTGTGTTCGCTGCACGTATCCGCTGCCCCGAGTGGCGGTGCAGCGACGCGGCAGAGCAGACTGGTCGCCGCCGGTTCACTCACTAATCTAGATCAAAGGTTGCTACGGCTCATAAGTGGAACTTGAGCCAAGTAGCTCGACCTTCGCATGGAGTGAACAATACTAAGTCAATTTTTTTAAATAGCTAAACTTTAGGTTTCTGTTTTAATAAATTTGAAAGCGCTAGACTGCATTTCTTGTAAACAGCCCTGCACAGCGCACCGGATCGAATATGCTAATGTGCAGAAAGCTTACCTAAATAATAACGACGCCTTGCTTGTTTGCCCGCGCCATAAGAAGTAACCGAGGATACCTTCGCGGGAAGGTGAAACCTAGTATTGTGAAACTTTAAAGTAATAAAATGTGAACAGTTGGGACGGAAGGTCATGACTTGGTCTGACCTAGAAGGTTCAGACACAGTTGCGTCTAATGCAATTTCGGAAACTAATTAAACTTGGCCATATGCGCTGTAGTGCCTATATCGGTAAACTTATTAAGGGAGGTTCTTAAACTGACTGGAGAGGATTCTACGATGCAATTCTTGTTAGTGAATAATGTTTCCGTATAGGTAAAAGTTATGGAGTAGTTTGCGAAAGGGGAACCATGAAAATAGTTTAGGAAGAGGTGGAGGTCACCACCTGCCGCTGACCTTTCCCCCCTACAGCCCCCCACTGCATAACGGTGTCGCAGGTGCGCTCCTGCTGATCTCATTTATTTCTATCACGAATATCCACGACTCCACAACTCTATTGTTATATTGACCTCTGCAGAGTTCAAAATATGCGCTTATAGTATTGCGCGTGCGCGATGCACAATACGCGAGAAGAATAGACAAACGAATGCCGCTTCAGTGAGCAGGTAGCAGGGATTTAGCATATTGTTATTTCACAGTACATAAACATTGCAAAGCAGTACACGAAGTAACACAGAATGATAGTTAAACATATTTTGGTGATTTGCAAATGAGCGCGTGAAATGAGGTTGGTTTACTTTCTTTGTTAACGGTGCAAGTAGGGCACAAGGACAGCCGGCTGGACTAAAGTATGTCAGTGCCACTCGGGATTACGCAGGATCGATCCGCCATTCGTGGAAATATTGCATTCCCATCCAGGAAACGAGACTCGGGGTTGCCCGTTCATTTCATTGAGTAGTTGGTGCTCATTGTTTACAATAACTGTCTAGTGCCATTTTACATTTATTTTGTTTTTCTTGAAATAGACGCAACGCGACAGCTATTGATTTATTTACTGAAGGAAGCGTTGACGACGACGACGAAAACTTTTGGGAGTTATGTTAACTTCCAAAATCAACCTTAGTGAGATTTCATTAAGATTGCAAATTAATATATACTGGCACAAAATATTATACCTACAGCTCAGTCCGTTCCAAACGCCTGGTACTGCAGATACTTCAATCAAATAAGACTAAGTTCTTTTGGACAGCAACAGAGACGAGGCGGTGGAACTCTTGACATTATTTTTAGATGCTCATGACCTCGTGTGGCCATTAATTCCCTAAGTCGGGCACGGAAATAAGAGCAAATGATATTTACAGAGATATTTGGTGAAAGTACACCACGATTTTGTTTGACTTGTGTAGGTGTTGTGATTTCACCTGTGATTGTAACACTTAATTAACTGGAAATAAGGTCTCATTTACGGAGACGCGGCGCGTTGTTTTTTTGTCGTACATTGCCGCAGCAGGTCGCATCATCGCTCGCGCAAAAACAAACATGAATGTTGTTGTGTATGTAATGACTTAAGTTCGAACATACTCGTATCTGTTGTTTCTATCTATCTATAAATCTTATTCATTAAATGAATACCTTTTTATGTATAAAATGATAAAACATATTTTATACAATAACTTTATATCGCTATCATCATCATCTGAAATATAATATAACTTTATATACCTATCACAAATATATGTCAGTAAATTAACGTACATTTAAAATAATTTACTTATCATATCATACCACTCCCAATAAAACATTATTTTTTCATCTAAAACCCGAAATCTTTATAAAAATCCCCATTAAAATTACAAACCTAATGCTGGGACATTTTATTCCAATCCCCTGAACACTCTCGTCGGTATTAAACACAGATATGTCGATTGCAGACTAGCCAACAAATCCGATTCTGTCGATCAAAGGCTCGCCATATCGGGACAGGCTTTGGCATGTCAGCACTTACGACTGGCAGCTGAACGCAGTAACTGTCAGCTTCAGTTGGTTACATCGCCAAAGTACTTTACGCAACGCTCGGTAGCTTCGATTACAATTTGCCGTGGCACGTGCGCTCACAGAGGGAGCTAAATTGCCAATTAAGATAAAAGAAGAATATAATATAGACTTTATTTTTATTTTGTTTAATTGGACTGCCAACAAAGGATACACTTACATGGTAAAATACAATTTACAGCAATTTACATGGTCTTGTGATTCTTCAATTACAGGAGTCACATCCTGTTTATGTTCGTATTCAATAAAAATATGAATAATCCAATAATAACATAACATTCGCATCCCTAAAAAGAAGTAGTTTCTATCTGAATTTCCACTATAATTAAACAATAATATGTTTGTTTTTAAAATGCTAACGGAATCGTTACATATCATTTTTCAATCATCCAACATCAAGTTATTTCTTCTAAACTGCTATCTGTCTACCTACAAATTCTTCGTACACAGATATTTACCAGCAATACCCAACAATTTTTCAAAAGATTCCTTCAAGACGTACCCAACTATTTCCACAATACGTTTTCTATATCACGATAGTAAATACACCGGCATTCTAAAATTCACAAGACTCAACGGACCTCAAGCAAGAACGCATATGTATACTCGCAGGTCCATACATAATATTGTATGACGTATGTACTATGTAGTATCTGCATACCGCATAAGACATAAATATCATTCCTGCGTTCCGGACGCGCATACCAAGAGATGTCTATCGCAAGCTACCATTCGCAATATCATGCCCACATATTGGATATAGGAGTGTAAGAGCGAATATTGAATATGTATCACTGCCATTTATGCATAAATAGGTATATTCAGAGGAAGATGGTATTTGTAGTTTCAGGGATTTAATACAACAATCGATTTCGGATTCAGTCAGGAAAAGTCTGTTAGATTAATAATAGTGTCGTATGTATTTTATTCGTGAAGTATTTCGGAAATTAGCTTCCGTTTTAAGGGGGGAAAATCATTCAATGTCTTCTCCCGCCTTGGGCGAGGCGAGAGGGAGTGTTAGACACTTACTGACTAAAACCATCCTGTTACTACTTCTGCCCTTCGAGCCGGAGCATCGGTAAACCCGCTAGGTAGTCCGCAGTTTCGAACCAGTTCGGAAATTTGCTTAGCATTTCATATTTTTGTAAACGACTTGATTATCATCGCACTATTGAGGGATGGACTACGAATCATGTTGAACAGGCAAACCATGAATACTCAAAATTAAAGCCACGATAAACGGGCACCAACAACCTATCTGCGTGAATAATAACACGATTTACTATGTAGACCTAGTACATAAGTATCTATGTAGGTCAAACAATCTCATCCATAGACCTTACTTCAAGGAAATTAGTAGACGCATAGGAAATGCATGGAAACGGCACTGGAAACTAAAAGAGGTCATGAATAACAAAGAAATGGATATTAAACGTAAACTTTTGGAACATTGCGTAATGCCTATCCTTAGTTATTAGCACAGACTAGAAAATACACAAGTGACAATGGATGTGAAATTACTGATCATAGTCCAATGACTATGATCGAGATTTAGTCAATACTAAATCTGTTGAGTAAATGAATGTGTATTAAACGAGACACATACTCGTAATGGCTAAATTTTTTTTATGGGCCACGCCGTTTTAAACTATTCGACGTATCACCTGCTGTAAGCAATCGCCCGCCGCCCATGGACATCTGAAACACCATTTCCTAATACACAGCTCATGATTTTTTCTCTCTACTTCTAACCACTCAAAGCTCAACAAATTCCAACTACTCTTCATGGATTAGTCTACTCGACATGGCAGTACATGGAGCCTAAGGCTGACGTCACAATGAGGCTATGTAGAGTAATCTGAGTGCTCAAGCCTCTCTTTGAGGCCTTTTATTGAACGAGCGAACTGTAAACATTGGCTTTATGGTGGCCGAGAAGTGTCGAGCATCGAGCCTTATACATTGACAGTATCTACGCTATCAAAGCTTTGTGAAAGACTCTTATTGTAAGGCGACAGTCTTGTTTTATCTTCTATACAAATATTGTGAAGGTAAAGAGGTCGTTTGTTTGGTTTAACGCTTTAGTCTTAAGAACTACTGGTTTGATTTAGAAGAATTGTATCAATTTTATGACAAAAGTTTTTTTTTAAAACTGTTAACATTTTTCATAATTATTACATGATTTATTTAGAAAATCTGGGTTAAATAGGTTTCAGGTATACATAAGCAATGAAAGAAATTGGTACAAAAAAAGGAATAATGCTTCTATTTACTTTTGTTGTGAACCTAAGTTGTTGGTTAACATTGTTCAAAAAATTTATATATTTTAGGTAACTCCAACACTTCAGAAAATACCGCAATAAAACAAAATTTAGGTTTACTTTGAATAGCACATGTCAAATTAAATTCTGACATGTTCATATATCTACACGCGAGTATTGTACCCTAAAAACCTGCAAGCAATATAACATTAATTCAACAATGTAATCATTTAAAAGAGCTTCCCTTCCGAAGAACTACTTCACAGCATTAAATAGTTTTCTGTTATCACGAAGAGCAAATTTATTAATTTCCTCTTCAATGTTCCGCAGCGGCGCTTAGAGCTGGAGCCGTGAGGCTCAACTTCAAGGAACAGCCAATTGAGGCAATCAAGTTTATTGGTTGCAAGGCTGCAGCTTCGCACTTGACCTTTCCCCAAGCTGTTCATAAATAAAATAAAAAGAAGAGCCTTTGAAGAAATTATACTTTCATTACTCGCTGTATTTCTAGATAGCCCCGGGTTACTCTGGAATGATATTTAAACAGAATATAGAAAATTGTTTTTAACCTTTATTAGAATGTTGTGCCTACGCACTTTTACAAGTTAATACGTTTTTGTTACTAGATGATTACGACTATGTATGTACATAATGATATTTGACGAAATTGAGTGACGTCGCGTCTATAGACTAGGGCAAGTGTCGTCCAAAGCGACAAATTGTGACTTATTGTGTGATATAAATGATTAATGTGTTATATTACGATCGTCGAGCGGGAAATACTGCTGTCGTTTTGACCATAGCGCCACACTGCAGGTTAAATGACGTCACAGCGCCGAGGGATGTCCTATTTTCGGACGCAAAATGAGACTTTGGTCGTTTTTGTATGGCCACGGAAGTATAGAAAGAAAAAAGAAAGAAGGGTTACTGGGCTTAGCTCCTAAACTTATCTACCTCTTCTTGACTTTAAATACAGGTTTTTGTATGAACAAAGTATTACAAAGCAGATGATAACCTTTTAAAATTTACATGTTACTTTATTTATTTCAAAAAAGTAATGCGATTATTAATGATTTATATACAATGTATTAATTATAAGTAATAAATAAATATGTACAATTTACCATAACTTATAACCTCAAAAGTTATTATATTTAATTAAAAATGGTGTGATTACTCGTCCATTTTTTTGTTACAACATAAACATTTACATACCACTGAAACTTACAACAGTCTAGTCATCATTTCACCAATAATCCTTATTATTTCAAAAAAACATCGACATCAAGCTGAATTTGTGACTCCAATTAAAATGATTTTGTACAACAATGCAATCTAGATGAGAGTGGAAGCAGTCGAGTGGTTGTCCATTTATCCCCACAGCTGCACAGTCACGTTCCACTGGCTAATGAAACTGCAGTCGTAAGATAAAACTAAAGCCGGAGTGTTCTTTTCAAAGCAATAGTAGTTGTATTAGTGTTATCTAGAGTTGAATTCACATATAACTTGTTAAGTACTTTTCTTATGTTTAGTTCTATTTTTACGTTGTACTTAAATTATTTGTAATAAAAAATAATAGATTTTAAGGCAATTTTCGTTCTGTAGTTTCTATAAAACTGTTTTACCTTAGTAACATAATAAAATAAGGGATACGAGATACTTAGGTATATTACTCATGATAAGCTTCTTAATTTGAATTTAATAGTATTTATGGTCATTGGTCATTGGTCACAAAATTTCAGCTCAATCGGTTAGAGATTTTTGATCCCACTTCACGAAAAAATACATACATACAGTGATACACACATAAATTGCAAATAAAAAAAAAGCTTGAGCAAATTGGCTATTTGTTTCACAAAAATACATCCCATTTCTCACAAAATACCATGACAAAAGAATTTATACATCAGTGACATCACGATGTAAATGACATGGCCAGAATAAAACTGAAAACTTGACACAAATGAAACAAAGGTTTATACGAGAGAAAAACAACGAGAAACTCATCAGGAAAATTGGAAAATAGCAGTTCAGCGAAGCCGGGGCGGGTCGCTAGTATACTTTTAACAAAAATAAAGCATTTCGATATTTTATTCGAATTGTCTGAACACAGTGACCCGTTATCTGTTGGTACAACATGTATTTTACTGTAAACATGAATATCTGAAAAATGTCTGTAAAAGATTCCTGGTACTGATACTATGTTTCAAATGTCATATTTTTCATACAAATAATGTGGCATTAATTACTCTATAAACATATTTAATGTCGTTGATTGCTTTGATTATGTACTGTTAATAAACTGTTTTTCGTTGCTTTGTCAGTATTGTGAAAGGAAAAAAGAGGCCTATATCAGCAGAAAGATTTTTAAATGCCTCTTTTCTCTCTTCCCCGTGACGACTTTGTATATTACGCAAATGCATCCATTAAATGTTTTCATTCATTTATGTAAATCTGTGTGTTAAGATTAAGTTAATAAAGGTAAAAAGAGAGTTTGGGCGTAAACATTTCATTTGGTGAGTGTACAGGCGATTAAATCGCTGGCATCGTTATCATCCAGTAGGACGTTCGTTCCCCACTGACCCACAAAGCGGGGTCGATGTGGCGTCAACGCGTCTGCCGGCTCCCTGTTACGGCGTCGCACTGCTGTATCATTCCCGAAAGCGCGTGGTTGTAGGGGAGGGGTGCACCCCGTCCCCCTCCCCGCTACAACGTGCGCCCCTCAACCTTGGCATCAGAGGCGCCACGCCGCCTACTAATCCAGCTAAACTCAAATTATTTTGCACTCCGTGAAGCGATTTTGATCCTGTGCGGCATTTCTGCCATTCAATTGGCACACTTGGATTGTTTGAGAGTCCTGTACTGTGTGGCCCGTAATGTTATTATAACGACATTCTTTAGCTTCAGGTACACAACGACTCAATGCAGTATTTTGGGAGAAGTCGCCAATCGATGATACAACTACGAACAGATTCAGCCAACTTAACAATGGAAATTGGGTTTGCTACTAAAGCAAATAGTTAGCTGACAAGTTATCGACAAACAGACATAGTGATTGTACCTCATCTAGTTATTTTAGTGATTGACGTGTAAAGTATTATCTTGTGACCTATTTGCAAAAATAAATATAATTTCAAATTTATTATTTACTATAATTATTATTATATTTATTTTATAATAAAGAAATATAGGTATACAGGATGTCTTACTAAAATATTCCATTTTGCAAATTAATCACTCCGAAAATAAATACTTCAAAAACAAATAATAATTCATTGTTCATCGTCGATAACGTTCTGTTTATTGAATAATTGTAACCAGATTGAACTGGATATCAGCAATTCACACTCCATTGGGGATAATAACTCAAACCTACCGATGCGTACACGTCACTAGTTATTGAGCATTTAATCGCTCAAGGTAACAAACAGATGTTTCGTGTACATCCTTCGACCAATAATCAAGACCGACTGCTCTGCTGAACACAGATTAGTAAAAACGATGATAAGAATTGTCGAACATCTGTGAAATAACTCTTGTGCGCGTATTCAAAATCAATTGTTTGGTGTAGAGCTACGAAATAGATAGTAGATGAATATACATTATTTGAGTAATCGTCATACAATTTTAATAAGACCGATTGGACCTAATACTTCTTTCAAATAGTCAATCTTCAATACAACTTTACTGAATCATTGCATTTCAATGGAAATTGAACAGATAAAAGCATTTTCTATGCAACTCGATTACTTGCTACGGTGCTACGGCGTAGCAACAGCGTAGCAAACCTGTCTTAGTTGAATAGCGTAGCCTTCGAGATGGAATGAAATCAAATCGTTATCTGCAGAGCGACAACTTAGTTCAGGATTAAGGTAACAGTAACCTTCAATAACTTTCCGAGGCTGCGCGGGACTGTAATAATTTCCCTGTATTTTACAGTGTAGGTGGGAACTGGGAAGGTATACATTTATTATGAAACGGCGTTTCGATGCGCATTTAAATGTAAACTAGTGGGATTGGTAACAAAGGCAAACGGAGTGGGAGTAAGCGATGACATTTTAGTGAAATGGCAAATTGACATTTAGGAATTACATTCTAATATAGGGGTTGTATTTAATCTATAGGAATATTTTCTTGAAATAATCCAAACATTGAAATAGGCCACTCGAGGCTGTATTATATTGTACATAAATCAAAGTCGTGAATAGAAACAGCTCTCTAGCCTGGTTGGCTGCGCTCGCTTAGCTCTCGACTCTCGCTATGTGTTGTTAGATGTCGCTAATGTAGTGTGCGGTCCTGTTCGTTGAATCACTGTAGCTATCAAACGATGAAAGTCTTATGGCTAAAATTGTTTGAACACTCTTTTATTAAGTCGATAAGTAACGAATAATGAAATAAAATCTTAGAATCTAAATTACAAACAATTCTAATTTTAATATCATCACGAAAATATTTAAAGTAATTTGTAACATTTATATACATAGTTACTATATGTATGTATGAACATATAGCTCACATGCGTTACAAAACAAATAGGGCACAAAGGCGGCCTTATCGCTAAAAGCGATATCTACCAGACAACCTTTACATAACAACATTAGTTCTCACTAAAACAACAAAAAGATAATTTCTTTTGAATTACGTACTGTTAGCTTAATTGGGTTTGAGGAGAAACAAAAGATAACAAGAACAAATAGCTGGAGGAGGTTCATTATAATAGTAACCAAGTTATTTCGTAACTTTAATAACAGCCTCCTTTTACAACTCAACCCTAACTGATTATATATGTGAAAGGTTGCGAGGATGTATGTTTGTCACTGTTTCGGCCAAAAAAATATGTAATGGATCTAAATGGACTTTGACATATTTTGGTAAATTGAGATTTAGATATATCTTGAATAATACATAAGTACTATCCCGAAAAAACGGGCAAAGTCGCTGACAGAAGCTAGTTTGTAATTTTAAGTAAGGTAGTCTACTGAAAAACAACAGATTAATTTATTTTTTTATTGCCTGAAATAGTAAAGATAATTATTATGATCAAACGAGTTACCTGTGACGCAAAATTTACTACAAATTATAGTTTAAATACTATATATTTAAAAAAACATATTTAATTTTAATTACACCCAAACCCAGGTAATTCATTAAAACTGCAATCATTCTTAGTGTGATTCACAAATTATTGTTTCAGGTTTGGATATACTGATGAGTATTAACAAATCCCTAGGGAAAAGCACTAGTGTTACCCGTGTTTGCAAAAAACTTATTTTGTTAAGAGGTTTGTGATTTATTATCTAATTTTGTAAAATCTACTTCGCTGTTATGAAAGCAAATATAGAGCAAACAAGTCTTATTTCTGTTAACGTACCCGTAGCGCCATCTACATTGTAAAGCTCGAACTATATTGGAAACGACATCTAGCGGTGGCTTGTGAAATTACGATCATCCGACGTTCATTGTAGTTCCATTCAGCGCAAATTGTCTTCAGTTTGCAAGACCGTATAAAATTCGTTTGAAAGTAAATAATTAATTATTCGCTTGTTGTATGCTGTAAAGAAAATATAATATTTTGATAGAAAAGTCCTGAAAATATTTAGTTTCACGGTTTTCCGCTAGAGCGCCGCACTCTAGCGCCCACGGCAGAACTGAAACTACGAGCAGTTAATAGTTACGCTATTCGCCGCTACGTGGCGGGCTACAACAGCTGTAGAAAAGTTTTGTAATGTTTCTCAAGAATTTTAAGTGGAGTAAAGTTTCGGTAGTGACTACATAATTATTAAGTAAAAAAGATACTATTATTTTCTAATGGTGACGTGTTGAAAACTTATTTTTAAGGACTAGTACAGAACTCGAAAGTGAATAATTTTCAAATTAAAATTTTCTCTTTTTAAAAATCACAAAGAGTAAAAAAGGAATTATTATAATTAACGCTTAATTTTCTGACTTATTCACACATTCAACTATTAAAGCATTCTTTCCCGTTAAAAAATCAACAGTTTTAAGCTATTTATGAGTTATTCAATATAACATCACTCCATTTAATCTTCGAGGAGGCAGACAGAGGTCTACATAATATATACAATGTGACATCTACTTTTCACCATTAAGCTTATGAGTTATGAGCTCCATTTTAAAATAAAACTAAAAGCATACCGTGCTTTTTTTTTACGGGGGAAAATCATCCAATGACTTTTCTCGCCTGAAAGCAAAATTCAAACATATAAACTAGCTAGAACAAGCACCATAGTACCTGCAATCGAACCCAAACTTGCAACTACTCAACCAATGAGGCAGTTTCGGAGTTATTTAATCTTGTATAAGACTCGATAGCGAAACTTTGAACCGAATCTGGTGCATATTAAGTGAGCTAGTGAAATGTATTGCTGCATCTTTTGTGAGACATCTGCATTTAAATTCCTTAGCGCAGAGTAACACGGGCTGTGCATTTTGAAGTCTTTTTAGGAACATTTCGTACTCGTAGTATCAAGTTAGTGAAGAGAATTGTTTTTTATTTAAAAGAATAAGTATTAAGTTGCTTTTTCGTGAACACTTGGGGACGATCAAAAAGTTTCCTCAAGGAATTAATAAATAGACGGATATTATTAATATCCTCCTAATATTATAAATGTGAAAGTTTGCATATTCTTTTGTTTATTTGTTACTTCTGCACGGCTAGAGGGATTGAGATGAAACAGTAGTAGATTATGGTCTGGATAAACGCATAGGCAATATTTTATTCTTCAGCCACGCGGGGGAATCCGCTGGCAGAAGCTAGTTTCTCTTTAAACATTTGCTTATTGACATTTATAAGACAAGAGTCTTGTTGGTTTATTTGAAACTTTATTGGCTTTCGACTTTGAAGTGATATCAGTATTTGTTCAAGACTATGACAAAGACACTCTCTCAAATAGTGCTCTCTGATAAACATTTAGAACTATTCCTTAGTAAGGATTTTGTTCTGAAAACAATTTCTAAGGACTGAGTTAAGTTAGTTAGTTAAACGACTCTGAGTACTTACAACGGTTATTCATTAAAAAATAAACTTGCTCTACACGGTTCGTGCATCCAAGAACAATTTCGATACATACGAGAGATGTATATAATGTACCTGTGTATGTATGTATGCGATGTGTTCCAATGCAGTATTTTGTTTTAGCGTATACAACTATACGTACGTACATGCGGCTATCCGCATATATGTGTACGCTGTGCTTAGTATATGTATGTTAGTTCAAAATGCAGTAAATTAATCAAGTTAAATTTTCTTTGCACAAGATATATTTTCTTTGCAAATCAGAAAATTTTGAAGGTTAGTCATGATATATAAGTTTATTCAATGTTAATAATACCCCATGAATGTAGGAATAAGTATGTATGTTAGTTTTGAGTGCCTTGTAGAATGAGTGTTCGCAAATGAAGGGACCTGAGTTTGAATCCCCACTTTGAGCAAAGTGCAGGCATAATTTTATTTCTAAATCTTTTAATTTTATAAAGCCCAGTTTAGAACATAATTTATCTACCAATTTGACCTCGGTTTTGAGAACGCACAAATTATATTTTTCTACCAAATTGAACTTGTGTTTTCCGTTAAAACGGGCATAATCTTCATCTAAACAAAAAGGGAATCTTTCTCTGAAAATTTCAGCAGCACCGCGAACGAGTACTTCCTCAGATTAACAACTAAGACTCCGATCAATCAAAAAGATAGATTGATCTTTGCTGAATCCGTTCACGGTTTAGAATATTTATTTCTTTTTTCAATTAAAAGATCAGTATTATTAACAGCCTTCACACACTTATCGCATCTGTATATAAGGTGTTCTAAAATTATCTGCGTGGCAGATAATTTTAGAAAGCTTTAATAGATCTTCAAACACATCACTACCTCCCACTAAAGCCGTGGTAGATGTGTGGACTTTTAGAACACCTTGTATAGATATACGTATAAGTAGTTTGGTATAGGCATAGTAAAAGATATTTGTTACATTTCTCGCGAGTGTCGTATAAGCTGGCTCTGTGACAAACTTCAACTCATTTAAGTGTGTTCTCCAATCGGCGTGCCTAGGCGTGGAGATAAGGGTTAGGCAGATATGCTCATTACACTCGTAATGCCACTGTAATGTAATGTAAACGCACTTTTCACCATTTATATTATGAGTCCTATGTAAGAGAGTGTGACTCTGTTGCTATACACCAGACCCTATACCAGACTCAGTGCTACTACAGATAAATATTCACACAAGGAACCTTAAGTAATACTTTACGCGTCTCGGGTATAAAACCTTAGGCTCCTTGCGCGGCTGTTGTACTTGTGACCACTCGACCAATGAAGAGTCAAGAAAATGCTATTAATTGAAGAATAAATAAATCGCAAAAGGGTTGTTAAGCGCAGATCCCGAGAACTGCTTAACTGACTTCACTTTTTGGTGGATTTGTTATTGTTACTGAGGATTTTATGTATAAAAAAACAACAAATATGCGCAGGAAAATTTCCCAGGCAAAACAAAGTTCACGGGGTCTATTAGTAGAATATAAAAACATAGACTAAAAGCGTTGACCCATTACTAGTTGCTAGAGGCGCCGGTCTGTCTACAGACATAGTTCTGAGCTAGTACCAGTCGTCTACTGAGCTCGGCTGCGAGGATTACGAAACCTTACAAATGTCTAAATCATATTTACTTGGTATATGTACTCATCGGCAAACAAGTTCATATAAAGAAAACTGTTACAATGTCAGTCCTTTAACCTTTTCACGGGAGTAGCTGCAAGAGATCGATGGAAGAATAAGTTTGATTATGATTTGAACATAATTCTATTTACCTTTATGTTATATAAACATAAATATTTTATTGAATTTAAGAATATGAAAGGAACAATTAAAGTTTGTTTGGAAAAGTAGTGAAATATGCTATTATGTTTTATAAAAATGATTGAATCAATTATCATTAATAACAGTAACAAGATTTTAACACATACGTACGGTATCATTTATTCGTATTTGGCAATATCACGCAGTAATTTCTTTTTCTCTAAGTATAAAATAATCTAAAAATTAAATCTTTTTGTAAAATATGCGGTCGAATGTCGACCTATATGTGACCTTTAATATATTATATTTTGAGTCGAAAGATACTGGCTACGGCGACGCCGCGCTGTCTACGCCGCTACGAGCGTAGGCGTTCGTAGCACATTGCGTAGCTCGGCTACGAGTTACGAACGTAGCCACTTTTATAGTGTCAAGGGGTTTATGAACTTGTGGCAAAGGGGCCAACATGGTTTTTATGGTACCCTGTTTAACCACTGCCGATTAAGATTCAGTTTGTGTAACTGGCTAATATTTTTATGTATTATATTTTGTGCAAATTGAGATATTCGGTTAAAGTAATTCTGTATGCAAAGTTTACAAGTATACAACAAAATGCTAAAATATTGACGGTAAATAAATGTTTCATTGTTATATTTGTATTTGGATTTTATATATTGTTCAATAGTTTTCTATAGTATGTGTAACGGACCACCTATTGTTCAACGATAAATACACATGAAGGTATTGACAGAAAATGAAATAAACCAATTTTTTTATATCTTTTCTATAAATTTATATTTGGAACAAAATAAAAAAAGAAAACACCATTAAAAATAGTTACAATAAATGACATAACGTTACTGGCGCGATGGTAGAAAATCTCGGCGCGTTCCCCAGACGGCCTGTCGTGGCGTACAGAGGGTTACTGGTTACGTAATACCGTCTTCAAGGCCAAGGCGGCCGGTAATGAAAGTGTCGGCCGACAATTACGGCCTACTGCACTCGCCGGCTTTAGGGTTAGCCCTTTAGACATTCAGATCCGTTGAATGTTCAGTTTGACTGTAGATTTTAGGCTTATGTAAGCGACTTGTTTTTTTTAAGTTATGTCACTTTTCTTTCTTTCATTTCTAAAGGTTTTTTTTCTATTGTTGTTGCGAAATATTAATTGAAACTTTTTTTGCGAACTGATTATATTATGTATGTTTGTATTCCAAACTTAGTATTTAGTATACATAATATATTATTTGGTTTCTTCAAATATTACTTTCCAAATAATTGTTTTTCTTTTTATAGAAATGGCCCGAGCCAAATATTAAACTTTACTGTATCTAAATATTAACTTTATCGCTGAACAAATATTGGAGGAGCCTGTTACGAAGTTACAACAAACAGAGAAACAAAAATACGACGGAAATTTAATTATTTACTAAACTTATTCCCAGATGATAGAAAAAATCTTATGTACGGTAATGTTAAAAAATCATTTTGCGAAAGGGTCTTTCAACAAAACTGTCTATTGGGAAATCGAAATATTAATTGCGACGGGCGAGGTAACCTATCCTTTCAAATTGATTCTCAATAAAATCGTGCGTCTCCGTCTTTCTTGTTGGTTAGAGATGTGTGCGAGTGAGATAGAAAAAAGATTTCGAGGTCGCAATGTGTATTAATACGGTCACTTGATCTTGTTACAAAGTTTTGCTTTAAGTTTTGGCACAGAACCTGCGAGAGGAGCCGTCGTCAATATTCACGTGGGAACAAAGAAACGGAGACACTGGCGTTTCTTTCATTTCTTGATAAATATTTCCTGTGACAAGAACTTAATTGATGACCTATACGGTGTGAAAGGTAATTTAATTGCCTTTAAAAATAAGAATATAATATTGAAAATGAATTACCTTTTTTATGGAATAAATGAGCAGACGAATCACCTGATGGTAAGCAATTATCAGACGAGTTACAAGTGCGTTATCGGCCTTTTAGGGGTTAGGAATTTAATGATTGTTGGGGAATCTATTTAGCGTAGGTTTCATCTAGAAATTTTATAAAAAATATTGTTAAGCATATAATGATAGACGACTAAACTACGAGCTCTTCTGTTAACGTATAGAACAGTATGTATATACACATATAAAAGATACACACATAAGTACAGCTCGGCTTTGAACTATTACTTACTTAAAGACTAACTTGTTTGATTTAACACCGCGGCTAATTTAAACTTTATCGATGTTCGTTCACGGCAATTACTGGAAGCTTAATCACGTTGAACTTATTACAACTGCTTGTATCCGGTCAAATCCAAGTTTTTTGTGTGAGAACAGGTAACATTTGGTAGATTTTAATGTCATATACCCGTATGTTTCACCTGCTGTTCGGCTTGGATTGTTCATAGGGTATGATATGATATGATATATTATAGCTTATAGCTTTCGATACATGGACTATCTAATACGAAAATATTTTTTCAAATCAAACCAAGAAAGTAAAGAGAAACCTCTCTTTAATCCTAACTACGAGTATAATCAACCGATTATACTCGTAGTTAGGATTAAAATAAAATCATGACTCATTATTTATCTTTACAGCCACTTTAATACAATTAAGGGCAAGTTAAAAAAAAACACACTTGGACACTTGCTTTGTTTTCGTAAGGGTTTAACAGCAACTGGAATTGAAGGAACCCTGACTGAGACGCAGTGTTACTAATGATTTTGTAATAAAGTATTTATATAATGCTTCCAAGGTTCCAAGAATTATCACATTTATACATAAGTTACCCTAAAGCCGATTTTGGTGTAATTGTTTAGCAAAATGTGAATAGCGTAAACCTTAATGCGATAATCTGTCGAACGCTGCATCGCAATCCGAATGAAAGCGTCACAGAAACTGAAACTGAATCATTGAATCTGAAATTCAGTTCGCTTATTATTAGTGTTCAATTAACAATAATAACACTACACGGAAATTATTTAGCCCACAATTGATGCAGGTTAGTTTCCAATTAGTTCTATGTTTTGTATTTGAGCAGTAATCGGATATGATAGTGACATACCATCCAATCCCAATTACACGTTACGTGGTTAGCTTAATTGAATTCTAATCTGTTTGTAATTATCAATTAGATTAAGGTTTAGGAATGTTGTTATGAGTGCTTGACATCAGCATTGTCAACAGTCCTCGAGAGTCCAGGGCTGGAATATGACCGTCTACATTAAAGGATTTGCCACAACCTGCTCCCTTGGCAGGCAGATTGGAGACTGCACCGTCATGAGATGATTATACGATACACATGCCAGCCAAGGGACGAAAAAAGTCTATTTAAATACTGTAAAACAACTTTCATGTTGCCAATGAAAGATGGCGCCGGCGACGGGTCGAATAAGCATTGTACTTACGCCTCAGTGTTGTCATCTCTGGACTCGGAGCGCTCCGTATTGCACTGGCCGCGGCGGTGCCTCGCTCGCTGCTCATCCCCCAATCCGTAGAGGCCGGCGACGGCCGCCATGCTGGTCGGACGCTCGCTCCCGCCACACTCACATGCTCCACCGACACAACCGAGTCAAATTCATCTTCCACCGTCAAACTGTCATCACACGGTCCACTCAGCTCAGCTGACACTCACTATACAACTAATTACTCTACAAGAAAAATTTGGACGCATAACTTGGTACAGTACACTAATTTTTCTTCTTCTAATTATAATTAAAATCACAATTATTATTATTGTACCACGTCATAAGTTGTATTGTTAGCTAGGCTACATTTGTTTTTGCTTATTGTTATCGTTGCCGTTGCGAGTGAGTGTAGCCCGGGTTTATGTTCGTGATCCGCTGCATCTGTTGGGGTGACAACATGTTTTCTAGATGTCCAGCGTTGCCGTCTCCGAGACCGCAAAGAGCGAATTGTTTGTATTAATTAAAAACGATTTAAGATCCTTGTTATGGAACTGGGTTGTGGAGTATGACGGTGGTGAAACGATGTAGTCGTAATAATGTAATTGACTGATCGATATATTACGAGGGTCGGCAGTATGTGAATAATTATTTAGGTAGCATTAAGTAAGCGTTAGTTCGTAGAAAAACACAAGCCAGTAAAGAAAATGATTTGTAATTTTTCTCAGAGTTTCGGTGCCCCATCTCTACATCTAGTGCAAACTGAATAGTTGAACTTATCTTCAATAGTTTTACAACAGATTCTCCACTCCGGCTCAGAGTTTTTACTTGGGGCCCGGTCAAGTGGCAATTGATAGCGGGGCTGAGCGCCACCGTCATACATATTTATGTAACCAGTGTGCTGAGGGCTCTATTTAAATCCTGAGGGGTGAGGGGTGAGGGGTGATGAATTGTTTCAAAGCCGATGCGTGAGGAAGTAGAAATAGGACGTTAGTACTATGTATTTTAAGGATGAGAACTGGCACACATTGTTTGCGATTTTAAACAGGTCAATGGTAAATAAATATTTTCTTTGTTAATTAAAATCGTTGTTCATTTAGTTAATTATTTAAATTGTAGATGTTGAACACAGAATATAATTTATCTATTGATCTGATCATATATCCGTAGACAATATTAAATACTTATTATCTGATACTCATTTGTGTCTAATTATAAAATAACAAGCAGAATTGAAGGCTAGAACGCTTTTATCAAAGGTCCGCATAAAATTTAATATAATTACATGTCCTGATTCCTAAAAAAAACATTAATTTATCCTATTGTAAAATTAATAAGAATTAAAATAAAATAGCAAAATTAAATCGCTTTTCCTATTTTGAACAACACGATTAGATTTATAGACAACAAATCGGTAATCGGTACAAATCGGATAGACAGTACGGCAATAGGATTTGCACAATGTTTGTTCTTTAATCAAATCATTGTTTGTGCACGTCGGCACTCGGGGACATACTGGACAATGTTGTGTCTGCATCAGTCAACATCTGTTTGCCTTGTCTGCCTCGCCTCGCTTCCTCTATCTTGCCTCGTATCGCCTCTTCAGTAATCATGAATCGGTAAGCACTAACTTTGTTCTGTTTGCCTT
This sequence comes from Spodoptera frugiperda, assembly GCF_023101765.2. Classification (NCBI taxonomy): domain Eukaryota; kingdom Metazoa; phylum Arthropoda; class Insecta; order Lepidoptera; family Noctuidae; genus Spodoptera; species Spodoptera frugiperda. The sequence continues at coordinate 2,653,460 of NC_064236.1, read as the reverse complement.
TTCAGTGTAAATTCTCGCGGTTAGTATTGTAATTGCTATCAAAAGAGATCAAGTTTGGAATTCGTAATAAGTGATCTGGTTTAATTTAGTGTTTTGAATTTTAGATTTTGTTACATTATAGTACTTGTTAATAGTAGAATAGAATTGGTTATTGTTGTATTGTATAATAATTTATTGTTGACACAATTATTCTTATTATGATAAAAATGAGGTATAGAAAGAGAGGGGTAGAGACACATACCGTGTTACAACTTCTTTCAACAGTTGCCCAGCATTTTATGTAGTACGGTAGTTGTTTTTTTTACAAATACTATAAACCCAAGTTCTCAATAAAAAGAATTAAGCCTCAAAAATCTTTGCAATGAAGAGGTATTCAGTTGCCCAGGTAAACAGATCTCTTTCCACTGTGTTGGCAGCATTGGAATGTAAAATATGTTATCTTATTGGCATACAGCGACGGCGATCCGAGGACTGTCAATATTTGCAAGTAGCACAAAGTTACAAAAGCCAATTCAACTTTGTATTCAATAAATATGTATAATTATTATTCAATTACACCCTTAATCAAGAGTTGTGTGAGTTGTATTTTCAATTGAAAAGAAATAAAATGTTTCAACTAATTATAATTCTACACTTTTTCATGCGATAACATTTAAAAATAAATAATTGTTTTAACTAATTATAATTCTACACTTTTTTTTTGTAATGGTATCTTTTACAACAGTTGTCTACTAATAAACCTATTGAAGGTCGAAACTACGTTTTGCGCGGTTCCGTACAAAAGTGCTCCGTGACGGGCACACGACAATCTTTATAATACGGGCTTAATGCCTGTCTTTTTTATCTTGCTAGTCGTTTTCGTTTTGTTACGTAATATTAAATTAAGTTTCCATCGATAAGACTGTAAAGTGTATAATAATATGTACACCGTTAAGTAGCAATACTTAACAATGCGTTGCACCATGCGTAGCACGGGTGTCCGTCGTGATCGTGCATAAAGCAATTTCGGTCCTAAGAGAAATAACTATTTGACGTTATAAACTGACGTCAGCACGTGCAGTCTCAAAAACCATAGAACACTATAGAACTCTTTATATTGTGAGTAGTTAGAAACTACCCCGTAGGGTTCACTTTTACTATAAGCATAGTATTTAGTAAATTTTAAAGTGTAAATTTACTTATGAAGTGTCGTCCCTATGTAACAAATTATGCAGAGAAAATTCTTGAACGAAGCATAATACAATAGCCAGCATAAAATCACACTTTCCATTGTGGCAAGCTGCATATTTTAATTGCATTTAAAGCCAACTATGAACAAAGTACCGTAGAACAATGGTTTTAATATAAGTATAAATTATAGCGAAACTGCTCACGCTTTGGCCCTTTCAGAGCTTCGTATGTGGAGCTCAAATATTTGTATGTAGTTTATGTGTAGAATATTAAGAACACTTTCGCGTAATTAGACGTTTTTAAAAGGTTTTTAATGACTGTTAGAAGTGAATCATAATTATAGCATCTAATCCTTTGGAAAAGGTACACGTTTTACTAGTTACGTTATGAGTCGATAGAATGAAATTTCTTGCTATTACTGAAAATTTCTGTAAGTAGAAAGCCCAATACTACTTTCCTCGACTGGGGTACAATTTTTTTTAATTTAATTTATAACAATATAGACTTCCAGTTAACACCAAATCGTCTACATGTTTTTAAATTATTTTAACCAAAAGTCTTTTTTCTTTATAAGTGGTAAGGACAATGTACGGTACCGTATAAAATACATTTTTAACAGTACAGCCTGTAATCATAGTTAAACATGTAGGTCGCATCAAAACAGTCTATTTAACAAGAACATAATATAAAAAAATAAAAAGACTTTAAAATGGCCAAGTGCCAGAAATACGACCTATCCAGTAGACAAATGTTAGTTTCTCAATTTTGCGGCTTGCCAAGATGCTACTGGACCTACTTTATGTTGGCTAGTTTCGAGTCTAGCCTGGTTATGTAATTATGAAACTAGATTATTAACTGTTTTTTTAAATATGACTTTGCCATTTCTGTGCCTTCAGCCAACTTATTCGGTAAGCAGGTAAAGAAACAGCCATTCAATACTGAGACAGCAACTATTGTTATACCAAACTGCTTTTATGAAGCCCTATTTTTGAAACTATTGGTCAGTTCCGTAGCTTAGCAATATATACATACTGTCTCTGTATTGTGCTTCTAGCCAAAATCAACGTATGTATGCACGTCGGTTACTTATATCATAATCTAGATCGTACAGCATTGATGGGCTATTGAATACCTATAATATAAAAAAATCATCTAATGTCACCACAGGAAAAAGCTAAGACTTTATGAATAGCAAATATTCGCAAGAACTTATATTTAATGGCATCAATTTCATAATAATAAACACATAATGTTCACCATAGCATTAACAAATTGTACATTCATGGTTAGCACCGCAGCTTTACCGATTGCTTTCTATAGAAATATTTATAACTGTATTTATTCCGAGTCTTTGAAGCGTTCCGTTATTGTTGTCTATAATTCATTGAGCGATTGAGAATTGCTTCAATTTCGCGGCTTCGTGTAGCATAAAAGTTATTTTTAGATCGAGTAACGTTAGTTTGAATAGCTATGATACTTAGAAATTGACATAAATAACACCATAACTCCTCCTATGTAATTTTAATCATATTTATCAATTGTGTAGAAAACATTCACTTTTCATTTTTCTTTTCATTAACAATGTAATGAGTCGGATAAGTAGTAATATTGCCATAAAGCGTGGCTACGTACGAATTACGTGGTGGACAGGTGGCAGACGCCCGGTTTCTTACGTACGAGAGCGCGGGTTCAAAACGTATCAACGGCAAGTACAAAAGTGACTTTTTCCGAGTTACATGTACTTTCTAAGATTATTTAGACTCCACTGACAAACGGTGAAGGAAAACATCGTGAGGAAACCTGGGCTTATAATTTCTAATTATAAGCATTGAGCAAGCGTGATGATTAATGCTTAAAACTTTTCCTTCTGAGAAGAGGCCTTTGGTCAGCAGTGGGCCAAAGGTTGATGATGTGATGGACATGTTAGACTACTATCACTAATTGTTTTCGAAAAATCAAAGAAACTTCAATAATTCTTAACTCGAGATTCAAAGCCCTTGCTCAGCAGTTGATAATAATGTGTAAACACCTTTATCAAAGCTGGCAATTCGATAACATGGCCACAACGTTACAAGTCTGGATTTATTGAGCCATTTGTCACAATTAATGGTTTGACCGGATAATGCAATTAATGTTTAACTCTAACTCTATCATATCACGCTAAATCGTATTTATTATCGATTTTATACTGAATTTCTATATTTTAGGTAAACTAGAATAACGGAGGATTATGTTTTAGTAATTTATTTTGATATCCGACTTGAGCGGACGCACTGATTAATGCTTATTTCTATTCCGTGTGAGTAGAGGATTTCATCTGACAGAGGGACTTTTAAACAAGAAATTAATCGCACAATACCTAAAAATGTTTCATAGACATATTTGTTCAACATAAATTTTGTAGCAGGCACAGTTTAAACGCGATAATCGAAGTCAAACTTTAACAAAGTAGGAAAACTTATCAAACAGGGTTTCATTGAAACAGCCTCAAGCGAAATGTTGATAGAAGCAAAACAGTTTCGTGTCAGTGTTTTTCCCTTTTCCTGAAACTGTTTGACACGGTTCGTGATTGTTGACATGACTTTGTTAACGTCAACGTAAGCTAGTAACGTGGACGTCACGTCAAGCGGTTTATTGTCGGCGCTTGTGGTGTGATATGAATGCCTGTCAGCTGTGGAGACAACGAGCGTGGCGTTCTAACGCAGTACGGTACGGTACTGTGTGAAATCCCACTGTCAAATGTTTTGATTTGTCACCGTTTCATTGATGGAGATTTGGGGTAATGGGCACAGCTGCTTTTTAAGCAAAATATATAAATATCCACAAAACAGATAAAAGAAGTTATCTGTTCAGTGTAAATATCCATGATTGTACTTATTGTATTTCAAAAGAATGATAATTTCGCCAATTAATTTATTTTTCCGTTTAGTTTTGTGGTGTCATATACGAGTACATGCATTTATATACCTATAAGTACGTATATTAAAGTCTGAATTAGCGACTTTTGCACCCCAAGGTCAAACGTCCCTGGATTTTAAAACAAAAATCTTCATTTAAATCGTAAAATAAATAAATAAACTGCTCACCAAGGTCTAGCCGCGGACACAAGGCACACAATGTGCGGTCATTTTTTGTCCGGAAATTAAATAAAGCGCACTCTATGGAGACAAACATCTACAACGTTTCGTTGTTATTCAAATGGAGAGTGAGAAAATGCAAACATATTTTAAAGAGAAATAGAGCTTTAAGAACTATTTTTGTAAATACAGAAATATTATGTACAAACTAAATTGACTTTTAAGACATTAAAGTAAGTTGTCATTAAAGTTAATATTTTAGACCCTTCGATAATAGACGTTATTTAATATTATGCTCTGCATAAAATGCGCTGATCATTACGCATTTTGGTATATCACTCAAATTACTTTTTCAGTTCTCACATGTAGAATTAAAAATGAATGAAATAAAGGATCCTGGAAAACGTATTTTACTCGAAATCACGTCGCACTGTCACGTGAGGGAATAGGTTGAATTAATTAAAATTCAGAGCACCGTTTGTCATTGAAAGTTGCGACGTTCGAATCTCGTTTATCAATTTAGAAGGAACTGCAATTTGAATGCAATGTAGAATGGGAATGTCGCACAATTTGTAAAGTTAATTCGAACATTCTGAAAAAAGTATTAAACTAGACGTTGGGACACAACGTCATGAACAATCCTCGAACATTTTAATTACTGCACATAATGCCGCTATACAATGTATATGCACTTTGACCATTTGTGTTAAGTATAATGTTACACGTGGTGAGCGTGTGACATAATTTGCCCAACCCGGGAATTGAATACGAAACCCCTTGTTCGTCCAGTTGCACTTGCGACCACTCGACCAATGAGGCATCTACAATAAGAAAGTCTTGTAAATAACGTACACATAGTTTGCAATAATGAGTTTGATTTTCATCGTAACATATTTACTGTATATTTGTATAATATACTATATTTTGCTATCCGTACATCCAGTTCTAAAGTTAGCTCAATGGTGTAGATAGCTATGGACATTGTCTTGTCCAATCGACTTACTAAAACCACTAGTATTTTGATCGAAAAAATGTTGATTCTAGTGGCGTTCGGCTGTCGATTTGATTGCGGATGCCGTGGTCATGGTCGACACTAGAGGGAAATGATTTGGCGCACTCCGTAGTGGCTCGACGGCTGGCATTCAATTTATCGATCATTTTTTATCACAATAGCTGGTTGGAAAAATATAACTTGGTTTTTAGAAGTGAGAATATTGATGTATGGGAAGATTCTAACTATTGTTTAAGGTAAAAAAGAAAACTAAGAGTTTGTCGCGGTGGTTTAAAGGTAAAGGTGCCTGTCTCTCATAAAGTAATACTTCGATATATATTGATAAAATTCGAATTGTTTTTACAAAGATCTTTTTGAACCTGTTTTTTAACCTTTTGTAATCGATTCCCAATAAGTTAAATGTGCGCCTATTAAGAGGCCGCGTGTTATACTCATTTTATTAACAAGAGCAATTGATATTGTGATACGTTCGTTGATTGATGATTTGAATGAATTGGCAAGCTAAACTTTGAGTTTTTTTATTGATTAACAATGTATTTTGATATAAGAATAAATATTATATTAACGTTTCTTTATTTAAAACAAATGTTGACAGGTGGTCATAATATTACGATAATCATAATGATATGGAAAAGATAATATTGAGTACGTTTAAAAATGATTTTATTAATTAAAAAGCTCTACCAGTTTCGCGTCACAGAGGGACTCTTCATCATGAGCAGCGTGCGCTAACGCGGCGACGTGAGTAAACCGTGATTTTTAGTTAATGATTTTATATTGAAATTCAAAATGGATTTTTAAAGGAAATAAACAGTTCTCTTTTTAGATAGACGCAGTATTTACGAGTAGTTTATAACCAATCATAAATTCATAGAAAGAATGGATTCCTATAAAAGTTCAGGTGAGGTATTCGCTTTTATTGGCATATTTTTTCAAAGCGCCACAGACCAATGTGTCACACTGTTCTCGGATCGCCTATTAAATGGCAACTGCAATGAATGGTATCCGCAAACGCGATAAAAATAACATTCTAACGTTAAAATATTGTAGCTACGAGAGATTGAATGCTAGATTAAAACAATAGCTTTCTGTTTCTATTCGATAGTTTTTTATAAATTAAATCGTGCGAAGAGATATTTACTCGTATACATATAGTTGGTCAGAATTAATTGTCCGTTTATGAGAACTGGGAACTTAAAACAGTTACGGTACATCGGGTGAAACATTTTTAATATGAATTTGACAATTTCCTAGGACAATCAATTTGACATAATTTGTCGAAAGGTAGAGTCAATTATTTATTACATACGAGTTCGGTTGCCACAAAGAAGAAAAAAAAACATACGAGTTAGTGGCCACTGTTGACAAAGGCCTTTCTCACATGGGGAAGGTGTGAGCATTAATCACCACGTTTTCTCAATGCGAAATACCGATTTCGGACTTATAATCAGAATTGACATATAAGCTAAGGTTTCTTCATCATGCTTTACATATAAAAACATAGCTTAGCTTAGTCCGTTTCCACCAGTGCTAAGCTATCTGTACCAATGAATATGATTGGTAGAAGCCAAACGCATTCACAGCAACATAGCATAGCAATTCCTAAAAATCGAAATAAATCCTACGCTTGTTACCAAGGACAAATTATAAAATAAACTATTCTCGTACAAGTGTTGAGCGACAATTCTCAGGAATGTTTGTCCTAATTTGTATGTTAAACAATTCTTCCGTCATTTTAAAGATAACAGGTCAGCTTATTCACATCAAAGGTAAAACATTATTTATTCACGAGACTTTCAATGTATTCGGCGTAATGTAATCGGCGAACGTTGAACTGTTTAAAACCTTAAAACACTTTGGAGAATAATAAATCAGTATTTACATCATATTTCGGAGAAGGAAAATTCTTAAAAAAAAAGAAATTTATTATTTAATCATAGTAATATGAGTAGATAGTGTATATGAGCCAGTAATAATGATTACTGCACGGTTGGCAGAGTCTTTTGGTGACCGGCTACTGTACATTGTGTCACAGGTTCGATTCTCGTGCCATCCAAAAAGTGATAATGGTATTTTATTTTTGTAAAATCGTACACGTAAAATCGTTGCTCGTGCTTGACCTCTCTCCAGTCGTGAAAAAAAGATTTGCTGATCGATGTTATTTCCACCCCCAAATATAGTTCAAATTTAACTCCCCAGAAAATAATTTGCAATTAACACAAACGACATTGTGTTCTTAAGTTTAAACTATGAATTTTAACCGAACACACATAGTTGAAAGTTTCCGCAATAGTTTAGAGTTTGAGCAAGCGCTGTAAAACTATTTTAAACTGTTGGTGACATCGAGAGCTTCATAAAAGTAAAGTATTGCAGTTTACCGCACCCATAGGTAGTGGTGAGGTGTTAAACCGTCTATAAATAACCGGAGTCGATAAAAGTACAACGTGAAGTCTACTTTATTAGCTTTTGTACTTTGATCGGTTTTTGCTAAATAAAGTTAGGGTTTGTTTCATTACACAATGTCTGGTAACTTAACTAATTATTAGTATTACGTATTAACGGATGGAGAAAAGCTCTACTAGTTTTGAGTCACATATGCCCGAATACTCAACGCTACTCAATTTTAAGACGCTCTCAAATGTAGTTCTGTCACTATCAATTCTTTATAAAATGACAGAGATAGCACGTTATTTAAGTACAACTTAAAATTGAGTAGCGTTTGAGTATTCGGGCGATAGACATATTCTTAACTCGGAGTCGTTGACGACCAAGCGGGTTACCGGAGCTCGAAGGCAGGAGTACTACTAATCAAGCCCCTTCGTTTAATGTTCATAATACAGGTAGTTATGGAAAAAATAGCTTACATTATATGGTCATCAAGATTAGAATTGAGTACTAAATATTAGAAAGATCTATCGTCAGCTAGGTGGTGAAATTCCAATTACTAAAGACCTAAACAAACAGGGCAAGCTAAATAAAACCATTTAAAAGCCAGCACCGTCGCAAAGAATGTGCTAAACGGTGCGCATGTGACTACAAATTTTAACCAAAACACCACTTTAATTCATGCATAATTACCTACCAAAACACCCTTAATGGAGTCTCCGACGGGAATTTATAATTAAATTTAATCTCGCGGTAATAACACTCTTGTGATCGATACGAAATGACAAGAGTTTAATCGTATTGAGTCTGGGGGTCTACTCCGGCTGTCGAATGCGAAGTTTCGTTTAATATTCGGCCGTAGGTTTTAATGATTTACTAATAGAATTACTTGATATAATGTTTTATTTTTAATTTCATATTAAAAACTATTTATTTATTCGTTCATTTTTGTTCACGAAAGTTCGCAATAAATAGAATTGTAGTATGCAGTCTGCGAAGAATTTTCGTGCGTCGTTTGTTGAATTAGAGTAGGCCCCCTGCTTATGAGTGGAGAAGTGGTTGTGCCTCAGAACGAAGTGTATGTTGATGAGAACGAGTACTTAATAAATGGATTTGCGTTCTGAATATGCGCCTAACCTCTTCGGAGATTAAAAGACGTGGTATTATGTGTTTATGATAAACTGAGGTATTATAAAGCAGTATCTTAATAGAATAATCGCGCGGATAAACGATAAAGGAGTAAATTATAATTTTATCCCGTATGCCAGAAACGTTTTAATTAGAGAGACTTGAGTCGATATACGCTTATTTGGTTTGTAATTTGGAAACAAATAAATATTCTAGTAGTTGTTCTTTTTTATGGTATAAGCCAGTAAACGAGCAGATGGTTCACCTGGTGGTAAGCAATCGCCACCGCCAATGGTCACCCGAAACCACCAGAGACGTTACATATGCGTTGCCGGCCTTTAAACAAACTAAAACAATAATTGTTTATCTTAAACACAATAGCGAAGTCGGAATCTGTTTCATAATTCCTTTTAATATAAAAATGAATTCCAATTTTTCTCGGTCATCGCATCACCCGTGAACGACTGGACTTTCTTGTTATGTCTGTCATAATATTCTTTAGATAAGCTTTTTATGAAATGAAAGAAACCAGTGGACTAGAGAATTTATACATTGATTTAATTGTACTTCTTAAAATTGTACAGAGCTATACAATTTTAAAGGATTAATTAATACTGAGTCACCCAATAGAGATAACCTCAAAACCAACTAACTGTAAGTACCAATGTGACTTTTTTGAGATATATTTTCTAAGATTATTTAGACACCACTAACAAACGGTGAAGGAAACATAGTGAGGATATTGTGTGAAATTTGAACAAAATAAATAATACATATTTTCAAATAACATCTCTTTGAAATCAAAAATTTCCCTAACAAAGTTATAATACAGATAGAAACTAAAATTTAAAGCGAACTGAATGACGTCGTACCTTAGCAGCTGTAAGAAATGTTCCCGCTTTTAATTAAACGTGAACTAAGACAGTTACACTGACGACTTCATTCAATTTATTATTTTAAACAATTAAGATGTTTAACTACTTCATCTAGATAGAGTTTTTAGAAAAGAGCATTTAATTATGCATGTCATCCCTTACTCTTCACTTGGTTCCTTTTAACAATTTAAGGGTTTACTCACGATCTTCGATCTTCAACCAACCTGCTAATTATAGAAACCCCTCAAATGTGGAGCAAATTTTTACTGATAACAATTTAATGTACATAACATATTTAACGCGGTATGAATGGGACTGTTGGTAAAGACAAGTTTGGCGATATATTAAAGAACAGCCAAATTAAAAGTACCCTTAACCGATGAGCATGCATGAAAAGACTGATGACTGATAATGAAGCGAAAGAGATAATGTAAGATTCGTAGCAATTGGCGTTCCATTGTTTCTGTCTACCCCATGGGAGACAGAGGTGAGGTTCTGCATGTATAAAATATTTAACGTTTCATATCCATATAAAATAATGGTTTAACAAATACTCATATAAAGACTTGAGGACTCACTCCTTAACATAAAGTGTTTAAGTAGAAAACTGAAGCACTGAATTGAAACCGACAATAAAACAGAATCAGATACATAAACCGGTCTCGGTGTTATTGGCAATCGGAGCCAAATGGATTACTTAGGAGATTACCGGTCGGTAAACGATGTTACCGTTGTATTTACTCGTTACCTATACGTAGGTAGCAGGCACATGCAAGAAGCCAGCACTTCCAAATACCTAAACGAAAATGATGAAAGTGGGAAGTAGAGTCTATTGTTTTCTTTTCTTCTCCTCTAATTATTTCTTCTGATTTATTTCCTTACGGGATACAAGACAGTTATTCATGACCCTGAGTCGCGCTGGACTTCAGTGCTGTAGTGTTTTAATGGTTGTATCTACTATAGATTCTGGCATACAGGATTTGCAGCGGGGTGGTATGCCGTGCCGTGGTGGGCCCATTAAAAAACTAAAGTGATGTGTTTCTGTCATACAATTTAACAAGTTTATAGTTTTTTATGATTAAGGTCTAGCTTCTGCCAACGGATTTGCCCACGTTTCCATGAGATAAAGTAGCCTAATTGTTAGTCCAGATTGTAATCGACCCCTGTTCCAAATTTCATCCCGATCCCTTCAATTGTATTGACGTATTTTCTACCACATTTCAATCATTATTGAGACTGCGGAATAACTGAGAATTTATCCAAAAACCTCATATTACTGAATTACCACAAAAACAAATAACAAAAGTATAAAACATGCAATACAAAAGCTCATTCAGTTATTATTAAGCCCGGTTAGCTAACGGCTGGGTTTCAAACGGGAGTGCCGGCGTTAAACCGGGTGCCAGCCGGGAATCCGGTAAAATAAATCTAGTTTAGAACGAAATCAGGTGGGTTTAAATAATTTACTTCGAGGCCTGAGTAAAATTGGACAATTAATATTTTTTTCTTTAGGTATCAGCTGTGCGTATCTTTTAGGGCTCCGTAATATCATAATATCAAGTTAAATTAAACCTGTAAAAATAAAAAATCGTAACTCCATTAATGCATCAATACTTTTATATAATAATATAATAAGAGGAAAAATTAACATTTGTATTTTTGTATGCGTGTATGTTTGTAATGTTTTCACACAAAACCAAATCGATCTAGTAGCCATTACAAAAAAATATTATACCATTACAAATCTGTATCTTTATCCATAAAGAACTTCTTACAGCATTTCAAGTCACTAATTCACGCAGACAAACGAACGAAGTCGCGGGCAAAATAGACTAGTATGGAATAAATTATTTACGAAAGGGTCATTCTATTTGACTGTCGCTCGAGCCGCGATGGTTAGACAGTTGAAATTTTTACACATCATGTGTATTTCTGTAAAAAGAGGCTTTATTTTTAATTTTTTAAATAAAACTGACGCTTTTTTTGTCTCAGTGGTTCGAGAATAATTATTGTTTAGGTGATTCAGCGATTTAAACAAGGGGATATAATTTTTTGGTACTTTGTTTAGTCCTGAGAAGTATTATTATTAGTGTCGTTACTACATAGTCCTTAGGAAACCGATGACGAAGTCCAGAAAGCTATATTTTTTTTAGGGTTTTAAATCATCCAAGTACTTCTTCTGCTTTGGGTGAGGCGGAAGGGAGTGTCAGGCTGTTACTGACTAAAAACCACCCCGTTCCTTATTTTAATACTATATTTTTTAAAATACAAGTACAAATAGTTTTCTCTCAACACAGTATTGAAAACTTTAGATGACCTAAAATAATATTGACACAAAAAGCAACGGAAACACCTTAATCGTAGTGGCATTCAAACACGCTCCTGCTTGTCCGTCGCCATGGCAACCGAAGGAGGGCGCTAAATGGAAAATGAAGTAAACAACAGTTTAAGCACTCGCAGTAACAAACACGCAAATATTGAAAAGAAACTTTAAAACAAGGTAAATAAATCTTAAAGTTGATTAGCTTGGCTGTAAACAAGCAGCCGATGAATTTGTGTGGTCGGCGGTCGATGTTATACATATTTGAGGATTTGGCTAGTGGAGTCACCATATGGTAATAGCCAAAGAGAATTAATGTCGACCACAATTAGTAAAATATGTAACTATATGTGGTTGTGCTTTCCACGTATAACATTCAGTAGTAATGCTGTATGCTGTAAGCTTTTCATATTCCACTAACATTTTGTATGCGCCTTACACAAGACCACATGTAGATACTTGGCTTTCAATTGTTATAGTTATTTTTTCAGCTAGTTTTTTATTTATTTTTTACGTTTGATGGGTGGACGTTTGACGTATTATTAGTTGATCCTTTTATGGAAATGTCAATAAAGTTCTATAAATTTTGTAAGTGTTAGGCGTTTAATTTAAATATGTTAGATTACTAAACCACAGATATGTACCTGCCATACATTACATACCATATAAATAAAATTGGAGTGTCTGTCTATTTGTTTTCACTAATTTGAACGGGACTTTCATTAGCAGGTAGCTGAAGTACAAAGGAGTAACTTAGACTACTTTTATTAGTCACAAAGTCCGTAATGAACTCAAGCGAAGACGCGGTCATCAACTAGTATACGTACCGTATATAGGAAGTTTTGCTAGATGATACATTCTACTCAAAGAATGTAGGCACGGCAATAAATTGTTGGATACTTGGAGAAAGTTCGGTAAAAGTATACGCTGATAGACGACTGTTCACTGTTCAGGCTGTTCACACAACTTGATAGTCGCGTGCTCACAATATTTTTATACATTTGTGTTGCTTCAACATATTCTGTACTCAAATTTAACGTCTTCTCATATTAGTTATACTACTTAAAAGAAATTGAGTGAGCTGTTAATTGAGTTGGTCTCGGATCGGATCGGACAAATTATTATTAGGTGTGTTTGATTTGCAGGCACATTTTCTATTACCTCATACAATGCATAATAACTTATATCATAACTGTAAAAAAGAGGGTGAGATAATATGATCAAATAAATGTGAAAGGTTCTTTGTTTGGACGTTTGTATGTTTGTCCCTCAATTCACGCTGAAATTACAGAACAGATTTTAATGAAATTTGGTATACAGACAAGTTATGAGCTGACTAGGGTGATAGAATACATTTTATCTCACGGAAAGGCGAGCGAAGCCGCCGGCTAGTGTTAACATATGCCTTTCAAGGAATAAAAGTCAAGCTAACCATCTCATTTTGTCAATTGAAATAAAAATGTTCCATTCCTGCAAAAAATAAATCGGTTTTAATACTTTCCCCACCACAAATTCAAGCTCTGATACTTTGTGAAGAATTCCTAAAACTGTGAAGTTTGCCGAACTTGGGCAAAATCTTAGGCCCAACAGCTGCTTGTGATCCGTAAAGTGAACTAATTTCTCAAGTATTCCATTATCTATCTATGTTATTATCTTATTCATATTTTAACTTTCGACTATTGTCAATTTGCAAAAGATTTCGAAACTGCTAAACGAATTTAAAAAAAATAGATACTTACCGTTGGAAAACGTGTGTAATATAAACTACTAGCTAGTATTTGTCCGGCTCCCATTGATCGTAGCGTGTTATTATATAGCCTTTCTTGATACATGGACTATCCAACACAAAAATAATTATTCTAATCGGTTTAGTGGTTTAGGTATACAGAAGAAACAGAGACATGAGTAGCTTTCGTATTTATATATAATTTATCATCCACTGCTCAGCTCCTTTTTCGTCAGTCGTGAAGTTTTATAGCCTACAAGGTTCTCGATAAATGACACTATCCAACACAAAAATAATTATTCAATTCGGACCAGTAGCTCCGGAGATTGGCGCGTTCAAACAAACAAACTCTTCAGCTTTATAAATATTAGTATACATACAGAATTTTTGTACAATTTTTTTTTAATTCCACGCAGACAAAGACACATCAGCGAAGCTATATTTTATTTTAATCACAATCAGTGTTGCATTGGTCCCATTTCTTTTGTTAGGGTTCCATTCTCTCGGCCCTATGTTTGTACACCATTCACTTTGATACGGAACCATTTCCGAAGCAAAGGGCGAGCTTCTATCATTTTCAGTTTCACGAGTCAGTGAGCGCTACCTTTACACCTGAGCTCCACATCGTATGGCTATTGACATACGGTTCAAATTCGTTAATTATATTGAAATGCTACTGTTTGGTGACTATACTTTTGCTGTTTTTGTAATCGTGATTATATTTGGGGTACAAATTCTACGCAGTCACTGTTACTTATATGATTTGACTTGCAGATTATGTTGTTTATATCATAGCTTACAACTTTTGTTTTATGTATTTTCATAATTCTTCAATTCATATTTGAAGCTCAAAAAATTATGAACTCCAAAACAAAAAACATACTATGTATGCATTTTAAAACTCATTATTAACAAACTTTAAGTAATTAAAACAGTTGTAACATAAAATAACCTTAACCCAGTACTTAATTTTTTTTTAATAACAAACGTCTTCGTAATATCTGAACACGAACAAAAGCCTCGAAGTACTGCGACAATACATTGATAACAAATTAATTGGCCTAGTATCGTCTATAAGCTGTTTATTGGCTTGTAACAAGAAACTTCTGTCCCACTTCATAATATCACCGTCCACGGAGCACGGAAAAATCATATTTTGCCGCACAATTTTCTCCCACGATCGAACGAAGAGTGAGTTCGTTAAAATACCGCTTTGTTTTAAAAGGAATTTAGTTACGCCTTACTTATGGTGCTTTACATCGGAAGTAGAATATGCTAGTTCTTTTTAGTACGGTGGTTTATTTAGTAGAGGAGTTTTTATAGAAAACAAAAAAGGAGAAGGTTCTTTATTCGTCAGTTGAGTTTTTCAAACTAGTTTGCTTTTTATGGTGTCAATTGTGAATGTTTTAAACTCTTGATAGATATTAAATAAGGTTTACGAGTAATTGTTTAACGTTTTGATCTTTAATTTAAATAATAATTTCGTTTATTTTCCACCACAAATATTACAGTTTTTCTGAACTAAAAACATTATAGTATTCATATAAGGGTGGACTGGAGCCTAAACTAGGGAAACCCTGTATTTCAGGTCTCCAGGACACTCATCCGTGATTGGAATATAGATACCGTACACTTACATACGGTACGGTTAGACAGCTACATAGGAAACGTTTTGACAATTGTTTTGATGTTATGAAATGTTTCAACATTCCATTATAAGAAAAACTACATAATTGCAATTGTCTATGTCCAATACCTAATTGCAATACCTAAGTGAATTCTTGTACCTGCACTAAACGTGCAATCCAATTTATATTCAGCATCACATTAAACGTAAATCGCACAAGGCGCTTGACACAGTGGTAATATATTCTATTATATTCCATTACTGAGTACACAACTGGGTTTGTGTGTACACGTTAGGCAGGCCGACATGTTCGACAATTTGTGTAATATATTATTTGTGGTGAGAATCAATTACATTGCCCCAATACATCTTGTATACTTAATACTTATATCGTGAATGCATGTGTGAGTGGCACTTATCTGTGGCTTACTGTTAACTAATACTAACTAATAAAATTAGTACCGCCCCAAACATTATATTTCCTCACCTTTAAAACCTTTCCTAGACTTCCACAAATAATTTGCCAAAACGGTCCAACCATTCTAGATTTTTAGCTAGACTAATGAACAAGAATTGATTTTTCTATATATGGATTGTAAAACTGTCTTTAGCTTTATACGAACTTGTATTTGTTTGTATGAACATGCAAATCTTCGGAATTACTGGTTTAAATTAAATAATTATTTTCATGTTGGATAGTCCATTTATCGAGGAAGGCTATATATAGGCTATAAAATGGTATAAAACATCACGCTACGATAAACAGAAGCCGAGTAGCGAATGGTATCGCATGGAAGTAGCTAGATATAATTAAAATTGTACCGTGCGTCAGTTTGATTGGCAGGCACTAATGATGCAGCGTGTCTGTTTCCTTGGTGATCGTGCTGCAACAGCAGTCAAGAAAACGTTACATTAATAGTTAACTAACTTACCAGTAGTTGCAACTGAATATTTTAACTAATGCCCTTTTACTTGACTGCCTCGTTGGTCGAGTGGTCGCAAGTGCGACTGCCGAACAAGGGGTCTCGGGTTCGATTCCCGGGTCGGGCAAAGTATAACTGAGCTTTTTTCGGATTTTCGAAAATTTCTCGGTAGTAGCACGGAGGAGTGGAATTGTATCCAGGATATGGCAATAAGCTCACCCCCTATTACATGGGACTTACAACACAAATGGTGAAAAGTGGGTGTACATTGTATAGCGGCATTACGTGCCGTAATGTGCACCTCTGCCTACCCCTTCGGGGATAAAAGGCGTGACGTTGAGTGTGTGTGTGTGCCCTTTTACATGGTACAATGAAGGCTGAGGTGAAATCTAATTAGCGTCAGAGTTATTTCAGGCAACATTTCTAATTGTTTTTCAATTATTCGTATAGATCACAATTAAGTTGGACAGTTACTTGATGCAGTTGCATGTGGCGTGCATCGGAGTCGTGCCTAGTTTAATGTGAAACAGTAACTATTTAATTCGTTTTGAAGACAACGGTAAGGTTGCATTTCTTGTAATAGCCCTCACTGATTGAATTTCGGAATGGACAAGAAAATTGGACGCTGTTTTTAAACAGTAGGTTTTTATGGTGCATTTGGTATTTGTTGAGAATTTTTAAGTCCAGATTGACATGGCTGACATTACAAAAAACTGTACCTACTTACAATAAAATAGAATTCAAGTTTAGTAACTTGAATTCTACTAGCTACTTCCTATTATTGTTCAGCTCTTGTTGTTTGCTGCGTGATGTTTTATAGCTTTAAGTCTTCCTTGATAAATGGACTATCTAACACAAACATAATTATTTAATTTGAACCAGCAGTTCCAAAGATTAGCGTTTAAATTAAATAAACTCGTCAGTTTTATAATTTTTGTGTAGATGAAATATAAAAAAAAAATACTTAATCACTTCAAAACGACTGAAAGGATCGAGATATAATTTGGATCAGAGATCGACTATGATCTGAAATAACACATAGGCTACTTTATTCTACGAGAATGCAAGCAAAGCTACGGGCAGAAGCTAGTATAAAATAGATGTAGTGTACCAAACATGAATTCAATACACCCACAAAGAATACTTCAGTAACGTGTCCTAGGGGATATTGCACTTGTAATGGACACTGGGACACTAAAATAAATTCAGTCGTACGTTAGTCACGTGTTCCCAGTCTTGAGACTCTCTACGCCACCTATGTGAGACTACGTGAGACTGATAAATAGCCACTCTTTCGGTATTCAATGTCCTATCCTTTTACTTAGGGACTGCAGGTAAAACTATTTTAGTGTGTAACGTCGTGTCTTTTACTGGGTAAGCGAAGATGCACAATAATATGTGACAAGTGGGTAGTACCTCTTATTGAGGGTGAGACTATTTCATACTCGTGAAATATTCTCGAAAAACTTGGTAATCCCAATAATACATTTCGTTCAACTCTGGAATCAGATCCTAGTCCTATTACTGGGCTGTTTCACTTGCAACCGCTCAATTATCTACCTAGGTAGAGAGTCAGTGAAACAGTAACTAATGAGACAGTTAAATTATTTAGTTTTAAATGAAAATGTAACAATATATTTTGAACTTAATTGCAACACTGTTAAACTAAAGTTTGCACCCGACTTCGAGCCACATGTAGTGCAACATGAAGCTCACCTAGTGGTTACGTTTGGAAACAGAAATGTATCTCTACCATGAGTTTACTACAATAATTTTTGTCGATACTCGATGGTGAAGGTGTAATTTTTTTGTATAGCAAATTTTAGTTCCACATGTGACCGGCAGAGGCGTTGTAAAATTTGACATTCAAACATTTACGCTATCGATATCGAGCATCGACAAAAACTATTGTCGTCGCTAGCGACTATCGACAAACTTTTCCTTCAACACGTCACTATTGCTTCAAACTCATGGTAGAGGTACTAAACTAAAATTAAAACAAATAAAATACGTTGACAATTTTCGCATAGTTACTCGATTATGAGGTGGGTTGATAAAAATGTGTTAAAAATTATAATACTGTAAGATAAAAGGTGAGATCAAAGAGCGTCATTATCATTTTTGTGGCGATACAGGTTATTACCGGAGATTTATTTCTGTCAGCTTGATAGCATACTATCCCTGGTATGTGCTTATAGATATTAGACTTTAATACGAAATGAAAAAGGTTCGAAATAAGATTTCTATTAATTAAGTGCGTGTGATTCCCAGACATAATCGCCGGTAGCAGCGCGACAGTCACCGCGTCGTGTGTCTCGGAATGCTGTTCATGAATATGAGCCTCTAGCATGGCTTGAAACTAGTCGAGTTCCTCGTCAAATAATTACGTGAGTAAGCCGAAAAACATAATAATTAATATTGTATGTCTCACGAAAGTTATAATACAAACAAGATTTCTATTGACAACAGAACTATTAGTTAATTACTAGTTAGGTTATTGAAGTGATACACAACATTTACTTTGTTAAACACTTTATAAAAGACTTCAATCAGAAAGGAGTACCAATTACCAATTATAACACCATATAACAATACACAAACCATGGAAACAACACAGCTGATTACTATATTACTAATCAACATTTACCTACGAAATTATAGTTTTATAGAAACTAGGTAAAAAGGGGCGAAACAATTAATTACGAAAAGGCGTGGCGGCACTACGTCATTCCGCCACTATCAATAATGTGCTCTTCCAAAATAAAAACTCATGAGAAGTAATTACAAGTACATATTTTTAGGGTCTGTTCTACAATGCTTGGATAGCTGCTATGCACCAGATCGATTTGAATTAAGAAAGTAATTTGTATGAGTTATCTGTCACTAAATTTATTTTATAGGTAGGTAGTGAAATAGATCATTAGTGTAATATTTAGCTACTGCTTTGCTCGGCTTTATCTAGTTATAACCTGATGTCTGATCTAGCCTTCCTAACCACGGAAAGTAGGAACAGGGTGGTTTTTACTCAGTAAGAATATGACACTCTATAGCCTCGTCCAAGGTGAGAGAGGCTATTGGCTAATTTACCCCTCTCAAAAAAGGCTTCCTAACTAATATAAAAAGAATTAGTTCCGGACATTAACACGTTCAAAGAAACAAACAAATAAACAGACTCTTCAGCTTTATGATATTATTAAACTATTTATACTCATGTACAGATGCGAAATAGTTACCGGTAAATATTTTTAGTATTATAGTATTTTACGCGGTGCCAAATGTGCTAAAGTGACGACGAGCGTGCATTCGTGAATGCGTAATAGAGGCAATTAATTGTTCTTCAATGGTCATTTTGAAATTTCCTGGTATGAATATAAAATAGCACTCATAGAGCTTAGAATGTATTTATTTTTAACTGGTCAATAACGATCTCATCTGGGTATATTTTAGTGACGTCCCTAATAGAGGGCGTTTAGCGCATGGACCGATACATTTTTGTTATGGATTTGGGAGGTCATTAGCTACCTTTTACCTATAATTCCAACGCCCCAATGTTCATGATTGGTTATTTTTTCATTTAAATGAAGAATACAGCTTCTAAATAATTTATAAAAGAAACTAGAAGAAATTTTGAATTTAGTTTTACTTTAAAAAGTTCTTGAGTTAATACCCTTTTCTAACAGTATGATACATGTCATAGAAATTATTCTGTATGTTGTAAAAATACTGGTACCGTGCCGTATCCGTATTTTTACAGGAACAACCCACAACAATGGAATCAATTATTGCAACGGGTAAAAGGTAATTAATGACTTCCTAAATCTCTGTAAAAATTGCGTCGATCCATGCACCGAACACCCTCTATGTACAATTCTTTCATTTTAAAATACCAATTCCGACGTTTCCCATATCAAATGTTGGATTTAAAAAACCTATTTCAAGTCTTCTTAAGTCCTTATTAATAACCTTTTCAGCTCAACGAATGACGGTCAAACTCGCTATTTCTAAAGCGACAGATAACATAAATGAATAAGCCAGCCGAATGTAACTGTCGTAGTTTCTAAAGCGTTCATACCCTGGAGATCGAGCGTGGAATTGGAAAGTCAAGATGTCAGGGAACTA
This sequence comes from Spodoptera frugiperda, assembly GCF_023101765.2. Lineage (NCBI taxonomy): Eukaryota > Metazoa > Arthropoda > Insecta > Lepidoptera > Noctuidae > Spodoptera > Spodoptera frugiperda. Next base: position 2,633,098 of record NC_064236.1, on the reverse strand, counting down.
GGAATCTCTCCAGCCATTTTCTTTCGACTAAAAATCAGTACTCTTATCACGTAAGTACTGCATTCGTGTAAAAAATGTACCAGACTCCAACGAAACGCGACAGTTGCCAAAATTTCCAGTGAAACTAATAAAGTTTTTAATTATTATCATCAGCGAAATTAAATTGATAAACGGCCAGATGTTACGTTTTAAAACTGTATTTTGTTTAAGAGAATAGTTTTGGAAATGTATTTAAATAGTGATATTAAATTTTCTATTTTGCTCATGTTATGTAAATGGTATTTAACAATTAGTCGAATGAGTGACACTAACATTAAACCAATCATATTGTTTGAATGTTGGTAGGTTAGGCGTAGTTCAGGCGCCGCGTCGTGTGTCGCGGAATGTTGCCCATCATGAATATAAGCCTCTAGAACGGCTTGAAACTAGTCGAGTTCTTCGTCAAACAGTTACATGAATAAACAGATAACATAATAATTAATTTAGTATGTCTCACGAATGTTATAATAAAATCATATTAATTACTAGCTACTCCCGCGCGGTTTCACTTGCTGCTCGGCTCCTATTTATCATAACATAATGTTTTATAGTCTATATCACTCTCCACCGTTTCAACTTTATCTACTTATCACGTAAATTCGCTTAGTTTTGTCGTGAAATACGCACAACACATTTCTACTGTATATAGGTATAAGTACGATATTAGTATGCATTGAATCTTATGCCTGGTTTATCCTTTACGTTTTATGTACACTCGTTCGAATAGCGCTTAAATACTGTTTGTCTAAGGTTCGGGCACAGATATTACTGAGCTATTGATTTTCGAAAATCTCACATTGCCCGGAGTATTCACTGGGCAATATGAATGGCAAATGGCAATAAGTTCTTCACTTGGGAGTTTATTACTTGTAAGACTTCATTACATATAATGAAATATTTCGCAAATATGAGTAGCAATTGCTCTGAGTACTTTCAGGAACGGGTGATGTTATATTTTGGTCGTTTTGTTTAATATTTTAAAGCACGCTGATCTATTTAACAACAACAACATTACGCCTTTTTTGTCCCCGAAGGGGTAGGCAGAGGTGCACGTTACAGCACTTAATACAGCTAAACAATGTACACCACTTTTCACCATTTGTCTTATAAGTCCCATGTAATAGAGGGTGAACCTATTGCCGTATACTGGGCATAATTCCAGACTCCGTGCTACTACTGAGAAATTTTCGAAAAACCGAAAAAACCCATGAATACCTTGCCCAACCCGGGAATCAAATGATAAATGATATTTATTTTTGCAAATAGGTTACAATGTAACTTTTTTACACGTAAATCGAGTCCGAGACCTCTTGTTTGGCATTCGCACTTGCGACCACTCGACCAACGAGGCAGTCAACTGAATTATTCAGTTCTAACTAATAAATCGTCTGTTGTTCGTTGATTGTGATAGCCAGTATAGTGATAAGTGGTACAAGTCTTCGTGACCCAACGCTCGTGGCGGTAATGTTTAGAATAATGATAACGAACCGTGTTTTATTACCTCTGTTTTTATATCAAACACTGTAATTACGTATGAATGACATGGGTTAAAACATATGTCTGTAATACAAACGATGTATCAAAATTGTGTCTAAAAGGTAAAATAATGAAGTTGTTTTATTTTATCTAAATTAATTTATTCATTGCCAGAACAATACGAACGAATAGACGTTGAAAACAATTAATTAAACAAAAACGTTTATTATTGATTGTATTTTGTCTTGTTTATTGGTTTAACTGAAGTGTCTGTTGTGGGGTTTAGGACGAGAGAGAGAGATAGAGAAGGGGAGAGAGGGAGAGAAAATGAGACAAAGCCTTTTATTAGAATACAATTGACACAAACCAATTATAATACTTGATACTTATTCTTCAAATTTAATTGGTGGGGCAGCTTCGAAATATAGAATTGACGTATTTTATCTCAAAAATATCATCGTGTTGTCAATATTTATAAGATTTTTTTGGTAGGATCTTCAAATAATTTTACAAACGAAAATTAAAAAGGATGCGGGTGTAATGAAAATGGAAAATGAGCCTAAAAACAATTAACTTGAATACTTATTGCAATGCTTATTTTACATAGAGTATTAAGCAAATCCTTATAATAAATGGTATATGTTTTTTTTTCAGTAAAATAAACTAAGTCTATATTTCGGTTATTGACGTAATACAAAATGAATACGTATGTCAGGAATTTTGTAAATTTTACTTAATAAGGGATGAAATAGGGGTTGATAGTTTGAAAGTTTGTTGTATAATCAACTTCCACGCGAACAAAGTCGCGGGAAACAGCTAAACTTTGTCCTTAACACAAAGTAATTTGGAGGAATAGTAAAAGTTATTACGATAAGACTGATGAGTCGGCGACCTGCGGTGGCCTGATGTGGTGGGGGGGGGGGGGGGTTGTGTGGTCTGCAACGTCGTGTGATCACTGAACTTACGGACATGGTGAACCGATTATGACAGTGACCACATAGAAAAATATAGTCATTATGAGTTGACGAGACGCGACGGGAGTGTGAAGTCGAGGGCGGAAGCTACTTAGTATATTATATTTTATATACCTAGAATTATATACCTATGTAGTATGTATTTTTATATATTCGATGGGTCGACATATATAGTATATAAGTATACTTTTATAACGAATATTTTATAAGACAACATTTCTGATTTTAAAAGACATCTTAAGTGATTTTACTTGTTTTTTCCTTAAGTATTGTCAGGTATTTTTTTAAAGTTCAGTTATTTGAAAATAACAGAGATTGAACCTTATTCTGTCAATTATAATTATTAAACTTTTGAATATTTTAGAACAATCTTCCGCCAGTGGCTCTACCCGCGTTCCCGTTGGATAAAAATTATCTTATCACCCAAGTCAGTTCATACCCTCTCTGTATATAAAATTTTATCAAAATCCGTTTAGTAGTTTCAGCATGATTGACGGACAAATATCCAAACATCCAAATAAACAAACTTTTCCACTTATAATAACTGTGATAAATCACTTTACAAAGAAAAAAGAGACCGTAAAACCATTCAAAAATATGTGTTAAATGCCGAGTGACGAGTGCCGCCACCTACTGGAAAACCATGTGACTATGAATCGGAACAAGCCACAATACTTGTTGCTGGTTTTCGAAATGCTGAAGTATGCCGCGTGAATAAGGTTCTCAGTGGGTTTTAACTCGACTCACTGAGTACTACTTTCACGGACAATAGATTCAAAAGTCCCATAGCAGCATCAACAGTTATGTTCTCTAAAACTTTTCACCCTTTTAGTTCCCAAAAGAGTTGGCAGAGATAGAAGTTGGGGCCAGTAGAATACCAGCGCAAGGCCCTGTCTTGTATATGCTGAAGTGGTGCATACAAATCCAAATCCATACCAAACATTATTTAAAACATTATCAAATATTTACATAAACTGTACCTACTAATTATTTCTTTATTTTTGCGTGTGAAAAAAATATTTTGTCCAGGTTCCCTCACGATGTTTTCCTTCACCGTCTGTCAATGGTGTCTCAATAATCTTAGAAAGTACTACATATAACTCGGCAAAAGACTATTGCTTGGCGCCTTAAACCACGAAATCAAGTTCAATGTAAAAGACTATAATTCCAGTGTCTAAGCTATGAATTATTTTAAATAACTGAAAAAATCCAACACCCCAGATCAAGAATAGACACCGTGGCCTTTATGAGGTATTTAAAAATGCTTTAATTTTAGGAAATTGTTCAGTGTTCAGCTATGTAGAAAGTATGGAACGGATGACGTCATAGGTTCCACCTGGTGTAGTACAGTCTGACAGGACAGTTGGCTCAGTACCAGCGCGCAGCACTTAATTGAATCTAAGCTAATGTATGGTCGGTTGCAAAAGGGGTTACATTTTTATAGTTTTTGTCGATGTTACATAAATATTATACACATACACCTGAAAGTATACATATACTATTAGGTAGTATATAGCATGGTAGAGATGTAAACTTATGTATTATGTTCTATGTAATTATCATTTTTCTCCAGTTATAATAATATTATGAATCATATGTAATGAGAGCCTATTACCACACAGTAGACACAACTCCAGACTTCATGCTACTATAAATTTACAAAAATCCAACAGGTAAAAAAGTGAAATTTAATAAAAAAAATAAATACATTAGTTTTAATGTTTAAAATTTTCCCACCTCGTGTTACAGTCTGCGGGATAAAACACGCTTTATATGTAATGTCCATTACGAGTTTAGGTATCGAGTGTACGTCGTACGTTGTACAGCGGGACGGCAGTAAACTCAGTAATGACCACACTTGACCATTACTCCTGTCAGGGCAACGTTTTATTGTTTAAAAATGACTACGGTTAGCTCTTTATTTCGTTACGACGCGAGGTTGCGCTGCTACTTATTCTTACGTCACAATTAAATTAGTTAGGGACCCTTGACTCTGTTTACCTGTTTTAATTTAAAGAGAGGACAGACTTAATTGTTTATTTGTTCACTCCAGAATTACTAGACCGATAGAAGAGGCTGAGATCTCTTTAGATACAGAGGGACCTTTTACATTTAGCTTCACAGATTTTATTGCGATTTTAAACCTTATTGACATTTGAATGGTATTAAAATTCTTCCGTCCATTTTATATAAATACTTTATTACTCGTCATAATCCCAACTCCGGTATAAAATGGTTCAACGAAATATTTTTCCATGTCTCATTTCGAAGCCGGGCAAACTTTACTACTGAAGTGGCGTGATTAAAACTGAAATACGTTTAAATTTCAAAGCTGCTAGTTACAAGCCACTCATAGGTGAGCCAGTTCATAGTACATAAAGTAAATAAAAATAAAAGGCTGCACTGCACAGTGAGTGCCACAAAAACGTTTCCCAATATTTTTCAAGCGTCCTCGATCCACCCGTTTTCACTTTTTTTCGGCTATCGAACCTTAATTCTTTTATTTTTGTACAAACACGTTCACAAACTTTGTAATGCGTTAAACTTAGATTTTTCTTGCTTTTGAACTATATTGAGTAAGATGCTATGAGGTTAATATTGATAAAACTGTCATGTTAAACGAGTCGATTGTACGACTGCAAAGAAAGGGCTTTTAGGCAATCTATAACTATAATACACACATACTTAACCTCACGCCTGTCTCCCATGGGGGTAGGTAGAGACAATGGAACGCCAATTGCTACGAATCTTACATTACTCTTCCGCTTCATCAACAGTCATCAGTCTTTTCAAGGTTGCTCGTCGGTTAAGGGTACTTTTAATTTGGCCCTTCTTTAATATATCGCCAATCTGGTCAAAGGCGCCCTCTACAGACGGCCCCATTCATATCCACCTTGTATGTGTACGAAATAATCGTAAATCTGCTTTCATCCATCCTTTCTACATGTCCGACCTATAATATAATTTTGTAAAACGTAGTTACATATATTGTATATGTGTATCTCTACCTAACCCTTCGCCTTTGGGAATTAAAACACTTAATGTTTTGTTAAATAAGCTGGCGATAGCGTTTAGCTCTGATTGTCCAAATCGCATTAAACTTACCAATCAGAAAGCTAAACTTAACTTTTAAGTGAATGTGAGTACCAATACAAACCAGATCAGGTTTAATGGTGCAAAAATATATAAAACTGTATTCAAATGTAACAAATAAATAAATAAAATGCAGCAACAGTTAAAATTAAATCTCGCACTAGGCCTTTTGCACTTCGCCCAAGGTAGGAGAAGTCATTGGATGATTTTCCCCCCTGAAAAAAAAAAAAAAAAAAAAAAGGCCTTTTGCACTTAGACCAGAAGGCAGACAACGATGTAAAATAAACCTTAGCTACCGTACACGAACAGTTTTACCATTTTCACGTTTACATAATTACGGCGCGCGGTGGAGAGACGTTAGTTTGTTTGATAGAAGCGTCCATGAATCATGAATGATGTTTTCCGTTGAACTTTGAAGAAAATGTCATCGCCATTACAGGGCGGCTACGTGCAGGCAGAACCGATCGATTAATGACGCGTCAATAGTCAAGAAATGTGAACACGTTTCATTATTGGAATGGAAACGTAAGTGTGTGTTTCGAACACGCTTTGATGTGAAACTGACACTTATTGTGTAGACACTACTGCTCATTATTCTGTGTTTTGTTGCTTGATTTAAATTCTATACTATGATTTGTGTGTATGTTTTGTCTGCTCGTTTGTATGTTTGTCCTAAACTTCGGAACTGCTCGTTTGGATTGGAATATTCTTTGTATTAGATAACCCATTAATTGAGGAAAGTGTTAGGCCATAAAGCATTTAGCTACGACTAGCATAGAGCAGCCGTTAAATTAGTTGGCGAGTAGGTCAAACGATTTTTTTTCTATATAAATTGAGTTCGTCTAATTTCGTTCATAAATTAATTAATCGGCAGTACGAATGCATTATATTAAACTACTTATTCTAAAAGTTTTCGGTTTCAAGTAGCTAGATGCATAATAATAAAATTACAGAGTTACAACATAGACAAGCCAAATGTTAATTTGTCAATAAGTAAATCGAATTAGTCAGTAAAATAAAAAAAAACTACATAATAAAATACATTTTGTCGATTATTTTGTTTACATAGAAAGATAGATACATAGCAATTGAATACCATTTAAAGTTACATTACTTTATTACATTTGAAGTATTAAACTTATAATAGACAGTAATAACCTAACCTTTGTTAATGGATTACTCGGCTGGGCATCTTTTTTATACTATTTTATCATATCCCCAAACATATCCGCATCAAATCTCAAATCTTCAATGAATACCAAAGTTCAATTTTCTAAAACGTCTGCAGTACATGTAACCCTCTACTGGGTACCGACATACATATATACATACGCATTATACCTATATGTACTGGGATACGATTCTAGGCTTTCTCAGATATTAAAGTACAGGGTTAAACGTGAGCTCTACCGTATCCTGGGTATATTCATATACAGTTTCCTCGAGTAAAAAGACCAGAAAAAGTTATATTGAATAAAACGTTCAAAGATTTTTTATAAAGAATAGCTGCGTAGCTTTCAGCAGTATGTTTGCCAACTGTGCGGAATATGATGTGTTAGCTTTTCGTATGCACAAATAGGAAATTCCTGTTTTTCCTGTTCCTAGGAATCGTAGGAATTTTGATTAATCCTTTCTTAGCGCACTTCTACACTCCCTTTTTTTTTTAGGTGGGGAAATCATCCAATGACTTCTCCCGCCTTGGGCGAAGCGAGAGGGAGTGTCAGACTCTTACTGACTAAAAACCACCCCGTTCCTTCTCCTGCTTTTCGAGCCGGAGCTCCGGTAAACCCGCTAGGTAGTCCGCAGCTCCGATTCTACACTCCCTAAGGAACATACATGCCAAGTTTCAGCTTTCTAGGTCTAGTAGTCCTCTGATCCGGAACTGTAGACTACATAGTAGGTTTACCGAGGCTCCGGCTCGAAAAGCAGGAGTAGGAACGGGTTGCTTTTTACTCAGAAAGAGTCTGACACTCCCTCTATCCTCGTCCAAGGCGAGCAATGACATCTTCATTGAATGATTTTCCCCCCTCAAAAAAGTCTAGTAGTTCTGAATTTGCGTTGTCTGTCAGTCAGTCAGTCACTGAGTAGAGTTTTATATATATGAACATATAAATAATGACTGCCCGTGTGTGTGAAAAATCTTTTAATCAGCACTGGACTCACGTGAAAAAAAGAAACTGCAGTAAAAGTCGTTTTCTGCAAACTGTTTTAGATGAAGCTCATTTTTTAAATGCTGCAATTTATCAGCCGACTTCAGCTTGATGAAATTCTTAAAGCGAAGAAGAAACATTAACTATAACTTCTGTTATCAATTAAATAAAAATCTTCTCATTTAGTATGGAACAGTCAACTCTTTTCTACTGTTTGGTAATTTATTGCAAACGTGGATGCCACACGGAGCGATATCTCGCTAAATGTGGCACTTAGTTAGTGGAGAACATTAATTATGTCTGGAAACTTGCGACATCTATGTTTGTGATGTAAGAATGCCATGTCATTTTCTACTATAAAAACAATGGCTGTCTCCTGAGTCGAGGGCGAAACTGTTGAACTTGGGTTTTGGATTATAATTTGATCTGTTAATGACTTATGAAGTTCATATTTAACAGGTAGAATTTTAAGAGTATTTACAAAGTATATCTTATGTGTATTTAGAAAGAATACGTCGGTATTCATTAAATTAAATTCACAGCTTCACGTCTATTATCTCCGAAGGGGTAGGCAGAGGTGCACATTAATGCACGTAAGGCTGCTATACAATGTACATTTTTTACCATTTGTGTAATAAGTCCCATGTAAAAGGGGGTGAGCCTATTGCCATATAATATTGACCACAAATTCAAAATCAGCACGGATTTTGAATTTGTGGCCAATACTGAGAAATTGTAGACCGCCGAGACCACTAGTCAGTCTTTCTTTCTAAATCCTTTATAGAACGTTTATAAAACATTGAAGCAAAGCTGAAATAGATTTAGTCGATGCAGTATACCGAAACATTTTTACATTTCTGGCACTTCGCTAAAATGGGACACTAAAATGCAAGTTCTTCGTCGCTCCGAGCTATACTATGTACATTAATCACGTAAACTTCGACTTGAACGATCAGCTTTTCACTACCGAATGGTGAACTAAAACTGACACTGAGGGCAAAATGAGTATTCACGCGATTACGATATGATGAAAACTAAACTTGTGAAAATATATGATATATGTATATACAATGATTGCAATATAAATAAGAACCAGTCAATCATGTATGATTTATGTGCAATGCCCACTTGCACAGGTCATTCAGCCCTAGAGGGGTCGAGAATGAATCGATTCGTGAAACGGACTCGAGTATATTTAGCGGCGATTAATAATGTTAAATGTTTCTTTATATACATGTTACAGTCAGAGTGATTAAATAGCAATTATTCATAATGACTGGTCATTATGAATAATTGTATATAAATACCAAATTCACTAGATAATGTAATAAATTAATCACTTTATCTGGACATTATTCATAATAGGAAGTCCAAGTTAGTCAAAGTAATAATACATGTGTAACTCAAAATGTCACAAAACTTACTAGTAAGAATAACTTGTAAGAATAATAATTAGCCTTTAAGATCAAAGACTAATTTGTTTTGGCATAAATTTGAGTCGCATAACGTTAGTAGGCCTAATGACTCATGTAGGAAATGGTGGTAGTGAACTTGTAGTGCCCTATCCGATCAAACTAATTTGCTATAAGTTCCTGTAACAATTCAATGATAATGTCGGTTAAAAATTTAAAATGCTGTGCAACAAAAGTTAGTGACAGAACCGAATTGCTACAAAACCGACTCCACGTGACTCCACGTTTGTCCTACCCCTAGAGTGTAATTTAAAATCGCGTAGGCGCGTAGGACCGAGGCGGCCCGCGGGCTGAGGAGCAGGAGGCTGCTAGCGAGCCACCGCGGCTGAGGCTGGCCGGCGAAGCCGGCCAACAAGCCGAAGCTGCGGTGGTGAGCGAAAGCCGTCTGCGACGATTAGCACGCGTGGAGTCGCCGGAGGTCCGCAGCGCCGGAGCCATGACAGAAACCCTACCTGCTACATGCTGCATGTTTGCTTGCATGCTGCTCGTTTTATTACATTATCCAAGTCTTCGAAGATAGTATATAAAATTGCTAGTTAATGTGATTAATTTTGTGTCATTTATCACTTTATCTAAATTGAGTAGTCGTTATATATAATTGCTAGACAGTATATATAATATCAACATTTATTACTTTGGCTGTAACATACATATTACAAAGAAGAGGGTAGACGGTAATTAATAACAAAATTCATTTACTGAAAAAATTGAACCAAAATTTTCTGGAACTACCTAAGTTTTTGTCAAAAATTGAAAGAGAAATGAATAGAGATGGGTTATTTATTTCGATCGCCTATCGTTTAACAATGTATTGTTGGTATCTGGGTTTACTTTTCTCGTAAGTCTCAATTACATATTTATTATTATTCAGTACACTATTATAACTTACTTTTATTACCACGCAGTTCTCACAAAGCCATTAAATTGCCTCGTTAGAATAATCAATTAATTTAATCGTAAAAGTTTAATGAACAGCCGTACGTTACGAGTGCAATATCTAAGTATGCAAGTTAATTTGCATTCTGTTAGTGCAGGTGTACGGCGAGTCCAATCTGAACTTGGAACTTTATTGTTGGAACTTTCGACGTAGATATTGAAAGCGAAGGAGTCGCGATCTCACGGTTCCGATTCTTGCTACCGGTTTCAAAGTCTCTCTGCTCTCTACGCGGAGACAAATTGATGTTAGATATCCATATACTTAATATTATAAATGTGAAAGTTTGTTTGTATGTGTGCGTGTTTGTTTGTCTGTCTTTATTTCATGGCGAATTGATTTAATTTTTATGTGAAGATAGTTGAAAGTGACGTAAACAACTTTTCGTCTCTTTTTAAACCTCCAGTCTAGTTTGTATGTAACATTTCTCAATTTTTATTTTTCGATATGCAGACTATTTGTAACTAGAGGAAGATAAAAAAATAACAAAAAGCAATAAATAGGTTTATTGCATTCTAACAGAACGAAGCAACAGTTGCAATCGGACACACTAACATCGGTACAAATTGACGTCGACAAGTCGGTGGAGTCCGTATTGTTGTTGCTTTAGAAATGCCACTGAATGTAGACCGGGGTTTACTCTTTTTCCCTTTACTATAGAAAGACAGTCGCAAGATATCTGCGTATTGAAATAAAGAAATACAAATCTATATATATAAAAATTAATTGCTGTTGGTTAGTCTCGCTAAAACTCGAGAATGACTGTACCGTACCGATTTGGAAAATGTTTGTCTTGAATTATTTGTAGAAGTCCAGGGAAGGTTTAAAATGTGAGAAAACGATGTTTGAGGCGATACGAAGTTTGCCGGGTCAGCTAGTAATGAATATATTGTAGACTGTAAGGTTGGCATGGTGGCTGAGCAACCAGCTGCCTGCAGTCTGCGTGCTGCAACCAGTAGGTAATTGCAGGTAAAGTTCTATAGTACCGTAATATTGTAGGCTTCTAATCAAAATATAATCACTAAGTTTCATGATGATACAACGATTAGAAATGTGCGTAATTAATTTAGATTTATTTCATAGACGACCTGATTAAAGTCTGCAGGTCGCATGGCGGAAGTCATTGGGGGAGCCTATGTTCAGCAGTGGACGTCTCATGGCTGGTATGTTGATGATGATGACATATTTCATTATTATGTCAAACTACTAAAAAAAATGTGTTACAAAGAATTGCAGCAAACATTTCCGAAACGTGGACAGAGTTTTAATTGTTTCTATGTGCAAGCATTCATCTTCCAATCGTCATGCATTCGTCAATTGACAAAAGTAGAAAGACGTGCGTATGACAGTAGACCTATTCAATTATTTCTTTTGAACAAGTCGTATTCAATTATTCTGTGGTGTACAATTCGACCGTCCGAAACACCTTGCAGGTGTAATCATCGCGGCGTATCTTTGACACACGGACCCTAATTAATCTTACTTCGTTATTTTACACAATTTTAATTAAAATAAAGAGAGACGGACAATTTTAAGCGTCAACAAATTAAAATGTTCTGTGTGCCAAATTAATTGGTTTGGGTTGTGCTACCAATATACATTGCTTTTGTAAATAATTCATCTGAAGTTGTTAATAAGTCATGGCATTTTACTTCTGCTGCCAAGTTCAGGCAAGTAAATAAAAAGACACTCGTTAGCTTTTCACTGCACTTATAGTAATTTCTGAAGCAACATTTTGTATTTAGAAATTATTAACCGACTTATGTAATGAAATGAATTTATTTTGCAAACAAGCTACAAAAGGGCACTTTTACACGTCAACATTTTAGATAAAAAAAAACTATGTGCGGTTAAATATCACTTAAAAAAGTATGTCAATTTCCCCTGTATTGCGTTGTCCATTCTCTTGAGTTTTTGATGCCATTTGTTATTTATTTTGCTCATAACTTTACTATAATGGGACATTGGTCTGCAATTGTCTTCACAGTTATGAAAATTTAACTGTAGAGAAACATGACCCCCATTCCTTAGTCTCTTTGGACCCTCGCAATTTCGTTAAAAGCTTACCGTATTATCACAATTAAAACATTAAACTAATTATTTTAGGCAAGACTGTCGGCCTAAGTTACCAGCTGTTGTAAATTCAAAACAATATTAAACGTACATTGAATTAAATTATTCAACTCATTGATAAGTATCTGTGGATATCTTGCCGGTAATATCACGCTATATCAGCATAAAAAGACAATAAAAATACTTAAAATATGTTTTCAAGAATCTTGTGTGCTTCTTTTTTAGACTTTACTCTATAATTCTATATAAATACATATTAATAATAAATGTCAAGTTCAGTTTTTGGGAACAGTTTTTTTATGGAATAGGAGGTATATCACGCAGACGTGGGCGTCAGTGGTGTCACTCCGGTAAGCCGGCCCATTCGTACCGGAGTATAGCTCTCCCACGTATCGTTTGGGACAAGGCTACTGTCCTATATTATTTTTAACAACAAAATAACATAATTGTAATCCCAAAGAAGTGAACAAGAGTCAATGCTCGACCGATTCGATACGACCATTGAGGTTGTCAGACACAATATAACAAAATCAACTCATATCACTCTTCATATAAGTAAATAATATCTAAAAGCCATATAACGAATCTTCGATAAGTCGGCTAGAAGTCAGACCTGCCGACCTTAACCTGATAGCAACTCAGTACTGCTGCTATACAAACTGGTACAAGTTTGCATGTAAAACTACGGCAAGGCATCGATCTTTCAACTAATCTCTTGTTGTAAGGCTTCCTAACTCTGCAATGGAGAAATTAAATTAAGCGATAAAATCCACTTAGTTGTTCTGAATGTCCAAGATTTATTTAACACTCAGTCTAAAGCCTTCGCCTTTGTAAATAATATTAAGGTATGGTGATGATCCGGAGCTGCGGACTACCTAGCGGGTTTACCGGGGCTCCGGCTCGAAAAGCAGGAGTAGGAACGGGGTGGTTTTTAGTCAGTAAGAGTCTGAAATTCACTCTCGCCTCGCTCAAGGTGGAAGAAGCCATTAGATGATTTTCCCCCCTTAAAAAATAAGGTATGGTGATAGCAGAGTGGAATACATTTGTTTCCGCCGCATGTTTCCCCGCGGGTGTCGTTAGAGGCAACTAAGGGACTACGTACACATTTGACAGAGACCGAGCAGCAGCAGCCATCGATAAACCTAAATCTTTGAACTATGATCTCCAACCTGCCTGCGAAACGAGGTGGGTTAAACGGTATTTAGCGTAAAAATGTAAAGACCTGATATCAAATCCGAGACCTATCTAAATAATCGCAACGCTCATTTTGTAACTATTTAATGTTTTTTAAGCGCATCCCGCAGACGTTCTGAGTCCATTAAAACCATTTTGAGACTTCAAAACTGGTTGAAAAGTAGAAGCACTTATAGTCTTCGAAGCGTAATTTCTTTTTAGGTATCCACTGCTTTTTAAAAAATAATTTTGTTGCGGTAAAGTCGTTAGATACTGCACTAAAATTCATAAAGGTTCGTGCAAAAAAAAATATGATGACATTTAAAAAAACTTTAATTTTCCTTTAACAAAACACTTTACGGTTCTATTTTTCAACAGTGCCATACTAAAAAAACCTTGCTAATTATACAAATTTTTATGTGCCATTTTTTGAGCGCTTATAACCTATCTACTCCTTTTAACTTATAATATCATTGGGCAGGACCAATTTGTTTTGTCACAGTGCACAGTCGCATTATGTTATCACCTCTACGTGCTTGTTTCATGTATTTACGTACTGAACAAGGCTTTGTCATAATCTCTGCGCTTGTTAATCATCTCCTGCAAATTGAATACGAGCTCACGGTTTTCAATTATAAATGATCTGATACAACATCACTCTATGAAATGATTTATTGATAGCTAATCTATTCGTGTAATTTGCTCGTTTAGGAAACTACATAATGTTTTATTATTATGTTGTGATTTATTATTCTATTGAGCAATAATATGAGTTTGGTTCACTTACAGTTTTTTTAATTTTTAGAAGTCTGCTGACGTAAAGGTGGTGGAAAGTTATAGTAAAAGGGAGGTTTCCCCTTATAAAATATTATGTAGCAGCGTATATTCAGCGTATCTAACATTAATTAGTAGCAGCGCGTCTTAAGCCGCGGAATGCTGCTCATGAATATTAGCCTCTAGTATAGCTTGAAACTAGTCGAGTTCCTCGTCAAACAGTTACCGTGAGTAAGCCGATTACCTAATAATTAATAAAATTTTTTTTTTTGTACTTTATAAGATGTAATTAAGAATGTAATTTTAGAGGATTGCTTTAATGTTGATAAGTCTGCGTGTGGCCACCAACCCGCAAAATATTTTAAATAAATATAATAAATAATAATAGTTTCCTCGTATCTCTTCTCTCACTGAAGTCTAGGACACCACAATATATCGATACATACCTATTTGTACCAGTGACCTAATATCATGTCACTGTGGACGAGCGCCAAACGCCTTAATGGCGTTTTCATGGCAAGGCTGAGTTGCCAGTGACGATTATTCCAACAAACGAGGGAATATTTCCCTTGACAGTCAAACACTGGTAACAGTGACCTTGCCGTCTTTATTTCGTTAGTCGTAAGGACGGTTTTCCTATGACAAAGTGTGATTGACGTTTATTTGACTGTACTTAGAGATAATACGAAAATAATGATGGTATTGCGATGTACATATTTAACGGTTATGTACGTTGATATCAATTTACTATTGTGTACAAATAAAGCTGGACAATTAATTTAAGTTTTGTATCTATTGAAATGTATAGAAGCTAAGTTCATAGGACAAAAGATCAAATCACGTAAGTCTTACGAAATACTAAACCTTTTGAGTTGCGATATTCGACCTTAAAACGCGAAGGTTTCGGCATACCCTTTTAACTACTAGAGGCCTATAGTTCATCAGTGTTAATGAATTGTCTACAGCATAATTAACTTACAATAATACTACAAACATAGCAGAAAAATAGATGCAAATACAAAGAAAATCTATTGTTGACGTTAACGACATTGTTTTCTCATTTAAAATGTACGGAAGCTGCGAAGCGGAGACACGATTGTATCTAATTTATTTTTAAATTGTTCTAAGTGATAACCATTAACTAAGGATAAAGGAAGCGTGAACAAGTAATCCGTTATAAAAAGAATAAGAAGGAATTAAACAACTTCGTCTGTGCATATTTTAAATAACACTTTTCTTTTGAAAAATTTGCAATGCAATTTCTGTTCTGTCTTTTCAAATTGAAACTGAGAGAAAGAATTTATAGTGTACTAGGTATTGTAGTGTTTATGTTTGTACGTATTGGGTAAAAAAATAACGTTAAAGAGTCAGAATCCTGATAAAATTAATCTTTATGCATTACTATTTTGATAATATCAATAAAATTATTGCAAGACTGGTGTGATTCACAAATCGTTGTTCCAGGTCTGGGTGTCATGTGTATGCGATATTATATGTTTGTAAATGCACCCACGATACAGGAAAAAAGCCCTAGTGTGACATCAAGATTAAAAAATATATTATACCTACTTAACCAATTTTATTGAAATTTCGCATAAAATACATGAAATACGAGCTTTACAGGCTACCTTTCATACCAAATAAATATATTTTTCCTTGACCGCAAACCTTGGGAGAAACATTGTACATAAATAAGTAACCATTTCACACCTACACTCGAAGCCGTTGGCCTTTCCTATATTTTTGTTACTACCCGTCAAACATGCCAATCTATGACTTGACATATAGGGACACTATACAATTCACATTTCTACATCCAACTGGAGAAGTATAATTATTTTTAGCCCCAATAGTAATAAATAATAGGGCGCACTTGGCTTCGGCCCGTGCTTTAAACCCCACACTAAGATGAAGCTGCGAACTACCTAGCTGGTTTACCAGAGCTCCGGCTCGAAAAGCAGGAGTAAGAACGGGGTGGTTTTTAGTCAGTAAGAGTCTGACGTTCCCTCTCATCCCGCCTAGGGCGGGAGAAGTCATTGGATGATTCTCCCCCCTTTAAATAAGTGATACATAAAAGTTTTGAGAAATAATAATGTATTACATATTTTAAAACATCGGCAATTATTCCACAATAACTTTAAATGTGTGGTGATGTAGATGAAATACGTGCAATAACCACCCTTATGTCTATATGTATAAAGTTATCAGCACGTAACTCTTTAAGCACAGCGACCATAAAAATAAATTGCTAAACTATCTGTAACCTACGAACGATTTTATCTTTTTACTCTCGCGTTTGTGCCAAATATGTTAAGTTCCAGCTAACCTACTTGTATTCTTTCCAACTATTTTACTATAAATCTGACACTCTGTATGTACCATAATTACGTTATGCACATTCTTCAAGTTGACCTAGGTCATGTTCATGTTTTGACTTGTCCCAGTTTAATTAGTATCTTTTTATTCAGTTTTTTTTTAAGGAACGTTTAAGATGCATCACCTCCTTATGGCAAGCAATCGCCGCCGCCCATATACACTTCAAACACCAGAGGCGTTACAATTGCGTTGCTGGGCTTTTGGGGGTTAGGAATTTAAGGGTTGTTAGGGAAGATTGGCAAGGGGGAAATTAGGGCTTCGGTAACTTCACTCACACAACGGAACACAACGCAAACGTTGTTTCACGTCGGTTTTCGGTGAGGCCGTGGTATCACTCCGGTCGAGCCGAGAGTAGAGTCCGGCCCATTTGTGCCGAAGTATGGCTTAGTAAAATTTTGTGTGTTACTGTAAGTGAAAATAAAATACATTCATTGATTTAAAAGTCGTTTCGGTGTCGGTGTGTGTGGCAGTTCTTTATGTTTACTACAAAAAAAAAATCTAATTTGAAAATTGGTGAAAAATTACGAAGTTTTATTTACGAATGATTCGTTATTCGATAGTAAGTATAATTTTCAGAACGGAGCAGGAATATTGTGACCCTTTATTTTATATTGATGGCCCGGTACCGGGTCACGACCCGCCGAATGGGAAACACTGCTTTAGATAATAGATTAAGATAATGCGAATCTAGTAATTTGTGGACGTTTGAAACATAGTAGCGGTTTCTGAAGGAATATTTTCGTGACGAAAATGCAATGATATTTATTTTATTCCTCTTACAAAAAAAACACGGTTTTGTCAGTGACAATAAAGCTTCTTTTCCGTGTTTCAAAATCTGAATCATTTTTAATCATCGTACACGTTTTTGATTTAATTATAGGAAGTACTTATGTGAAGTCTATTTGAAATTGAATAACCTGTCTAGGACAGATCGTCGGATATTTCATGTAATACAACTCCCAACTCAACAACACACTTTCCAAAAATATTTTCTTCCTATCTAAATCATTTTTAAACGATAGTTTCTCCAACAAAAGTAATCGACCACCTAAAAAAGTACACTCGAAAATGTACCCTAAAGTATTTGGCATTGGGTTTGCGGGCCGTCCCGCGTATGATAAGCAACAAAGGGGAGAATTGCTCAAGGTTACTGGGATTATCGACGTTAGGGGAACGCCAAAGGCTGTGTTTTGGCAATCTGTTACTGCACTCCTTGTCGATTACACACACTGGCTGTTTACTAACAATTTGACTTGGGACGTTAGTTTAATTAGCCCAATATTGGTAGTATAATTGCTTAGCTCTGTTAAATTGTTTGTTTAAGTTAACTACCTACTGTATTCATTTTAATTCAATTCTTTCGGAATTTTAGTGTTTTCTTTTTTTTTAGATTAAGCTCGAATACTGAAACGCTACTCAATTTCTTAAATATCATTCTATCTCTGTCTTTTATAAAGAATACGTTGTGACAAAGCTATTTTTGAGAGTGTTTTAAAATTGAGTGACGTTTGCGTATTTGACCATGAGACAGTAAAATAGGATAATTTCTTCACCAAGTCCAACACAAATAATAATACAGGTTGTTACACAACACAATGAAGAAAAATGTATAATAAAATAACATTCGAAAGCACGTGTCCACCACGCGGTACCAACACTCGTGTTCAGATCGGGACACACGACCCCCGAGTTTAAAAATTCATAGGCAGCGACACGACGCTTCCCTAACTGCAAGTAACACTACAACACCGGAGTTTTAAACTCCTGTTGGATAGTCCTCGCAACGTCTACCACCTTTTATACATATTACTACAACATAAAGACCAAAAGTTTTGATTTTTTCTTTGACAATTTTTACAGTTTTGTGGGGCCGAGGTTTCTATGTTGTATGACCGAATGTATGTATACGTTAGTATATTGAGGTCAGCGCATGACTGACTATATTATTGTGAGTCCGCTATAAGACATATAGTTGATACTTGAATTTTATACAAATTATTAAACCATAAAAGATGATAGACAGACTATGGCATATTTAGTTTTACTAGGACTCCTAGACATTTTAATAGCAATTAATATAACCTATTATTAGAATGCTTACGACACTGCTGAAATATTTTATTTATCCATATTATTATATCTTTAATAATTTGTAGATTTTTTTTGTTTACTTGGCTTCCTTTATTTCCCATACACAATTACCATTGTCCCTTGTTACAAGGCGGTGAGCTCTCGACCCCAGCTTTGAGCTTTACACTCTTACTCACTAGCGGATTAGTTTTCTTTGATGTTCTTTCGCGTTTACGTATTTTTTCCCACTTAATTTACTTGAATTATATCTCCAAAATGTGTGTTGTTTTATATAAAAGTGAGAAAATACATTCCTAAATAAGTCGCTAGTATTCATGACATAAATATTGTATTTTGTTTCTTGTTCAGCAAAATGTCTCCGTACGCCCCGCGCGGCCCCGGCGATGGTGAGGCGGACTTTACTATTAAATCCCACAAACAGCTTAGACGGGGAATGTCGTAGGTCTTTTCTATGAAAGAAGAATTTGCTTCAGGGACGCAACTAAAGGAAAACACTTGCAAATAATATCGGCTCCTTTGCTCTGAAATATCTTTTCATGTTACGTTTCTATTCGATGAATGATAAAAATATTTTAGAATGCCTTTGAATCGAATTTTATTGAGATTTTACGGCACGGAATTTCTAAGATGAAATAATCAAATCAGCCAGATGGGTATAAACAGAATTATTGATAGAGTTCGGTTTCCGATTTTATAAGTATTTTTAAATTGTAAGCGTCACTAGTAATATATCAGACATTATTTCAAGGCGCTACACGCTGGGCGGGTGCCCTAAGATCCCGCAGCTCTTGGCTCGTCGCCAGCGCCGAGGGTTTCTCTGAGAAGTGTGCGGATACACCATCGGATAGGAAGTAGGTACATTAAAGTATACGCGTTTTAATGGAGGTTGTTGAATTATTATTTTATTCCGCCGGGTTTGCGGGTTTCACAGCGCCAATACGGCTCTTGTTGTACTACAATATTACGTCACGAAGCTCTAAGTTGCCGTTATTCGGTTTAATGGTGTGCTCCAGAAAATATAATCGTTCGTGTGACGTAATCTTAAAGATCTTCGAGGAGCGCAGAGCGTGACGTAACAAGAACAATTGTTTTTGACGCGGTGATGGCTTTTATTACGTGATTTGGTATTTCTTTGTGTTCTCTTAATATTGTTAAGAACAGAGATTACTGGCTGTAGAAAATAAATTAAGGAAAATGTGTTGCGGTGTGAAACGTGGAAAGGTTACGGCACACTGTTACGCCACCGCTCCAATTCAACTATAAACTTATCATTTAGAAGATTAGTTCGTATGTCGTACGATATACTCTTTCATAACATGAATACAAAAAATGACCGTGTGCTTACAGCGCGCCGTTGGCTTTTGCAAAGCCAAAACGTGCCGTGGCCGAGCCATTACTTCGTGGCATGTCCTTTATAGTGAACGCAGAACAGCCTTCACGGCTTCGATAGTTTCATAAATAACAAATTCGATGACACATGCGACCGCTGTGCGGAAGGCACAATGCAGTCTGCTAGTATTGTCCGTTTATATCTATTTGTGTCGGCCGGGCGCGCGCCGGACGGCCGGATAAACGGTTCGATTGCCCACTTTAGAATAAGTACTACTTAATCAAGAATGCACTTGTATCGAGAGTTTAGGATAGCAATTATGTCTTCGGTAGAAGAAAAAGCCAATAAGTCAAATTAAATATGATTTTTATTTTTATTAACAGCCAAAAGTGGTTGACTGTTGCAGTTTAAGCTTTGTTAAAAGTAGTTTATGCTGTAAATAATAAGTTTATTAATTTTATAATAAATAATAGTTCGAGCTAAAAATCGTTTATATAACGACAGTTAATGTTTGTCATTGAATACTTATATACTTTGATATTAGAAGTAGGCAGCAAATAGGATTTTTTAAAATCTCCAAGCTAGGCAGGTTTTTTAAATTTACGGAATGGTTATAAATATTAACGATGTATTGTTATAATTTGTTTATTCTTTTCTATACTTATTATTGATTTTAATTAGCTTTAAAGTTAATTTAAACTGAATTTTATTAGCAGTTTCACGACTAATGAAACGTTTGCTTAACAAATTGATATGTAAATTATACTATGAAGTGTTTTAACATACTAATTGACATTATGATGAACAGTGTTAATTATCGACAAATACCGCGTGAGGCGAATTGGTTGATATGTTACATTAACGCGAATACATATGAAGCAACCTGTTCTATTGTGACGAGAGTACGTCGTTAGTGTGCGTTTATAGGCTCTCGCGTAGCTTGAAACTGTTCGAGAATCACTCGAACAGTAAAGTAAGTTATATAACCTTAATTCATTCTCGGAATAAAGCTAGATAAAGTAGCTTTTTCATTTAGCTTTGTTTGTTGGTAATTGTGTAAAATAGTAAGAAACATACACATTTATAATATCAGTAGGATTAATCAAATTATTAGTTATTGTTGTTGTCGTTATTTATTAACTTTCAATCATTGGAACTCTTGTTATGAAACGAGCTCGACTATAAAATTATTAGAAGAAAAGTTAAATATTGTGATATCGAATCAAATTATTGCAGTTTTCCTGGTTTCAATTTCCGATATATTGCTTTTAAAGTCTAAGTATTATTAGCTTTTGTATTATTAACTAGTCTTTTGATGTTGGAACCTATGTATGTCAAGAAACAATACGTTCGTAGGTACTTGTTAAACATTAAATTTTCCACTTAACAGTTGATTCTATGGAGCAAGGAATAATTTGTTAAAGTGATTAGCTCCGGGCTATGTATTGTTCTGTCTATGTACTGATGTACTCGTATTTATTAATATTGGCAGTTAGAGGTGTGTGGCGGTTGATACTATCATTATGATTACAGATAGCGAAGTAAATTGCTATTTGTTATTGAAAGTTTAATGAAAAAAAAGTGAGTGTTTACTTTTATAAGTGGAACTAACAACCGCACTCAGATACATTTGAATTAATATGAACACTTAAATTATTATTTAGTAACGATTTTGTCTGACTAGATTAAGTTACCATCAAATGATTCTGAGTTAGATGGTAAATAAAATAATACATGGAATGTTTAGTTTTGAATGTTTAGTGCTATAGAAATGCCATAAACCCATGAAAGAGTAGAAGTCAGTGAAGGTATCGGTTACTCACGACATTCTATTATTTACGCCCACAATTTGTTGACACCATTCATCCATTGAACTTTACGAAAACCAAGTGAATAGCAGTCGGTTCGTTACTTTGAAAACTTCATTCGAAAATATTTGTTTATCATTATTTGTGGCAAATTTAATTGGGTTGCTTTAGTAGTCGTGGTCTTGTGGTTGACCTGTTTCTTAACAACGGAGGTTGATTGGCTAAGGGTCTTGAAGCAACGCGACCGTTTCACAATTACGTTATTTGCGTTTAATTGCTTCGGTGGTTCTTAGGAATGAGAGAGGTGGATGATTAAATGCCAATATAGTCCTCAATGGTGAGACTTGGGTATTTTACTAATTGAAGCGGTTACTTGAAAGTTGGAAGGTACTCAGCTGAGTGATCCTAGTTGTGTTGTGTGTTCGCGCTAAAGTAATTTTCTTCTTAAACGAATGTTACCAGTGTACACGAAGCGCAGCTGAGCACCAATCGCTTTAGTTCACAGCAGTTCGATACTGTTGAAAAATTCCTCAAAACGTGACCGGGAACAACCCGCTATACTTACGAGGCGTTCGCTTTACACGCCCGTGATATCATTTCTTGATAGGAACATTGTTTATCTGCGAGCGATTTACTTTGTTCGAGAGATTTTTGTCTTTTATAGAAATCGGGTTTTGTTTTTAATTTATGTTTAGGGGGTGGCTTTAGGGACGTATATAATTTTAAATTCACCACATCAAAGTCTTCGATGACAAACAGGCGTGGTATTACGTTACGTGTTATGCAATGAAAGCCTTTCTTTTATAAGTGATACTCCAAGCACCCTCACCACCAAAAAATAATACCTCAACAGTAGGTGACTTATAATTCAACATTCTCATTCAACCAGGCACACAGAATGTATTTGGGTAGCCGTATACCTGGTGGCGTACACACAGGTACGGATTGCTAATTGATTTGTCAACCAACCGATGATTTCATTGGCTTACCGATGCGAAAGTCAGGATTACAATGTCGCGAATATTTGGCTATCCAATGCTGGTATTGACTTTTCACTGTATTTTGTATATTTTTTTCAGATAGATGGTTCAATAGTTAACATGAAGGTAACAATATGGATTTTTAAATAAATAATTGCCTGTTTTAATAGTTGGTAATAATGGGTCATAACATTCGTAGTACTACACGACCATAACAAGACTTAAAACATAGAATTACAAAGAAATTGAACAATAAATAATCGGTAGGTATTACGTAGCGAACCCGTTAATTTTGCCGCCTCCGCCGCGGTGCACCCGGTGTAAACTAATGGCTATTCGTGCGGTCAACGCGTGCACTACAGGCGTTACTTCCTTTCATTCATTGTCTATCTTTCCAGCTATGGCTCACGAATACCTAGGCTTAATTAAATGACCAATTTTCAGCTATTGTTTAGTTTTAGTTTTGGTTAGTCAAAATTGTATACAAAGTTGTGTGTATAATATGTGTGGATAAATTAAAAGGGGAATATGGCATCATGGATTTAAGTTGTCATATTATATTAATAACTAAAATACAATGACACAATTTAGTCTACGGAAGGCTAAGTATATGCACTAAAGGGTAGGGGTTCAAAAAAGCCCTATCGTTGTTACCTACTAAATGTTTTGCAACTTCCAAATAAAGATCAAAAATATCAAAAGAAAAATCAATTTTAATAACAAACTTTTGATTGCTGAAATCATTGAAATCGAGACCCATGGCGCGGCGCGTTGGTTTGATCATAAATTACTTTAATTGGCACATATGGCAGGATGGCTCACTCTCAGCGTATAATAAAATTTAACAGGGGAAGTAACAACATGGTTTGCCCAAAAACGTGCAAAATTGTTTTTTTTTATGGGATAAGCTCGCAAACGAACAGAAGGATTACCTGATGGTAAGCAATTGGTACCGCCCTGGACATCTAAAACACCGGAGGGCCTTTTGGGTTGGTTGGGGAGATTTTTTTTTAATTATTATTACTTCTCCACGGAATTTTGGTCCGTGCTTTTGTCATTCATTTACTAGGGATATTCGGGAGGGGAGAGTTGGGCCTCTGCTAACCTCACTCATATGCCGAAACATAATGCAAGCGTTGTTTCACGCTGCTTTTCTGTGAAAGCGTGGTATCACTCAGGTCGAGCCGGCCCATACGTGCTAAAACATGGCTCTTCCATACTTGAAATTTTGGCGAAGAGTTTGCCATCCCTGAGACCCGGATGTTGAAAACACGAGAGCGATAGAAGTGGTGCTTACAAAGACTCCCTGTTTTTGTTTAGTTGTGGTCATCTTGTTCAAATGCTGTTGACAGTTCCGAATTCATCTTATTATACGGTAAACTGCACATTTTGCTTATTATGTTAATTAAAAAATTGGGGGTTGAATAGGTAATTTACATAAGTACCTCTTACAAGATAATTTGGACGAATAAAGTACAGGAGAAATATTCGTTTTACAAAATAATAATTGGAGACCAATACATTATTCTTAATGTGTATTTATAGATAGGTATTTTATGTTTTTACACTTCGCAATGTGAGATTAAGACACTGTTATTCAGTGAGATAAGATATAGGAAAAGTTAACACCCTAAATTGCTTTTATATTATATTTTTTATATAAAGCGTTCCTTTTCTCCTTTCACCACAAACTCAGTGTTGACAGACACCACATTTGTTACCACAAAACTACAGTTTCGAGTGAAACAATCGTAAAAATTCAGTGGTGACCACACGCAACTACATATTGACACTGTCAGCTTATGACCACGTGTTCAGTTGTGGCTAATTTTACACCTAATTTTGTATTCAACTAACTACTTCCGCGCGGTTTCACCTGCTCCTATTGATCGTTGCGTAATATTTTATAGTTTAAAGCCTTTCTCGATAAATCAATTATCACGACATACAGTCTCTATGTCTGTCTCAATGTCCCTTTGTATGCTTAAATCTTTAAAACTACACAACGGATTTAAATGAGATTTTTTTAAGAGATATAGTTATTCAAGAGGAAGGTTTATGTATAAAACTTGCATAATATACTACCATTGCATCCATGCAAAGCTGGGGCGGATAGCTAGTATAAGATATAACGCGAAAAGCATAATTTAATCGAATCAGTAGTTTAACAAACAAACTCTTCAGCCTTTTAATATTATAAGTAAGATAGACTAACGTCATGCTTGCAAGCTGCAGCCTCACTCCCGGAATCCGAGAGCTTCTTTATCATATTAGTTGGACAGTAGAAATTAGCAGCTAGACATGTAAGAGCATCCCACGAGAACCATACATTTTCACAGAATGAAAAGTGGCGTACTCTGAATATTACAAGCGGGCAGGTGGAGGGAATTCTTAAACGTTGCGCCTGTGTGATCAGTTGCATGTATGTGGAGCTAAAAAGGTACCGTATATAGGAATCGGTTTTCCCTACCTCATTGTTAAAGTCAAAGTCAAATCACTTATTCCAGTTAAACCATAAATACTTAGGTACTTCGAAACGTCAACTTAAGTGCCTAATAGCCCAAAGCTGTCAGTGGTCAAATTCAAATTCAAATTCTTTGTTGCTTTCAGTAATGTGATATACCTAAATTACCTAGTTCTTATAATTATGTATAATATATGGGTAACAATTAAGCAACCTGTCGGCCACGCAGTCAAAAAGTCTGTGGTCTATATACTAGGAAGTATAATCAGATAATAACGAATTCTTTTGGGTTTTAGCAAACGTTTTATCAATTAACGTTTATTTGTTATTTAATGTATGTACATACTCGTAGATATAGAAAGAATAACTAAACACTCAGAACAAAGATATTTATTCATTGTTAGATAGTTCAATTGCATGAAAGTTATATAAAGTAAAGAATTGGTTTACTGGGTCTCTGAGGTTTAATTGATTAGCTGCAGATAGCGGAAACCAATCGAAGTGTTTGCTAGGACACAATCGTTGTTTATACGCCGCTGCGACGGAGGACCGTTGGCAGAGTAAATTCTCTCACAGATTTCTAGAATGCCTTTATATATTTTTGTGGTAATTGAAAACTATTGAATACTAGCTTCGACCCGGGGCTTCTCTCACGTTGTCGTAGGATAGAAAGTAGTTTATATTTTATTCCGGACCACAATATATCCCCGTTCCAAATTTCATTTATGTACAAAATAACAAACATGTACAAAAACTTACAAACTTTCGCATTTAAAATATTAGTCTTATTTAAGTAATTGTGGCACTGTTTATTGGTGTGTAAGTGATTGTGACTTATACAAACAAATTATTATTTCAGTAATATTGTCTATTTAACTATAGAACAAACTCATAACAAAATAAAAAACAAGAAGTACTTAAATTCCGAAACTATAGCACTTTCAGCCTTTTCACGCTAATTCGAGGCTTACACTAAGATTTTCCATTCAACGGAATTTTGTAAGAAGTTTCAGGAGTTTCATGTAAGCGCACTACATTAACAAGAACTCGCAGAGATTCAAAAGTTGTGAGTTGAAAAGTACAATTTCATACCTCTTAAAGCCGAGTACAGACTAGACGCGGTACAATAGCCTGCACTACTGTCGCTGTGTAGCACTAGGCTTACATTTTTAAACGGTTTTATTTAAGTTGCTCCGTTTATTTGTTTGTTTGGGTCAACTACTTTTGAAAAACCGAAGATTCTTAATAAAGTTTTATACATTTCAAAAAGGTATTATACACGTACTAGCTACTGTTATGTGATTTTACCCGGCTCCTGTCAATCATAGCGTGATCATAAATGCATTATCTAACACAAAAGTCATTTATCAAATGGGACCAGAAGTTTCGGTGATGTTTATATTTTTTATGGAATAGGAGCCAAACGAGCAGATGTTACGTGGTGGTAAGCCATCAGCACCGTCTATGGACACCCGTAACACTCGAGGAGTCACAGTTGCGTTGGCGTTCTTTTTAGAAGGAATACGCTCTTTTCTTGAAGGTTTGAAGTTCGTATCGGATTAGCGCGTTTAAACAAACTCTTCAGTTTTATATATCAGAACAGATGTAGAAGTTGGGATAACATAACATTATCTTTCTATAATAAGGTATCTACAGTTACTCGTTTCCTCAATTATTTTATATAACATAATATTATTACTTTGTTAGAAGATGAGGAAATAATATAGAACTTCACCGAATACACTACCGTATATTATCAAAATTTTTCGGTACCGAATATTTTTGTTTAATTTCGAGACAACTTCCATTTTGTGGGACTCATTATTCCTTTGGGAAAATACACATGTACTTATGTAAGTACCTAATTGAGTAAAATTTCTTTTACGATTACGTCATACGAAGAAGTTTTTTTTTAATTTGTCATTTTTGTTTGTTACTTAATTACGTCAAAACGGCTGAAAGGATCGAGATGAAATTTGGAACAAGCGTAGATCATGGTTTGGAATAACACATAGAAAACTTATTTATGTGGCGGCTGAAGCCGCTGATAGAATCTAGTATAATAAACACAACATTTTGTAAATTTTCGTTACGTAATGTTTTACACGTGACCAGAAGGCTGGCTATTTCTTCAGTCAGAAGATAAGCACTGCCATTCAACGTAGCAATGCGGCCAGTCTTCTGGGAACGTTTAGCTGTGACAGTGATGCGGACGAGTACTTTGACGCCTAATGGTGGGAATTTTTATTTCACGTTGTTATATAAAACTACTGAACACACACACAAATGCAAAAAGCACAAGTTTTATCCAACACTCGTAGAACAAAGTTCTATATCTCCAAATATAATAAAAGATCTTTCTCATAACAAAAGTTTCGTACATTTGTCGCTTAGGTACTTTGCTTCATAAATATACAAAGATATAATATTGTATATAAAACAAATTCACAGATTAATACAAGCAATCCCGTTTTGTCTAGCATCAAGAGAACGATTCAGATGAACTATTTTTGTTGCAAAATAAATCTTCTGCCGTTCGCTAACAGTTTCTTTTTATATAATCGACAGATCCAAGTGCTAAGCATTCGGTTATTTGGAAGTTCTAGCAAGTTGCTGAAGCACTTGAAAGTTTTCTATGTACACATAGATCCTCGGTTTATAAGGGAACGGTTTTAACTTCGCTTTTTATGCATAAAACCTAAGAAGAAAATTGTCGTAAAATACATTGAGAGGAGAGATATTTACTAATAAACTACTAAAAATATTATAAGGAAAATTTTTCGATTGTCTGAGCTATTGAATAAGCTTTTCCTTAGTAATAAATTAATAAAAAATCGATCATCATTAAAACAAAATATTAATTTATCTCACTTCTAATAATTAAAATATTATATAGTTTTTGAATCCATTATGACATTATATTATTCATTATTTGAGTGTATTTATTGGAACACACTAAGTAACGATTAAACACTATCTTGCTATGTAGTGCTATCTCATAAAATTGCGACATGACGATCTCTTTTTAATCGTTAGCCGTAGAACGCCACTCTAAGCTGCAACGTTATTAAATTTAAAATTATGATCATTTTATTCCAAGCCAGTATTATAGCTGATGGTACCATTACATAATGTACGATAGTCACAATGCCTGTTTGTATGTTCACTGTTGCGAAAATCATTTTGCACTATCAACGCTTTTCGAATGAATGTTTCGATTTAAAATTTTATACCGAAATGTAAAATTATTTCGCGACGTGTGGTCGACTTGTGTGGATTCATGAGCGAAAGATTGTGTCTGTGTTATTTCGTGCTTGAGTACTCTCTCTGACAATTTGTAGCAGAAATACATGTCTGACGTTATGAAATAGCTTTAAAATCTTCACGTATTTGTACTTACAAGAAGATATTTATAAGAATGAAGTTCAATCTAAAAGTTTAATCACCACGATAAAACATAAAAACGTATTATTTTTCACACGAAACAAAACTTCAGTTTGCTTAATGATATTCATGAATTAACGTAATTATTTCACTATAGCAGCCACCGCTGCGGCTATAAGATACAAAATGCCGTGGCACCATCCTAAGGACACTTTCGCCATGGAACTTAAGGGGGCCGTTTAACCGCGTCGATAGTCAACAACTCGAAGAGACAATAAGCGAGAGCTCTTTCATTCAAGTGCTTTTCTTAGCGTTCCGAACTTTGACCGGTCTGTTCGAAATTGCGATATCCAAGCCACATATATTATGCCCTATACAGCTATGCACATCTGGGTCAAAAACACAGCTCGCTCAACTGGAAAATTTTGCTTAACGCGAATATATCATAGCGTCGAAAGTCTAAAACGGCAGCAATCCAATACATCAAGCTGGAGATCGCATAAAAATGTAGCACACACTCAAAGATTTTTATTGTGTAATCTGTTGCAGTACGGTACCAAATTATAGTGTGATTATGTTTGAAAAGATTTATTGTGGTATTGTGAATTTTATTGTATAATTGTTATAAAATATGTTTGTATTCAAGTTTTCCTGTTGTAGGTATATTATAGCGTGCAGGGGCCTTAGTCTGCAATTACAATTGTGTCAGAATGGTCGATCATTGATCAGTGCAAGAGGGACGAAGCATACAACCTACATAGCTCCGTCCCTCTTGCACTGATCAATGATCGACCATTCTGACACAATTGTAATAGCAGACTAAGGCCCCAGGTCTGTGGATAGCAAACAAGACTGCTTGACCGGAAAGAGCCATGAGACTACCACAGATGGGGCCCAGGAGGACTGATGCCTGATCCGAAGCTGTGGGCTACCTAGCGAAAAAAATGAAGCGCTAAAAGCGACTTGGCTCCGAAAAGCTGGAGTAGGAACGGGGTGGTTTTTAGCCAGTAAGAGTTTGAAACTCCCTCTCATCTCGCCCGAGGTGTGAGAAGTCACTGGAGGATTTTATCACCACAAAAAGGGATATTATATAGTTAATTTATTGCTCTCCGCAATCACACTTCCTAGACTGTTAATACTATCACGAGAATTGTACAACAATAAACCGGCAATAATATAAAGGTTTTTAATCAAAATAGCCGCGAGACTATCCGCCAACAAGCCTAATAGATTTGTATTATTCGAGATCAGGTCTCGATTTTCTCATTTCTCACATACCATGCGTTGGAAGCCGCACTGGAAAATCTAGGAACGTGCTTTCATCGTTTAGCAGTGCTCACTATTCTTTCATCTCAGCTGTACCATGATAGTGGTTGTGGTCAGCAATGTGCTTTATTAACCGACTTCAAATAAGCTGGTTCTCAGTTTGACCTGTATGTATGTTTGTAAGTTTGTGCGCGTTTATCTCGCATATGGCTACATGGATTTTGATGCGGTTTTCAGTGTCAGATTTAGGAGAATATTTTAGGTATATTACCTGACGTAAAACAATTGGGGTACCCACTTCAAGTTTTGAAAGCGGTTTGCTTTTTTTTAAGTTTTATTATTTAGATTTATTAATGTAATTTAACTCAAATTTTTATACCGATATTACGGATTTCAAATCTCATATTTTTTAGAACGTTAAACTGTTTACATGTTATATTGAAAAGTAAAATATAGGTAATAATAATTAAGATTGATTACCTACATTGAAAACAATGATTTACTCATTTATCAAAATAATGAAAGGAAAATTGGAATTAAATATATAAAATGAAATTTCATCAATGAAATTGAAATAAACCGCTTTTCGCTGTCCGGGAAAATTGTTAATCGCTTTGGTAAATTTTACCTCTCATTGAAATGTTGTATCATTTTATTTTCATCGTGTAAGTTTGTTGCGTAGACTTAACACTCGGCTTTCATAATAAAATTCAATGGAAAATTTAATATTTTATTGGCCCAAACTTTTCAACCGTTAAAAATGGTAAAACTGAACTTTAAATTCTGAAGCTTTATTTATAAAGCTGAGTATTGCTTGTCGGGGGAAATATTACGGATTGATTTTTCTTAGTTACGAATATATCTTACTATTTTTGATAAATAAGCATTTTTACCACATTTTATTGTATATATTTTTAATTGAACTTTTTTCGGTTGATAGCTTCATTGGTAAGTATAAATAGGACAAAATATTTTTTATACGACATAAGAAATGTTATTAAATTACCCCAGTGTAGGAGTTACCGGTCAAAATCGTGTGATGTAACCTTTACAATAAATGCTATACAATAATAGACATGGTTCTATTATTTACATAAATATGTGTTATGATATTTAACATATAAGGTCGGATTTTCATTACGCTACGATAGGTTAACCTAATTAACCGGTATACTCAGAGTCATTTAATGGTTACTTAACCCAGACCTTAGCTATTGTTTTCAGAACAAAATCTTTACTAAGGAATTGTTTGAGTAATCATTAAATGTCTTTGAGTACGGCAGTACGTGAATTAAAATGTGAATAGATGTAAAAAGTAAAGACAGCTCTACGACATAGATCATAAAGGCGATTTGTGGTTGAAACAAGAGATTGCGGTAATTGTAGGTTCGATGCGGCGGCAGATTGTAACCGTTTCCAGTTCAATAGTCAGCTGGGCAACGAAACCACCAGCTCAGGGGAGCACTTGCACGTCGCATTCACCACAACCCTTAATGGATATCCATGTATCCACATTCATCCATTAATCCCAATTCCAAATCGATACCACAGAGATTTTTCAATTCAATTACCAAGTAAGTGATCACATTTTCATTACATTTTTAGGCCAATGAACTTTGCACCTAAATAACGTTTACCTAGATCTTGATTCAGCTTACCCCACCCTATTACACTCTAGCTATTACCGAGATATGCGTATGTACTGTTTACATGCCAACCAATTAACGGCACTCATAACACAACTAAACGCCTAATAGCCCATACATTACACACACATGGGTAAACAATGTAATGTATACATGCAATAATTAAGAATACGTCTCGGTATGGAACTATCAATAGTATGACATAGTATAATGATGGGTTGGACTACAAAATAATTGATAAGGTCTACCAATTGTAATTGAAATTAAATGAATTAATAAAACTGTTCCAAAAAGCCTTCAAAAAGCATAAATCTCACATCGAAAAATAAATACAAAGTTCTTGAGCAAGCATAATTTTATTTTGCCGTGGTTTCCGCAAGTAAGATGAGAATGTAAATTGTACGGGTCCCTATTTAAAATGTACGTTTCAAGGACGCGGTAAACTCAATTTTACGGCTTAGTTACATTATTGATTTTGGTCGAACAAAAGTTTGTTCGTAGCTTGAATGAAGGAGCGCAATTCCATACAATCACATAGGCAATCAACTTAAATGACGGCTTTTTCAAGAATTGCCTTCTGTAATGTCCGTCATCGAGTGATTTAACTGCAAGTCCAACAGTACTGGACTACGGTGATATTATAGAAGCTATTGGAAATTATTATAAATTCAACAGCTCGTTAGTCGATTCTCAGAATTCGTTACACGTTTCCAACTCAAGGGAAAAAAGCTAGTTACCTAAATCCAATCGAAAAGAATTCTCAAAGACATTGAACACATCTGTTTGAAGATCGGACGTTCTACGGGGAAAATTAAAAGAATCAACCTGCTTCGTACAGATACGATTCTGTAAAACTAGCTATCCTTGATTTGATACACTTGGTATTGAATGTTGGGGTCAATAATAGAGATTGTACAATTAATACAACATCGTCAATTGACAAGTGATGAAATGTCTTGTAAGTTCTCATAAGTACCTTCGTTTGATATACACAAAGTTTGATTTTCAGTAGCTATTTAAAATTTAACTGCATCTCTTTGTAGCCAAAGAATTAATTACTAGAAAGTTTTGAGAAGTACTTACTTCTCGCTCCTTTCAAACAGTGCAAGAGTTCTGCTACAGACTGCCCTGCGGG
The DNA here is from genome assembly GCF_023101765.2 of Spodoptera frugiperda. NCBI lineage: Eukaryota > Metazoa > Arthropoda > Insecta > Lepidoptera > Noctuidae > Spodoptera > Spodoptera frugiperda. The sequence continues at coordinate 2,600,460 of NC_064236.1, read as the reverse complement.
TATAAACGACGTGGTGGATTTTTCAAAAGAAATATACATATAACTTTATTGGAATATTTTCTAAAGAAACTCTCCACGGGTGGCCTGGAAACTAATGAGAAAATATTTAAGCTGAACTAGAACTTTAATATAAATGAATATTCACTTTCTAAAGAAGCAATTATTGAAATGATTTCTCCGCTTAAATTGTACAAATGTTACTTTACGAGCGGCGTGGCGCGTTATAGCATTTACCAGCAGTCGGCATGCTTAAGGCTTGTTGGAAACAAGCTATGCGTGGAAATGGTTTTTATGATTGAAAAATATGGAAAAATCCCCAGCCATTGAAAGTCACAGTTTGTTTGTGTGTATTGGTATGTAATAAGTAATTAACATTCACTTGGGTACGGTAGTGGAGGAGGTTGTTGGAATTTTTTAAATTCTGCAGCAAACATAATAAGAGAAGTTGAGTAATTTCTAAGCGTTAGCGCAGCTCTTTGTTTATTTTCCGAATCACCGTTAAAATGGTGCGAGGCGAATGTACATCTTAATTTAAAGTAATTTTAAAGTATTATGCAACGGAGCGTAGTTCTTTCTTTTCCTTTGTAGACTTTGCATCATTGTGACAGAAAATGCATTATCCAGCTACGCCATTGGAATCGGAGTATCAGGAGTAATGTCCAGTCGTTTATCAAAGTCACATTTGTTTTCGTCGCGCAAAATACATTTTAAGAGTTGAGAATTATCATCTACAGATGTCGGGAGATAATTTTCACGGTGCGACCTTGTTGGATGATTATTTGAAGGGCTTAGAATCCGAACTTTGTTTTACAGGCCCACATTGAACGGCAACCGTCACAACCCAGCAACAGAAATGTTTTTAAATTGATTTATGCGACGAATATTTTACGTTACAATTTCAAAGTTGAGAAATTTTGTAAAATAGGATCTAAGAAGCGTGAATGAGAGCAGCAAATTTATTGTTACTGCGAGCTGGGCGTCGGGGCCAGGGGGATGAGCTGCGCCGGCTCCAGCTATATCCAGCTGGTAACGAATATGCCGCGTCACCCGCAGCTTTCGAGTGCACCCTTCCGTTAAATAGACATTGGCTTGTGAGAATAGCTATCACATTTATAATAGAAACTCGCTCGAGACCCACCAGTTTACGGAGGAAATCAAATGACAGCACCCCAGCGGGACTTCACCTAAAGTTGAAGCATTGGAGTAGCAATAACTACATTCATTGTTCTAGTTTGAGTCTGAAGACAGTGTCATTCTATTAATTGTGGCCAGTGGCTTATTGTTTCGAGCCCTTTATTTAAGCACCGTGACAAAGTTCGAGACCAATCTGAGAGCAATGAAATGAAACAGCCAGCGAATACTGGGACCGTAATTTACAATCACACGGTGGATGGAAAATGCAACAAGAAAAAAAAAAACAAATGTGTCTAGAGAGCCGATGCTCATCAAGCCATTAGAAAAGTGAAAAACGGTTGGGTGCCCGAGAAAAGCGATTGTTTCTACAAAAAAAGGCGCAGCGTTCCGATTCTTTTGTGATCACTAAGTAGAAAGAAGTTACCAAGCTGTTTAAATCTTTGTTTAATAAAAGCTTGTTAAAATGTTCATTGCTCTAATGAACATTTTAACAAGCTAGCACAACTCTATATATATAATAGTTATGCTAAGGTACTTCTGCTTTGTAGTCAATTACTATATTTTAATTTTATCAAAAGGATGTAAACAGGTGAAAAAATGTAAAAAAATTGCAGAGACAAGAAAATCTTATGCTTTTAAGTATTAAATATTAATTAAATCTTTATTTTAATCCCCTATAACCGAGAAACAACCTAACCTTACTTATTATACGAAGAGGAGCAAGAAGGGTGTTCATGGTTTTATATCAGAAGTCACGGCAAGTTCAAGGTCGTAAGACAGAAGCATTCAACAATGATAATTACAAGGATAAAAACAGACATGACCTTAACCTCTTTCAGTAGCATAGGCACAGAAATAAACATATATTAATAAAATTTTTGACTGCACGGTTGGCGCGGTGGCTGGGCAACTGGCTGCCGCGCAACATGTAGCGGGTTTGATTCCCGCACGGAGCAACTCTTTGTGTGATCCACAAATTGTTGTTTTGGGTCTGGATGTCATGTGCATGTAAAATTGTATGTCTGTTAACACACCCACGACACAGGAGAAAATCATAGAGTAGGGAAACGTTTTTTTATAAAAAAAAAAAATTCAGAACGACAAATAACTTAGCTCTATCATAATGAAAACGTGTAAGATCACAATTTTAGCACTTTTTTAATATCAGAAGGCATCTCAGTGGTATTTGATTCATATATCAAAGCGATTTATGTAATTAAATAATACTTCGTAGTGCTCACGGCTCATGCCTGTGATAGGTTCGTTTTTTAACGAATCTCTTTCTAGATTTTTAGCATTCCTAGTTCTTTATCGAGTGTGTTAATTTTAATTTCAAAGTGTGTGTTTTTGTTGAAAATTCGTTTTACCGCTAGCTCATAACTCTCGTTTCTTAATTAATGTCACCGGTGCGAATGTATTGCAATATTCCAGAGATGCGTACCCCGAATCTATAATTAAAGTTCATTTATATATAGAAACCATACATTTTCTCCTAAATGTCTCACTTGGAGACTGGAAACAGTTTATTTTTCATAAATTATTTCTATTAATACACGTTTTCTATTCCTGTATTACTTTGAATACGATTTTGTCATTGACGCAGTCTCGTCTTTATGTCTTCTATATTCAAAGAAATACATTATAATATAGGTGATAAAACTTCTCGCCTTTATTTTAGAGGAAGTTGGCAGGTATCTGAAACTCAACATTAATTTTTTTTAGAAAATTTTGCTCAGAAACAAATCTGGATATTATACTATTATTTTCCAACCCAAACGGATTTCTATATGAAAAACGTTCTTGATTCAACTACATTGTCGAATTAATGGCTTTTCCGAAATGTCTGAAGAATAATAAGTTATTTAAACGACCATTAAAAAGTTTGACTATTAAACCCTTGGATCCTTTTACGATTTTACACAGAAGATCCGCATTATCGGATTTAAGAGAGAAATGATTCATATAAGGTCGATTTTGTAAAACTGTTTCGTTGTGCCTTTTAGTTTTATTAAGTAGTGGCTAAGCCCGGCTTTGCTCAGATTACCTTCCCTATGATTTTTTAATGCTATAATTGAACTTTGTACGAAGACACTTAAAAATCTTGTTTATAATATCTTTCCTTATCTCTGTATGTCATATTTTACTAAAAAAACACCGTCTAAATACCTAAGAGAATCTATAAAATATCGCAAGGCTATTTATGTTAATTTTACAATACAACCCATGTTCTCCGTAGCTCGGTCAATATTTTATTTTACGTTGTAAAATAAATTGATATTGTCTCTCAATGGTGACGCTCTTGTTGATATTACGTCGAGTGAAAAAACCGAGTTATTTATGGCTTAAAACGTTTCAATAAATGTTTTATAAGCGCCTTAGTTTATGCTCCTGGTATTTTAAATAGACTTTTATATATTTGCGTCTACTTATTACCTAACACCTTATTTGTGCTGTATGTATAAGACAGTGGTAATTATTAGTTTTGTCTATTTTCTTTTAGTACATATCTTAATATTGAACCTTTTTATCTTGTCACAAAAAACAGATTTTATACCTACATGAACTGAACTCTTGACTAAGAACTTGACTGATATGATCCATATATCAGAACTTATCGCCTTCGGTTCTCTGTATACATAATTTTATTATATCCTAATCTCATCATAATCGGTAATTGAGTATATAAATATCAGTCTAACGCTAAAATATGAACAGATACAGGGTGGAGATATCGTTTATATAAAATTTTAATAGTCAATTATCGTCTTTCTTTTACATCGTTACCGGATTGAAGACTTATCAGTTATGGCTGAATATCAATGTTTTAACAGACGAGTGCTATGCTAATTTCGACAATCCAATTACTGGGTACTTATTAATGATACTTTTACAGTTGTTTTTAAAGTTAATAGTTGTTATACTATTTTAAACTGGTTGTATATATTATATTTTTTTTCTAGTCTATTCCCAAAGTCAAAGTCAAAGCATTTTTTTTTTCAATTAATCGTATATTAAGCACTTTTAAAATGTCATATTGAATTGTCCGTCAGTCTGTCTGTCAATGAGCGGGTAACTATGAGCTTTACATACTCGTGTTTATTGAGAACTTGGCAAAGACAATTTAAATACCTAGCTCTTAGAAATTGGTTCTCTATTCTCATAACTCATTCGCTTGTTACAAGAAAAGTATAACTTGAACTGCTAATTTACGAAAAGAAAACAAAGGGGAGTGAATTAATTCACAATGTCAATATATTAATCTCTTGATTCTTTCATTGTTTTTATTTGTTCTCAAACAAGTGGTACCTACTCTACTAAGTGCATTGTCAAGGGGAAAGTTATTCATAATTTCTCTCCTTGATACTTCGGCTTATCGAATTAAGTACCTATCATTTTCGGAAATCCATTGTCTGTTTTAATCTTTAAGCTTCATTAAAGCGTTAGCATATCACGGTCTCGGTTCTCGAACCGTTCACAAGTTGATTTTAGCACAAGATTTTCTTTGTAGCTTTTCGATTTTCCTGTATGTGAAGAGAGATTGGTTCTATATGGTGCTTTTTAATTATGTTTTATGAAAGGAATCGCTTTTGTTGTTTGCTTTTTGTGTTGAAATCACAAGAAACTATTATTTTTATTTTAGTAAGATTAACAGGTGCTTAATAAGACATTATGTAACAAGTCCTCGAGTGTATGACTCGTAAATAAATAATAAGTTTAAGTTGTTAATAAAATTATTTTTGTTTAATATTTCTCTTTTACTAAAGTATTGCTAAAAACTTCCTTTGATATTATAAACTTATAATTTATTACCTTTAAATTTGAGAAAAGAATATACTTTTTCTTACTAAGAATATTCTTGGAGATCTTTTGGTAAAAATAGCAAAAGTTAAAAGATAAACAACTTTTTCTTTGCTTTATAAGAAATTCTTTGAAACCATCTCATTTTATGTTATACTTGATTTTTTGTTAAATTATACTTATTCATAATTAATTCAGTTGAGTTGTATCTTAAAAATTAGAAAGACAATACCTACTTTTTCCTAGGAACAGTTTTTCATGATTATCTTTATAAAGTACCTACCTAACAAATGTTTTTTTTTCCACTTTATGTTTTATTTTTTTATGGTTGTGTTTCCTCACAGACGTCATATTCCTTCGTTTCCGTTTTAGCGTATAATAAAAAAATACCTACTTATATTTTTTAGCAAATGATAAATGAAGAAAAAATTTAATTAACGTAGATTAGTAACTAAATTACTACGATTGGTATTAAATTTGGAATATTTTTTGAATTAAACGATTTCACGATATCTTCTCAATAGAATACAATTTGTTAATATTTTATTGTCATTTTAATAACACTGGGTTTCTCCTTTAATTCTGATAATTATGGTTTTACCTACCTACTAAATTTAACTAGGTTCTTGCATACGTAGTAAATATCCTTAATTGTTGTAATTTGTTAAAACATTGGGTAATCGTGTTTAGGGGACTTCTTTTAGCGAAGTATGCTTGTGTTAGGAGACCGCGCTTCCATAGCAAAATTTAATAAACACTGACTGCTAGGTTAGGTTAGGGTTAACTGAAAACTTGTGGGTTTTGTCCTTAATTGCTTTAATTGCATACCTAATTGGAAGAGTGTAAACTTGAACCATATAGTACACATGGCGTATATGTTACACATGGACACATGGGCTAGTTTAGCAGCGATTGCTTTTATTTTGCCCTATCGCTCACCTAATTATAAGGAAAATTACTGTGGACATATTAGAATGTCTAAAATATTATCCAGAATATGTCAAAAAGAAGACAGCCTTTTCGAGTACAAGAACAAGTCACAAAAAATATTTCGCAGTAGTAAAATGTACCTACCTACATGAAAAGGCTTCGTACACCAAGTGAATTTTCAAAAAAAGTTGTCAAATCACAAAAATCCAAAATAATTTAGTAGGATTCTCGATAGGTAATATTTCGAAGCTAGATTTTGACGTACAATTATAATGTTCGATTTAAATCTAAAGTTAATTGAATAAAGCAATGTTTGGAAAGCAATTCTTTTTTGTCTAAAAATAACAAAGAGAAAGGGTACGTCACATTTCTCACAATGTTTCAATTTATAAAATACTTAATTGCTATAAAGATAATACTCATTGTTGCTTGACACACATTGTGCTTCCTAATTCAACAATTAATTATGGTATACAACGTCCAGAGAATCAATTGAAAATGTATTTTTATAATAAAAAGGACTTTTTAAATGTAGGTTAAATTGTGACGTTAGGGGGCTATCTTTGCTTTAATGGCTCATTTAGTGACATTAATATTTGTAGATGGTGCTTTCTACCGAAATCTTGGCGGCATTTCAAAAACTACCGCAAACTATATTTAATATAACAAATTGTTTAAATAAATGGTGTGTCATCGGGCCACAACACCGGCTTCGATCCCCGTCCAATGCCTTACTTAATACCCTTCAGTCTCAACTTAAAAATTAACACACACGTCACCCTGTTCTATATAAATCCACTGGGACTTTGTACCGATTTTCCAACCGCAAACAGTAACCTAATGTTCATGGAACATGGTAATTTGGAGACCATTTCCATTTATATAACTTTGGCGCTGGATATTTGGCACAATAATTTCGGCTCTTCGAATTCGCAAATGCGAAACAATGTCACCAACCTTGGAAAAACTGTAAGATTCAAAATGAAAACACAAGAAAGCAAGGTTTTCGGTAATGAGGGAAGGCAGGAGCGCAACAATGACGGCCGGCTTCTGCAGCTCGGCTTTGTCCACCCAAACTCGGATCTTGAAAAATTACTTCATTTAACTTTGCCGGAATTGTATTCGCTCTTTGCAGTAACGAGAACGATAATTTACGCGCTTAACTATCGTCTACATGACGGCTGTCAGCATACGATACGCGGGAACCGCACCACCGGGAAGTTGAAACTGGCTTTTCGGAACAGTTGGCGCGACGGAGCCGATTGCGCGACGATGGTCCGCGCTCGCATCGGGCGGCGTCTGGACGCCGTGCTGTGGCGACTATGCCGAGCGGCCGCGGCGGCGCCTCCACGCTACTGCGGCACGCGCCCATCCGCGCTGCCCCGCGCCACCGCGACGCATCCCCCTAGCGCGCCGCGCGCCCCGCACTCCTACCGCGCTACCGCCCGCACGCACGCCGCATTCTTGCGTTCAGCTCGCCCTCAAGCGCGAATCCGACCCGCACAAAGAACCTAGACCACTTTGGGGGCGACTACGTCACTTCGACTATATCCACGCTTTCTGCAATACGCCGCTCACTCGCAAAAAGCTACCACATGTTACATTGCAGATGTCGTTAACAATTATAAACAAACTTCACACCAATCCGATACTAAACTTGGGGCAGGGGGACTTTTTTAATGGTGGGTATTTACAATGGTTCGCTTTAACACTTGAAATTCGCTGCAGTGCCATTAATTTGACATCGGGCATCTAAAAGTAAATTAGTGGCGCTGAATGGGATGCAGAGTTGTCCCCAACCATTGCAGAGCCAGAAGCGATTGAAATGTCGAATACAATTGTGTTTTCAAGATTTGACTGCACGGTTGGGGCAGTAGTCTTAGGTTTCTGGGCAATGTCTTGCAAATATTTCTATTCACGAACAGAAAAATTCTTTGTGTGTTCCGAAAATTTGTGTTTCGGAGCGTATGTATGTGAATTCAATACGACCACGACACAGGAGAAAATCCTATTTCGGGCCGACATTTTTAGAAATCTAAAAGAAGGTATAGGGGTTGATCGTTGGCGAGGGACGTCTATCGGACCTGTGTCGCCAACTTTATTCCAAGTATAGAGCACAAAGCACTACATCAACGACAATCTATCATTCATGACGTTCATTAAAGGAATTAGACGGTTGACACATGACACTGTAACGTAAGTCTGAAGTTTTACAACTTGGTGCAGTGAGTGGGTAATGAAGTGTTGAACAAATATACTTAGGTACTGCAAGACCCAGTTTCAAATATGTAGGATTGAAGACGGGTAAAGGAGTAAGATTTGGAATTTAATTTCCAAACGAATACCTAGACGTGAGACGAGATACGTACGGATTGGTTTTAATCGACTCATACAGCTTAAACAGATAGTTAGAACATGTGCACATTACGTAGAAATGAGTTTCCTGATGTATAGAAACTAGGAAACAACTCGTACACCTGACTGGTAACTAGATCGGTCGCCGGAAACGAGCCGTGCTGACTAGTAAATTACGAACAAGTATATTTGTAAGGAAATAAATGCGACGTTTGTTTCGACGGTGTTACTTTTTTAAACTAGCAGCCCGTCCCAACTTTGTTTATTCCTAGGAATTTAAACCTTATCCCCAGAACGATTAAAATGAAATTACCTATTACGATGCAATGATTTGGGAGTTTGCATATATTTAGAAAATTATTATTACTTTTTTATGTAGCTACGTATATCGCTGACACGCTGTTCCTTTGTTATCGAGGAGACATGTTGACAACGACCATTGATTACATTACTAGACAATATATAATTCAGGAGCTGCTTCGTAATGTTTTGATGGCCGCTATGTGCGACAATTTGTATAATCTATGTGTGTAATTTATATGACCGGGTGGTGAAACAGGCGCTTATAGTGACTGGAAAAGTCAATTCGTTGATAGAGGTTTGAAAATATTTTTAAGTATCACTGTGACTATATTTTTACTACATGTAGAAAAAAATAATTAAATCATAAAAAATATGATAAAATCGACATGTTTGTCTTAATACGTCTGTGCTATATACGTCTCAAGGTTTTAACTGTTGTCTATATCAATTTTATTTTCACTCATATTCGTCTTTTTTTCAAAGAGTTATATATGACATATTCATAATCAGAAGAAAAAAAGAATTATCAGCTAGATATTTTCTTTTCTTTTTTGGCAAAATAATTATAAACTGTATCATTAGCTTGTCAAATGACATACTGGACATTATTTTCCATAAAAAAACATAATAGGAAAATATATTACTAGAAGAAAATATAACACAGCGATCCCGGGAATATGTTTTGCATTTTGTTTGCATGCAGTTTGAACTTTTCGATTGTTCGTAAGTCTCGGACGTCAGATTATAATCCTGGTGGTGAGTCGTTTGCATATTCCGCAGAGCCTACAAAGCCAACAGGAGGAGAACTGAGCCATCGGTATTAATTCATGTTTGTTCATCGTTTGTTCGCTGTTTTGTTGTTTGTCGGTTATGAACTATTATATTTTTTAATTTATTTAAGTTTACTGTAACGTCAAATTTAGAGGTTGGGATTTGTGTTAGCTTCTCAACATCTGTTTTGTTCTACGTAGGTTATTTTTGTACCTTAATAATTTAGGAAAAAATAATGCACTAATGTAATTTTTGAACAATATCTTTATATTATTGAGATTTTAAGAAAAAGAGTTAAGCAAAAGAAAATTATCCGTTTCGACTCGCATTGCATTTTTAACTCTCGTTCTATGTTGTAAATGTGATTTTTTATGTTTGTTTGTTACTGCTTCACGTCAAAACGACTGTAGAGATCGGAGTGATATTTAAAACAGGGGTAAATTATGATTTAAAATAACAAATAGGCTATTTTTATTCAACGTGAACACGGGCGAAGTCGTTGGCAGAAGATAGTGTAAAGATAAATGTTAATTAAAAAATAATTAAAAAATTAGCAGGTAGGTATTATTACGCAATAATTTTCAATATAATATTTACAAAAGGAGGGGTCTCCCTCCTTTTCCTATCTTGAAGTCTTTCAGAATCCTGTGAAAAGTTTTCTAAGACATGAAATTCTTTGAAGTGTTGGTCGAAAATGCCAGGATTTGAGGGAAAGGGTGCCTTGCCTTGTGATTGAGGCAACATCAAAAACCTTACGGAGGTTACCCTATCCGATACGGAAACCAACACATTGTTTTACTTGAAAGGAAGATTCCTGTTAAAAACTGTTGACTATAAGACAAACTTGATAACAGTAACATGGTATCCGAAAATCTACCTATTTGTAGAAGTAATAAATCCCCCGTAATGTAAGTATTTTTTTTCAGCCTCAGAAATTAAATAGAACGTTTTGCGTTCATTTACGATTCTAATTCTAAATAAAACCTGACTAATAAAATTGACTTCTTTAAACACCAACGTATTGATAAAATTATACTATTAACGATTATTTAAAAAGTCGGCATTGAATGTAATTATTATTATTATTCGTATTTAAGTGTGTTTGTTTGTCTGTCTTGCGAGCGAGCGTCGAATTGATGTATTTTTTTAAAGTGGAAATAGTTGAGGGGATGGGCAGGACATCGCCTATTTTTCATCTTTTACTAACCCCCAACTGCCTTAAAATGGGGAATTTCAATTTAGAAAGCTATAAATCGGTAAATCTGCCGCCAACCACTAAAAACAACGTGGTAGAAGCGGGCAAAACTAGTATATTTGATGTATAAGAATATAATGATACATAGTTTGAAATAAGTCGTTGTATCCGGAGCAACACAGGATCGTTTAATTTAATAGCTACGCGCTGTTAAAAGTGACGTGGCGTCTGCGGCGCGGCAGCGTGGGACTTCACAATGTCCACACCACTTTATGACACCGACAATCATAAAACTGTTGTATTTCATAATATTAGGTGACTATACACCATATATCTGTCTTCAACTTTTAATTCGAATCATGTATCGGATTCAAGAACGTTGACAGTCGGTAGTTTTTCTTATATAAATTATTCCTTTGCCTTTTAACAATTAGAAAGATTCTCAATGACGTGCTTCCTGCATTGAATTTGACGTCATATTATTATGTGTTTATTGCCGAGGAACTGTGGTGACGCAATTTGTTAGGATAAAATTGTAAATTTATAATAGAGAAAAAAGAGATGATGGAGTAAAATAGCGTTGAACTGCCTCTACCTCTACAATGGAAGAAATTTTCAATAAAGGCCAGACCGCAGACTACTTTTCACTCAGAGTGCTTATATGCCAGTTGCATGAATGTTATGAAAGAAGTAAGAATCTGACACTCCCTCTAGCCTTGCCCAAGGCAAGAGAAGTCATTGGCTGATTTCCCCCCTTAAAAGAGCCATAGTAAGTTCATCCAAATAAGTTCTGGCCATTAGGTACACAAATAAATTTGTGTGGATAAGTCCAAAGGTATGAGTTTATGACAGCAGTTATAAAATTAATAGCTTTATAAATACATTAATTATAAAATCAGAATCCGAAATCTGTTTCGATTTCAAAATGTAACAGTAATATTACATAAACACCTACAAATTACGCGAACAGCGATATTAATATTATGATACATTGCTTTGCAAGCGTATATATTGAAAACTAGCCAGAAATGACGAAAACAAACGGGATGTAAATTAATTCTTGTCACTTGATACAACTGATAATGTCATTATTTTCATAAAACTACACGAATATTTACTCGAAACGAACGTTTACATTTTATTATTTTTAAAGTCGGATAATTCTGCAGCATACTAAATCGGCCCTAGAAGCCATTCTTAAATCGGATATTGTTCTGTACTCTTAGTACGAGTTTACGAAAACGAAACGAGAGCAAGTTCGACATTCTAATTGGTTGGTTCATTCGCGCTGGCCAATTCTAGTGCAGAACACGCTGTCGTTTCGATTTCGTTAAATGTAAAGCAAACTCGTAATATGGCTACTAGTACTGTCGTGCAGTCGTGATGGCCAGGAGGCTCAATATCCCGCTTCTCATGAATGAGGGTTCGACTCGGTTTCAAAACCTACCAACGTCAAGTACCAACGTGATTTTTTCCGAATTGTTTGTAATTTCTAAGATTATATAGACACCACTGACAATAATTGGCGAAGGAAAATATCGTGAGGAAACCTGGACTTTTAATTTCTTATTGTAAGTTTGAAATCACTAATTCACATTGAACAACAGTCACGATTAATGCTCAATGTGTGATGTGAAATGACTGCCGAATATCACAGGATAATTAAAAAATAAATTCTAGTGTTATTTTGTAACAACTCTATTCTGATTTCAGTTTCACCTGACCAGTTTTCAATATACAAAAGGTTTATTTTTTCCATTTAAACTGAAAAAGTTATTTAGAGCCACCAACAAAAATGTTAAATTAACCTCAATGGATTTTTTACGTTCCGGTATTGTTAGGGTGTATGTTGTCCAATTAAATCGATCTGATAGGAGTTAAAAGCTTTTCCGATTTTATGCTTGCACTTAAATAGAACACCGATGCAAACGATTATTTGGAGTGTACAAAATGTAACTAGAGCATGTTGCCTATCGTGTTTTGCACTGAACAACTTAACTGTGAAATAAAGATAGTTTTGCATTGCGATACTAAAACTGCTTATTTATTTTATAGTCATGCACAAAATACAGTTGATAACTTTCGAACAAGGTGAAGTAAGGATAGTTAAAGTACCTACGATACAAAGTGTTGCTAAAAGTTTCGCTGCAGTCGCTGGCTCGCAAATATTGAAAGTAGGTTAGTAGCATTAGTTACTGTTGATTTTTAAATATTTAGGAGTTACCTTATATAAGTAAACATTTATTATGTTGGAAGTATAAATATATAAACTTGTAAGTTAATTGAGCTAACTAACTGAACATATCCTTTAGTACAAACTTCTAAGTTAATTGAGCTATCTGAATGGCAAACTGCAAGTATGTAAATCCTAGTTTTAGCATGATACATTAACACTTAAGGCTATTTAACCAGTTTACTACTTGTTTATTTAATAATTGTCTAGTACGTGTCGTACCGTGCATGTCGAAAATGTGTGAAAGCATTTCTCCTCTAATTGGACAGATTTGTAGAAAACATTTTAAAGCACCACGCGGATTTAAAATGGCGGATTAAGTTTTAATCGCTCAACTAAAGCCAGTCTTTTGTTGTGCGTTTTAACATAGGACCTTATATTGGTGATAGTCATTTGACTAAATATATGTATTTATATTTAGCGCTTATTATGTCTTACTCACAATAAATAAATAAATAAATCGAAGTAACACAATAACAGATTAAAACATCAGTAAAAAACGAAAATTTAAGTAGATGGCAGCACCGTAGCACTAAGATATAAGATTTCCCAAAAATCCGACAGGAACAGGAAAATCGAGAAACATTTATGTTTGCCTATGAAGTCACTAGCAAAAGCTAGTTTAATTTAATATGAAATTTAAATTCAAATGTTTCTAAGGTATTGTTAGCAAAAGATATATTGTACGAGTATCTCTGCTCCACATTTCAGATAAGAAGATATTTGAAACATGTAACATACAGTACAATTACTTTGCCTTCTCTAGAATATTAAATTCTTTCCGGGAATAAAGAATATCTTACGGATTATAACTGTCTTGAATAGAATAAAAACTTTAATAAAATGTTATACCGTCGTACTCAGAATCATTTAATGGTTACTTAGACCAATCCTTAGCGATTGTTTTCGGAATAAATCGTTAATAAGGAATAGTTTAATGCTTTCACTAAAAACTGTTAAAGGCCTATTTATTCCTCCACTATCGTTGTTCGACATAGCCTCTAATGTGTTAAGTAAGCATTACATTTCTCTGAGTGCGGCAGTTATCATTTAAACTTTCGAAATTGCGACACAAGAATACAGAATACAAGAATACGCTTTTGTCACTTGGAAATAGCAAAAATTGGAGTCACTTAGAGGTACTACAATAAGGTAGTATCGTCATTTTTAATGCCCGTCTGTTACAATATTATTTTAAAATAGTAAACGCACATATTTTTTCTTCTCTTATAAAATTAAATACTTTCGACGATAAATTGATTTGAAATGTCATGTGACGTCACGATTTGCTACATTTTATAGGCTAATGTGACGTAACGAACTCCCAGTATCTTAAACTTAAGTCCGTTTTATCTAAGTATTGTAACTTTATACATATTTTTTAATTATATTATCTAACTGACAGACTTTAAAATTTTGATACCCTATCTACCAGCCTATTCTTTTATAAGTATTTCTGCAGATTGTATGCCATAGATAGAAAGAAAGCACGACGGTTAAGACCACTCGATTCGTCACCTTGCCTTTTAACAGAATCTCTTCAAACAGTACAGGTTATAATAGGTTTCTCATTATTTCCACGATAGTTTTAAACGCAATGACGTAAGGCTAGACCTATGACGTCATCTCGAATGACAGACGCAAGCATTTGGAATTATTTAGGTTTCACCTAGCAGTGCGGAATCGTAACATCGGACATAGTCCTGAATGTATTAAAAAATGAGCTCACGTAAAAATAAACACTACAGAAACTTCCTAATACTTCCTCTTTTGTTCCTGAAATTGCTGGAAAATTACAAATTTTACATAAAAATATCGTCATTTAATTATCCGATGGCGTAAATAGAATTAAAATAAAATGTAACAACACCCACTTTTTATCAATATGCTTATTAATATTATAAATATGATTATTAGGATTTATTATTTCGAAAACCAGAAAATACTCAATTATCCTTTGTCCAGCCCGAAAATTGAACCTGCGATCCCGTTACGAACAACACACTCGATAGTCAGTCGAAGTTCACAAAACGAACAATATTGTATTTGTTTGCTTAAACTAATTAAAATCGAGTGAAACGAATTTGTTGGAATTCGGACCGGAGTTCGGAACTAACCATTTAATTTTTTGTTCCATTGATTGGTTCATGTTCTGCAGAGTTCGCTGGTTGGCTGCCAATCAAAATTAATTATGTTAATTAAATTCTGTTCAAAATTTTATCATAATTATTTACACTGTTTATGGCTATCGATAAAGTTATCATAACAAATAACTTTCCTTGTATTATTTTCTGGGAATCATAGTCGGATCACAATTGGGATCCTTTATAAATATAGTACGTGGCTATTTGGGACTTAAGAAAACCGTATTAATCTATAAGTGTGGGAGAGCCATGCTTCGGCACGAATGGCCGACTCGACCGGAGTGATACCACGGCCTTACTGAAAACCGACGTGAAACAGCGTTTGCGTTGTGTGAGTGAGATTACAGGAGGCCCAATTACCCCCCTTCGCAATCCCCCATTCCCCAACAACCTTTATATTCATATCTCCCAAAAGGCCGGCAACGCACTTGTAACGCCTCTGTGTCGGGTGTCCCGGGTGTCCATGGCCGGCGGCGATTGCTTACCATAGCAGGTGATACGTGTGTTCGTTTACTGGCTTATAACATAAAAAACATGAGTACGTGCATAGTTGATTACACTTCTTAATTAAAAAACTTCAAGTAATAATGATCTTAAACTTGAAGTAAACCCTTAACTTGTCTGAACCCGTCATAGCCCACACTTCCCCGTCCGTTTTATTGACATTGACAGCGAAAATAATCTGAAAGACAATAATAAAAATAATCTGACTTCGAATATAGATACTGGCACGGTGTACGCACGCGCATATATTATAAAAGAATCACGTAATATGTACGTTTTTAATAATCTTGTTTTGAGAGAGCTAGCTCGTAAATGTGCAGAGCCGACATTCTTTTCAGTTTTAACTGACGTTTATATAATTGATCGCCGAAGACACTGTAACTAATTGTTTTGTCTATCATACACATCTTCATAAACTATGACGTCACATTTATAGATTGAAGTGAAACTCTATAAAACAACTGTTGTTTTTAAAAAAGATTTAGTAACTTTATGAAGCCCAACATAATGAATCATTGTAAAAAGCAATTGTTCACACAATGGACGCGACTGTGGAACTTATACATCAATTTTATTGATGAATGGAGTTCAGCATACCAGACGCCAGCGCTACCTATCTATACAAATCCATTTAAACCGACGGTCGCTCTAATCGCGTTATATTTATAGATTTTGAACGATGACACATCTAGTATTGGCACTCCAGTCCACTGAAATGCGTAGGCACATTTATTTATACCACTTATATTACAAATCATGTCTAAGACAATTTTATTGATCTATGACTATTGCGTAGTTTGGTACACGGCAGTTTAATGTGTATATGTGTAACCTCGTTTCCGTGTCTAAAGTGGACTAGACATATTCAATTAAATTCAAAAATATTATTTTAATAATCTAGACGTCTGCGTAGATTGTGAGACAATGTGTATTTATATCGTGGCGACTGCCAACCAGTCTGCGACGACTTATCTAAGAGTAGTAATAATTTTATGAGGTGAGCGGTCCAGGAATCTGTAACCGCAACACCATGGCCGTTCCGATAGGTAAGTGTTTAAAATAGCCACTACAAGGTATTTTACAGGTTAAATGTTATTATTGACCTTAGCTACACATTTCTGAAGGTATTTATTATCAACATTTTCTAGTTAAGTAGTCATTACTTCAACACAGCCAAAGAACGCGGAACTGCGAGTGATCCTTGGCAAAGAAAAAAGTGTTAGCAACCGTAAGAGCAGAGCAATGTGATGGAAAGTAAATAAGTACACAAGGATCATTGATGGCTCTCTCACTAGCGAGACTTAACTATCGATCTCCGTGAGACATAGTTCTGTGTATGTTCACACTACATAATACATTAAAGCTAGAAGAATCACCGTATCACCTCCTAACTCCATACCTAAATCATAGAAGGATCTATTTTGTTAGCATAAACATTTATAGGAAAATCTCCCTTATAACACAGTCATCAAAGGAAATATGACACAAATCCTACGAAAACTAGATATAGGCATGGTAAATAAGGTTTATAATAGTTCCATCTCCCAATTGTTGGGGAATATTACTTTGTATTTACTTCTATTATTGGTCCCTTCTCCATAAGCTCTGGTTCCACTAAGACATCACGATTCGTATTACCAACCGCCAAATATGTAAACTTGAACTTCGATATTCTAACTACCATACTGATTCTGTTGCCGAATCGTCTAATCAACTTTTGTTTTTATTTACTCTACGCAGGGCTTTGTGTCGATAAAATATATTTATACTGTTTATACTTATTTGACAAAGATCAGGCAGTAGCGGTTTCTGATAAATTCGAATATTACTCCAACCCTGCCAAGTATAGAGACTTTGACTAACCAAACAAATATGTATAGAGGTGATTATGACCTTCTACAGAATCCATAAACTAGTACCAACTAGCTGTTGATGTTGAAATTCGTATTTAGAATTCGAATTTGATGGAATTGAGGCCTTTTTTTAAGGGCGGCTTATCATCCAATGACTTCTCTGTCGCTGCGACAGGGAGTGTCAGACTCTTACTCATTAAAAACCACCCTCTTACTCCTACTTTCCGAGCCGGAGCTCTAGAAAACCAACTAGGTTTTCCGCAGCTTTGCAATATTTATAACTGACGATAAAAATCAAGACAGAATTAAACAATAATCACTACATAGTATAAAACAAAGTCGCTTTTTCTGTCATGTTGTATGTCCCTATGAACGCTTAAATCTTTAAAACTACGCAACGGATTTTGATGCGGTTTTTTTTAATAGATAGAGTAACTCATGAGGAAGGTTTTTATGTATAATACATGCATAATATATCACTATTGCACCCATGCGAAGCTGGGGCGGGTCGCTAGTATCAAAATAAAAGGCTTAAGAGATGACATTGTAATTTAGATTATAGAATTTAGAAATTAAAATCCCGTGGCATGCCGACTATGTGGAGTGGAGCATGTGTCGGCAGCCGGGGCATGGCTGTGTGACACAATTCCAAGCAGGCAGAATCGTGACGGATTCTTATAGCGAGAAGAACTATACAACCTTCTACAGAATTATTTCCTTTTATAAAGTTTTAACTTATCTTTTCCAATAAATATTGAGAACAGAATAGATAGAGTGGCAAACATTAGTGCGGTGCCCCAGAAAATGGTTTACAATTGTCAAAACTTCTTTTTTAGTTTGGTTTACAACTGTCAAAACTTCTTTTAGTAGTCACAAATAATTACATCTTTGAGATGGAATAATAGAATAACGATAAAAGTAATAAACAAATCAGAAAATCTTTGAAAACATAATATTCGAACTATCAATCCGTTATCTTTTCTCAAGAAAACGTTGCCGTATTTTGGTTTTCTCTCGACTTTACTAATGAATTATTTAATGGCATATTAATAACACTGCTATTAAAATTAATGGCCCCCAAAATAGACGAACATTCTAAATTTGGTAAGGTATAGCACCCGTTTTAGTGAAGTCCAACTCTTACCCACACTTAGCGGGTACGATACCGCTTAATTAAGCCAGCAGTGACTACGTAATGAAATTACAGCGCCATTAATGTTTTGAAAGATCTTTAAATTCAGTTTAAATCTGAAAATTGTTTTTAAGACCATTTTATACATGTTTTTTTGTATATTGTTCAAAGAAAAAAATGTTTTCGTGAATTAATTATGGTCGGTTGTGACATGCTTTTCATGGAAAGACTATTGATGAATCGTAAGAGATATGTAAGATTCGTAGCAATTGGTGTTCCACTGTCTCTGTCTACCCCCATGAAAGCTGAAGTGACTCTGTAATAATCAAAAACCTTGTAGAAAAAATTAAGTCGCCTAAAGCCTGTTAAAACAATCTCCATTCAGAAACAGAATTTCTTTGGATATTGAAAACAAATACCATTTTAAAATATCACTTTAATATTGGAGGGAATACTTCAAATATTTGAGAAAGTCACACTCAAAAAGCGCAGCATCGGTTTAATGGTAGTTTTAGCGCCGAGACGCGGGTCACTTTGCTCAGAATCGAGTAAACAGTAGAATCAATTTTGTAGAAAGTGCAAACCAAACGATTTGTCTCAGTCTGTGGTCGCTGCAGTGTAAAGGGACTTATGTACTTGCCACTGATTGCCCATTTATTGAAGGCATTTCGTAATTCGATTCAATTTGCGAGTTTGAGGTTTTCGACGAAATTTCAACTATTGAATTGGCCTTTTTATTTGTTATTTTCTGTAACTCTTTTTTTGGTACGAATTTAATCATGGTTTTTGATTCGAAGCTTTAATTTACTTAGGGTCGATATAAATAAATTGAATGAAATAGGTCATTGATTGATATTATATACTAGCTTCTGCCAGCGTTTCCCCTACATTCCAGTGAGATAAAAATCCTATCACCTAAGTCAGCTCATACCTTGTCTGTATACCAAATTTCATTAAAACCCGTTCAACAGTTTCAACGTGCTTGATGGACAAACGTTCAGACATCTAAACAAACACACTTTCACATTTATAATATTAGTATGATGTCTGTGATGCAAGAACTTAAAAAGGACGATGTAGTGTAGAAAATAACTTAATTACATAAGGTTTTGTTAATACAGCCATAGTACAAAAAACCTAATGCACCAAGCCATAATGCAGCAATCTTTTTTTATTAGTACCAGATTGTGAACTGAAGCTAAAACCTTGAAAGCGGATCGCTGTCGGTGCTAATGCAAGTCTACGTTAATAAATCAATGTTCGCAACTCGGTACGAAGACTGTAAGGTAAGGAACCTGCTACAAATAACACTACAGAGAGCTTCTATTGAAGTAACTTATACATTTTTATACTAAGCAGATTTCTCATAGAATTAGGGAATCCCTAATTTACTATGACTTAATATTGTATTTCTACCACCTATATAGGTACATTATGGATGCAATAAATATTTTGAATTTGAATTTGAGAAATGTTAGTAAAACGATAACCACCGAGTAGGACTGTATTCCATAAGTCACGATATGTTTTTATTAATTGATCACATTTTTATAACATCCTTAACTCAAATTAAACGCGTTTAGATGAATAAAAGCTACGTAATCATACATACATAACTTCAACCCTTTCTTCCATGGGGGTGGGCAAAGACTATGTAACGCTAATTGCTAGGATTCTTACATACATACATACCTATCTCCCCGTTTCGAGATATGTACTAAAATAGTTCCATAGTTTCACCAGTTATGTCAAAGATACCTTTACACAATATCAACATGGTAACATAAAAGTGCCTCATAAATATTGCACCTCAAGTCCCCTAAGATCTCCAAAGTGCATCGTTCTAACACCAACCGCCCAGATGACATCTCTACAGCATCACAAGCCCCATTGGGGCACTTGTAACAAGACGTCATATATCTGCTCATACTCATATTATCACCGAAGGTAGTTTGTGTGTTTGTTTCGTTAAGAGCGCTAATCTCCGCAATTACTGGTTCGAATTTGAAACATTGTTTTGAATTGTATAGTCAATTTATTGAAAAATGAAATTTGCAAACTTCATGTTTATTATCCATTGGAGCCAAGCAGTGGGTGACATTGAATAACTAGTACATAAACCTTTAAGAATAGAGCGTAGTTATTCTTAAGGCCGGCAAATCCCTCGTGACGTTGGTGTTGTAGGTGCTCACGAGCGTCGCTTATCGCTTACCATCAAGTGTTCCGTCAGCTCGTTTGCCTCCTCCCATAAAAACACTACCATATTCCAAGCTACCACACATTACTCATACATTATGACACACCAATACATTCTCGCTACATAATATATGGTGCGCATGTGTGTGTAACCGCAGTCAACAGCTGCCTACAGCCGGCGGTCCAGTCTTGAACTATATTAATGCGCTTTTTGTTCCAGTACATAAGGTTCATTATTATTATTGTTTTGTTGGAATTACTCGTATTTTTGAGTAAACAGCCTCAAATTTGTTTGATACATGGGCTGAAATAATGAATTTATAAATCTTAGTAATATAGCTCTTAAGGTCGGCTCAAGGAACACCTTGGAGTTCGGAGAGTGAGAGTGAGAGTTGAGAGTTTTTGGCGGAGAAAAAATAAGCTTGGGTTTGTTGGCGTCGAACTTAACAAGGTTCAAAACGCCTCATTTGGCTACAGCAAGGAGAGATTTGTTCACACGCTCGACCATATCCTTCCTCAACGCCTCAATTTCCACCTTCCTAGTCCCAGCACTGAACATGTACCCCTCTACAACTGTGCTGGCACTAGGAGATCGTTGATGTGCAGCAAAAAGAGTGTTACAGAACGTACGGACCTTTGAGATACACCGGCATCAGTAGCCAATTGATCGGAGGTGCAGCCAATAATGATTTCACGCAACAATTGTTGCCTCAAAAAGTGAGCAATTCAGGTACAAAGACTTGCAGGAAACTCGTATAAAGGAAGCTTGATTAAAAACAGAAGACACCAGAGGTGGAACTGCTCAGACCCACTTCCATTATCGGTTTCAACGGACAACGCAACGAAACACGACTAGGCCCCTTCACGCCATGAGTTTCTCCGTGGGCCACCAGCCAAGGCCGAAGCCTCCCACCAGATTGTATTACCCGATTAGCACTACCCAGGAGCCACGTGTAGGGATTCGCGAAATAACAGTGTCTTTCTACTGACCGGGGTAACTCAGAACCCAAATCCAAAAATAATTATTCAATTCGAAACAGCGCAGTAGTTCTGGAGATTAAGACGTTCAAACAAACTGTTTAGCTTTATGTACTAGTATATTATGTGAATTTTCAATTATAATACAATAGTTATATAAATACGTCATTTCTAAAATGTATCTAGAAGTAGTGTCACGCGATATTTCAAATCGATATATTTTCGAAATTACTAAAAATTGTTTTCGTAAGAAAATAAAAAAATACGTGTCTAATAATTTAAAATATTCTACAAGACGGACATTAAAATACAATATACTTATCTACTCTATTCAATAAGATTTATGGCTAAATAGCCCCTTCTTTCAGTAGTGTACTAGACAAAGTTATTGCGAAAATGGTGACCACAATACTTCGAAGTCATTATTTGAATCTGATTAATAGAAGTGTGATGGTCGTGATCTCAATATAAAAATAATATTTAGTGCAGCTTTAATATGACTTACGAACTTATTAAATTGTTTTTATTTAAAGATTTTGTTCAACTTGCCCCAGTTTGTTTCTTAGGTCAAATTGATTAATTGAAATGTTACCCTCTTTCTGACAACTGATTCGATCTGATTTTATTTTGGTACACACTCTTAATCAGTTAAAAAAGCCAAACGACTCTCCAGGTCGAGACCCTCTACAATATACCTTAATAGTCAGCAAAAATATCTTTACAGAATGTCAAGAAGCAAGAAGGTATCTAGGTACTACAATACTTCCTTTTTTAATCTACACTAATAAATAAAATTTAAATGTAATAAAATAAATGAAACGACACCTAGAAATTTATGGGTTTAAGAGATTAAAAAAAAAATTCACGTTGTTCTCTTTGCTTTTTAACATATTTTGTTATTTATCACATCAGGGCCTATGTCTAATTTATTACTCAAAAAAATAAATAAAACTCACTACTAGAACTACATCACTCTAATATAAATATTAAAAACGTATTTCGGCAACCAACAAGAAAACTCAGTACGATTTTAGTTCCCTTTTTCTAACTAGATGGCGTTGTACGGTTTCAAGCAAAAGCTGAATCGCGCTATGGTTTCGTTACACGCTTTGGGTTAGGGTAGCGGCGATTTTAGTCCACTGTTATGTCTAGATTTCCGGTATTTTTGAAACGGACTGACTGCATGGCTGCATGTGAGTTCTTATAAACTATACACAATGCTTAAATGGCCAGTCTTATAGTCTGAATAACTTGTTATTAACTGGCAAATTATTGGGCACGATATTTTAGTTACGCTGAAGTGTTTCTTAGTCAGAATTAGAATAACCACGCATTGTTAATATTGCATAGGTACGTAGGTAGGAAGAAGTATTTTATTTTAGTGTAAGATTTTAAAAAGTATTAAAATATTTGACATGATTTTGCATAATTTTATTATTAATAAGTATTTAGTTTGTAATACGGACAGATTAAAGTTTGTTTAAACAGTATCTATGTTGGTATTAATAAAACCGCTTACTATATAAAAAAAAGTATAAGTATTTGCAAAACATAAAACTTTTTATTCTATATAGATGATTTTATTATGTGCCTGATCTGGATGGAACATGGATGCTACAACTTATTTTATTATTTACGTTTATATATTTACGTAAGTTTTGTAAGTTTCCGCTTTATTAGGCAGATTACATACATAAGTTTAAACATAATGAATTTTTCACCAATGCTAAAGATAATAATAATCTTGCATTCATAGAAAAAAATACACAAAATAGTTAAGTAATTTAGTTGATTTTAACTTCATTACGTACTATTGAATTTGACCAACTTGGCGACGGATCAGACAGCGTGGCATCGCGGCTTAGTAGGACGGCGCCGACAATGGCCGCTGTTATACGCACATAACACTTTAATGGTCTAACAAGAAAATTCATTGTCTTTCAGGAGTCAAAGTTTTGTTATACTTTGTACTTACTTTGACATACTAGTTCAAACTATTTTACTACGGTACTTTTTTTTAACTAATGTGAGACATCCTCAATCTACTAATAATTACAGTTAATGGAGAAAAGCTCTACTAGTTTTGAGTCAAAGAGGGTCTCTTCGTCATGAGCAGCATGCGCAGACGCGGCCACGTCGGGCAGTACTCGGATATCGGCGTATATTGAATACTTACGTATATATTTTAAGGCGTATATCGATACCTTAATTGGCAAACCAGCCAACTCTACATTTCATCAATTTTTTTTTGTTAACATCATAGGGTACAAAAAGGATGATAGAGTTTTAAGTGTCTCCTGAGAAAAATGTGTATATTATGCTGGTACATCCCAATAGGCTATGTATATTTCCACACTGAAAAGACCATTTCTCTTTATTGTCCACTGCTTTGTCTTTTCCCAAAAACTCTGATTGCAGTTTTTCTTTATACAGCAGAAAAGGTTTATTCAGATAACATGAGCATCATTAAAAAATCCAGGTATTTTAAAATTGTTCAGGCGCTTGGATAAAGCATTCTAATTAGATAGGAGTACAATAGATTGAGAACAGCTTCAGCATAACAATGTATGCCAAGCTTGACTGACTAAGCTGCCTCGTTACGACGTTTATCCGAGAACGGGTAAGCAGAGTAGAAGGTATTGAAAAGAAAATGTTGACGTGAAATTTGATGAAAGGAAAATTGGTATAAGATGTTATCATACTTAAGACATTTTTCTACTTACTGTATTTCATGATGCAATTGATGCCTTATTTTTTGTGGATACAAGTTCGAAATAGTTTGGATATGGATATCACTCATATGACTTAAATGAAACTACAAGTTATACTCGTCTACAGAAGCATAATACAAGTAAAATGTATCAACGAAAACAGAAAATTATAAAATTCTAACAAAATAAGTACGGTAAGTTATGAAATTATTGAAGTAATACATTCTGTGGGATCAGTGTCATGTTTCTTGACCACAGAAGAGCTGTAATGTTGTCCGCCGAGCTGATAACAAATATGTGGTTTAAATTAAGTCATAAGACCCAGACGGTATACTTAAAGACTTATGTATAGCTACTTATAGTGTACCGTACCAGTTCATTCTGGATTCTAATACTAAATTCATATATTATTCATTTAATGAACACGACACGTGACCAACACGGGCTGCGGTTTAGAAATACTTGCGAGCAAACGTGCGAATCAAACGATTTATATTCTTTAGTTGTAATTTAAAGAAATAAATTTCCATTTTCTTGTTCAGAATAGAGTTGTGGTGGCGAATATTCAAGTGCTTAGACGTTAAAATAAAGAGCTTTCTATGATATCTGATTGAATGTTAATTTCGCTTTAAATAATATAACTGTTATGGTTTCAATTCTGCAGTGCATACCAGTTCAAGTTTTCTTAGTTGGTGCTTTTATTGTTTTCTAATTGTTACGATAGGTTAAAGAAAATACGCGTAGTTGATTCTGTCTTTACATATTGGAAGGACATATGTTTATGTGTGGGAGAGCCATGCTTTGGCATGAATGGGCGGCCTCGACCGGAGTGATACCACGGTCTCACAGAAAGCCAACGTGAAATAACGCTTGCGTTGTGTGAGTGATGTTAACTAAACTTTCTAATCTTCCCAATCCCCTACTCCTAACCCGTAAATTCCTAACGCCAAAAAGGCTGGCAAGACACTTGTAACGCCTCTGGTGGTTCTGGTAATCACGGGAGGCGGCACTTGCTTACCAGTAGGCAGTAGGTGATCCGTCTGCTCGTTTATCGGCTTATGCCATAAAAAAGGTATGTATTTTTAAATGTGATTTCAACTAAAAACTATACTAAATCCATGTCCTTTCCCACCTTTGAAACGAAGAAACTTTACTTATAAACGATTTTCGACTTTATTGCTTTTACTTTAGGCAATAATTTAGACAATCATTCCTGGAACAATAGTGGGTATCCATAATTCAATACATTAGGACAGGTTGCATGTTACATGTTGCATGTTCGGAAACTTGTTCAGGAACAAGACAATCGGCTGAACTTTGCACTTAAGTGGAGTTACAATGCTAACGTGCACCGCGAACGCAGTAACTTGCAACTTGCAACTTTGTATTGCAGCAACAGTGTTACGGATTACAATTTCTTTCTATAATATCGTCCTTGAAGTGATATTAATGGCGTAACACCGATATTTTTTTTAATATCGACACTTTTTTAGTTTTAAACTTTACGTTTAGCCGATTAAGTACTATTTTAGTTTGTAACACTGGTATTTTTGTATGAATACTAGTCAGCAAGTTGCTTGCTCTTTCTAGTCACATGTCTGTCGATGTGACACTAGCAGTAGTATCTGTGGGACCTGGAGGTCTTCTCTAATTCAACGGAAAACGAAGTTTCGTCCGAAACTTCGCAGATTTCGTACTACGATTCCATTTATTGAGAACTTTCGCGAACAAAAATGAACAAATGAAATGAAGATAAATAGGTTTTCAATTGAAGTTGAA
Source organism: Spodoptera frugiperda (assembly GCF_023101765.2). Classification (NCBI taxonomy): domain Eukaryota; kingdom Metazoa; phylum Arthropoda; class Insecta; order Lepidoptera; family Noctuidae; genus Spodoptera; species Spodoptera frugiperda. The sequence continues at coordinate 2,574,444 of NC_064236.1, read as the reverse complement.
AAGAAAAGGTTATTTTAAGTAATTTTATTAGTAAATCAATAAAACCTACGGGCGTTAATGTTTTCGATTTGCACTAGTAACAGACATTAGTTTTCATATTTTAATAACACATCTTGTCGCGCAACACGTGTTATTAAAACATGAAACTGCTCAAGTAGGTGACTTGTAGTACTTGAATATACAAATACTTAAAATGCTATTTCCCATTTTCGTTATTCCGTCTGATCCAGATTGTGCCGGACAACAGTGTAAGTCCGCGAAGCACCGCTTAGTTCACGAGGCACGTATGCAGTGCCGAGTGTCCCGGTTCTGGCATTCTACGGCACAAAAGCTGACATTATCCCATACCGGGTCATAGGCGAGATCCGGCTTGCAAATGTAACGGTCAAATGATTTGGCAGTACAGCGGTAGTATTTTGGTAAGCGCATAAATATACTACTTAAATAAAAATAGTCTAAATGAATCTAGCACTATATACAGTGTGCATTTTAGGTAAAACGTACTTATAAAAAGTGAGTACTGGGCGCAATAGTAGTCTCTGCGTGTATTAGTGAATCACGTATCACGGCCACAGGCAGTGGAGGAACACCGCGGTGGTTATAGCCGGTAAGAGTCCGGCACACCCCCTGTCGGCCCCACGACGCGACGTGGGAAGTAGAAAAGGATTTCCACCGCGTTACAAAAAAAAAAAAGAAAAAAAAGCGTATCACATCACATCAAGAGCCTATTAAGTGGCCACTGCTGACCAAAGGCCTCGCCAGCGGTCATCATCCATTAGACCAATAAGAAGTTGTTTTGTTTTTAAACTAAACAGAAAGTGGTGCTATCCATATTTATCTTCCTTTTTCCAATTTATTTTTATATCTACTCTTCTCGATATTCACAAATATATCGAAGACGATTTGGAAAATATATTCACTACAAAAGATTGCCCGGTTTCTTCCGCTGCAGCTTTCAAGGCTTAGACGTGGATCCAGCCATGCATGCACCAAATCCAATGATAAATATATTAAAGAACATTTCAAATTGAATTTTGTGTTTTATATTATTATAGTTATGTTTCATTTTATTTTAATAATACTATTGTATGTATTGTATAGAAATATATTATTACTAAGGGTAGTGTATTATGTATTATATAACTTTCCGTCTATATATTTGGATTTCTATTAAAGTTTATATTTTCAAATGCAGTTTAATCTTGACCTCTGAGCGGTCATTTGTAGAATCTAATGTAACGGAATCACACAACCAAATATAAAGGAATTTAGTTAAGAAGAAAGGAATTTACTAGAATAGATGAACAAAGCCAGACAAAAGCAGGTGCATTTATATTCGAACTTTCGACTGGGACCTGATCCTATCTAAAACCGGTACAATCAATTGCTGAAACTTCAGTTTCCGTAAATAATTGAACATTGGCTGTCCTGGAATGTTCTGGATTCACTTAAATGGAGAATGGATGGAAATGGACTTGGACATGATGTCCAACTTTGTCCACGGAGTTGGGAACATCCTGTTATTTTAGGGATTGTGGACAAGTATGGATACATTGATGTGCTGTTGGGCTATAGATAACCACTGAGGCTATTATTGGCTGGAGAGCTATTTGTTGGAGTGGTTCGTATTTCAAGCTGGAAATAGTAAATGGAGCTTGTAGTTTTTAGAGCCAGCTGTGACTATAATTTGCTTATTGTTTCGTGTTTTAATTTAGTAATATGCATTTTGTATTGTTTATAGTTGAATTGGCAAGTGAGTATAATCATGATAATAGGCTCAAAACAGGAGTAGGAACTGTTGTTCAGTAAGAGACTGACACTCCCTCTCGCCTCACCCAAGGCGGGAAAAGTCATGGAATGATTTCCCCCTCCTCAAAAAAGGCATTTTTGTTGAAGTAAATATGAAATGTAGTAGGTATATAAAATCTTCCAAACGGAGTACGATGAGAGAGGAAAAGTGACAAAAGGATAATTTGATTTGATTCTACGTTAGTGAGTTAGTTGCACAATTGAATGGAACTGGAAACTCGCGGAAATGCTATTAGCTTCGAATGAATTTCGAGTTTGGTTGTAGACGTTAAGAGACAGAGTTATGTCTGTCATTGAGCACGTGTAAGGCAAGACCACTGTCACCAATTATTGGTTTATAGTTTCTTTCTTGACAGAATCGATGACAGACGTCGTATATAGACGATAAACGGTCAAATCAACGGATGACGTCATAAATCCTACAACGCACATATTATGAAGTTTACATGCGAATAAACATGGATAAGAAATGCCAAGGGACAACAGTTGGGCAGAAAGCCCGCCAGGCATGATCACCTCGCCTGGTCGGAAGATCCTCCTTTCCTTGGAGAACTTTACTCACTGTTTCCTAAAATATTATATTTTATAAATTAAATGCTGAGTGAAACCACCTTATAGTTGATTTAGAGAACGGCATAGAGACAACAAGTAATCATAACATTCATTATTCAATTTATTCAGTATGATGTTGATAAACAAAATTATTTTCACCTGTATGTACGTTTATCACAAAAATCCAATTTGCCGTTAAATTAATGTTTAAACTACACATTTATGAGAGCGCGGGTTAATTGACAGATGGTCGAACATACATACCATGTAGTACTATGAATAATAAAGTAAAGCAGTAGTCAGTTTGTTCAGGTAATCATTATCAAATAACTGACATGCTGCTGATTGGTACTGTTTTATTATCCACTAGCTTACAGCTCGCGGCTTCGTACGGCTTTTTAAATTTCAGTCTGGACAATTGCAATTTGCTCCATACAAGCCCATCACCCATTTTAAGGAAGGTTAAAATGAGAGATGAAAGAAAGAAGAAGCACATTAACTATTGAAGGCGATTCCCTTTTTTATGAATCACGTCTTAATGATCTCAATATTCTACCAAAGTCTGGACTTAAGATACATCTTTGACATAACACCGCGGGCAAATCTATGTCCAAATGGCAAGCTAGAACGAAATAACTGAAAACTTAATTAGTACATTTACAATTAAAACTATGAATGCGCATTTCGATTTGTAACATACACAGAAATCTAAACCTTAACCTTCTACACTTTCTGATAGGTATGTACCAAGAGCTTAATCGTTGTAGCTGAGCCAGCTTACCAAACCGCAAGAGCTAGGGTTGCCAATAACTGGGCTACACGTCACGCATAGACGTTTAATAGCTGCAACAGCCGGCTTGCACTATCACTCATCTGCATGTAATAACCGATAAGCATGTTACCCACTTAGTCGTGCATTATGAGTAATTGGGGCTAATTTATGTGTGTTTCAGAGCTAAAAGCATTTGTATTCGAAAGTATTATAACATATTATGATACTCATAGTTTAATTTACCGGTTGGTTCTAAGGATAAATGGTGATTCACCAGTTATAACTTGAGACGGGATATTTACTATGTTTATTTATGTCTATGAGTTTCCGTTATTTCGGCACTGCGAGCGCCATGATCACCTGGCCCACCTCACCGAATACCTGGTAAGCATTCGCCGCCGCTCATGGACGCCCGAAACACCAGAGGCGTTAGGAATTTGATGATTGTTAGCGATTCGGGTAATTTGGTATCGGGTTACCTCACTCACACGATGAAACACAACACAAGCGTTAATTCACGTCATAGTATGGAGTCAATCAAACCGAGCACAACTCTACAGATACCACTTTATTTAATAGTAAGTACTTTAACTACGGTAACCGTAGTACCTGCTGCATTCGGAGGCTGCGCGACGTCACTGCGTCTGCGCACGCTGCTTATGATGAAGAGTCCCTCTGTGACTCGATACTAGTAGAGCTTTTCTCCATTATTTTACGTAAGTAAAATAATGGAGAAAAGCCTTAGTAGCCTTAGAGAAAAAATTTAGTATGTCTCACGATAGTTATTATAATTATAAAAAAGTAAGTATTTTGTGTTACCAGCAAATCTCCCTTTACTTGACAAGTCTCGTTTGTGAGCACACCCTATAAGGCAGTCGGTAAATTTTTCATTACTTATTAAAAACGATGATCGAAGATTGAAACTGTGAGCTCGATTTGGTTCAATATCAACATTCAGATGATACGGACTACATTATTGCTCGTTGATTACCGAGACGATATCATTTACATGCTCGAACATACCATGTTCCAATATTGTGACAAATATTTATTTTAATATCGTTTTACATTCACATATACCTGTAATGAGATTGCAGAAAATATTTATTTACTTATCAAAGATTGAGTCTATTTTTAACCGATTTACTTATCGTAATTGAAGTCGGTTTTTTAGAAAAAAATATTATAACATCTTTTGATTTTAAAAGGATTATGAGGTAGTATCTGCGATACTATGTTGTTTTTAGGGTCATTCTGCATTATTTGCATTCTATTGCTGATATAAGGACGGTTTTTATATCTTAAATAAAAAATCTTTAACCATTTTAATACTTATAGATAACGTTTAGTGGAAGCCCTCTGCCTCATCTAGGCGACACAAGATTAAGGACTTGTTTCACAATGTCTGGATAGCCGCATCAAATAACTTTGAATTAAGAATGTAGTTTGTAAGCACTATCTGTCACATAAGTTTATCGGCCACTTATATGAAGGTGGTGAAACAGGCGCTAAGTAATAACTTATCCGTTACCTTCATAGAACGACAAGTACTTTTTCAAGTATAAAATACAACACAAATCGCAATATTGAAAAATGTATAGCCTAAGATATCTTAAGAAAAATGCTCCAACGTCCACTATCGCCTCTTATTGGTACAGAAAAGGTGCAGTCTGTGGCTTGCAGTCTATACTTGTATTATTTACTGGCAACTTCGCTATCGAGACTATATTTTATAGGCTTGAAAAATCATGAACGTCCCGTAAACTCACTTTATAATAGGCCATGTATTTTCTTTATACATCGATGGTTGATATACGATGTTCTGCTTCGGGAAATTGACGTGAGACGGGAAAAATGACTTTTACTTACATCATTGCCTTATGTAAAGTCTGTAGCCATTTTGAGTATATTACTTTGTGTAGAAATTGAGTTTTCTTTTTTGTATGGTAAGACTTGTTGTTCAGGTATATTAGAAAGACGTATCGTTATACGGTTTGTTTTATGTTTTTTTTTAAGAACGGAATGTATCGTACTATTTGGCATAAATAGAAATGTACCAGGGGAGAAGGAGGGGTTCGACTCGATACTAATATTCTTATTAGAAAACACGGCTACCCTGTTAATGTTCTTGTCCATAGGAAACTACACTTTGGAATGAGTAACTAGCTTCTTTATAGGACTGACTGACTGACAGATTACACTTTTCATTTTCTTGTTTGACGTTCAAAAGTGCCTTACTGGTCTAACTGAAATAAATTATTTTGACTTTTCTTTGAGCTTTGAGGTAGGGACCTCAAAGCTCAAAGACCACGGATGAAGTGAAAGAGGTCATATTGTATTGTGATGTATCTGCCTTAGACAATGACAGGTGTACCGACACGTGTCTGTCTGTGTCTAAGGTAACTACCCGTACAAAATTTGAGCATTATCTAGAAAGCGGTGGTAAATTCAGCAGGTTTTTTAAAACATTTTAATGCTTTTTAAGTTGCTTTCCCCAAAAGGCACAAACTTATTCCGGCCGTTTGCCAAGTTTTACTTTAAAAAAATCTATTCATATACTCATTAGGTAGTTTTAAACAGAGCACGTCTGTAGTTCGCCCTAGTTCTACGCTATTATTCCTAACACATGTGCCTTAAAATGTGGCTGCTCGTAGTTTTTGAATTACCTTCCATACAAAATACCTAGTTGAATTTAAGTATATTTTTTATATTTGATGTGTCAACGTTTGGCCGCTATCTCGCCTGGTTGGCGATGATGCTGCCTACAATGGAGCACGTCACTACATATTTAGTTAGGTTTATTCATTTATGTAGACAAAATCCTATTAAGTTTTAGCTAACCGAAGATCTCGTGTGTGAAACCATTTTTGAAACCTCCTAGTTAAACAGTACTCTAATAAAAACCACCCAATACATATAGCACTGATTATTGCAAAAATAATTAAATGTATATTCGACAGCTAAACTAAATAATTCAACTATATCAATACAAATACGAACTCGGCAATGCAGACGGTCGATGCAAACTATTCTACACCGGTAAAGGTAATTGTCTGAAAGGCCACACCTTTTAAACAATTAGAAAGTTGTTGAAACAAAGTTGAAAATTGTAGTATTTAAAATAGAACGAACGTTTTAGAGATAACTGAACCAAAACAAAAGGCCAATCGGCTTCTATTATGAAATAGATGCTGAAATCAGTGTTGAGCAAATTTATTACATGTATTTAGATCTTTATTAGAATTCTGTTGTCCAAATATATCTAAGTATTTCCCATGTTTGTTTTTCTGTGTGGTTTAAAGGCAAATGTAATTATTTGTCTTCTGCAAAAATGGTAGAAAACAATACTTAATTTCACCTAGTACTTCTTTAATTACTACCACTAAAATGCAACACAGAAACGTTAATATAAATTACATACAACGAGTATCTCAAACTCGACTAGCAGCAACGCAATCACCCCTGTATTTCGATTCGACGTCATGTATTTAAACAATCGATTCTGTGAGCACGTGCGTTGGCACTTATCGATCGCCCCACACGAGTCTAATTACTTGTTTTTTTTTTTCATATTGTTACTTATAACCGTAACGACCTAAAGAGCACGCTATTTGGCCGCTTCTAAATATTTGTGGAAAACTTGTACGTATTAATTGCTTTTATTTTAGTTCCTTGTTTAGATAAAACAAGGAATATAGATGTATTAGTTCATTTTGTTTCAAAGGATAATGTAAGAAGGTGGGGTAAATATCAGTTCGTGTTTATGTGGTCCTAGTAGCTCCAATGACCAAAGGATGACCTTTGTGTACGATTTCGTGATAGCGGTAGATTCGTAGAGTAGATTAAATGCTTTTTGGTTATGAAAGCACGCATGACCCAAGAGGACATATTTTGTGTAGTCGCATTACTTAGTTGTATAAGCGACTTAATGATTAATGTAAAACGTAGGAGTAGAATGAAATACGTCGTCAATAAGTCGTGGTAGCCTGCAAGAAACGTGGTAGCTATTTTAAAACACGTATAGGATAATGATTTCTAAACTAAATCGACTTTTTCCAAGTTAGTATGTATGCATTTTCTAACTTTATTGAGACATTATCGACATACTATAAAAATAGCAATGTGTGTGAAAAAAGAAGACTCCAGACCCCTGGCATGACTCCGGAGAAGGAATGAGTATAAATCACCAAGTAGCTGTGGGACAGACTAGGCTGATGATGAGAACGCTATACTTATAACGTCAAAGGATACTTCTAAATAGTCAGTTATTATTTACCTTAAACATTGCATTTAACGTACACACAACACGTGTACCTATGTATGCCTATAATTATAATTTCCATTCTGTCGTTGGGTGGTGGCGACATTCGTTAAAAGTATTGCCTCTTATGGAGGCCATTTACTAAATTTACGGTAATCATCTGCGCTTGGCATTTTTTGTTTAATTAATTAAATAAGGAAGCAAGTATATTGTGAGTATTTTTGTTAAGTACGCAATAAAACTTTGTTCTTTTTGAGTATCTTAACTGTTGTCTGGGATCTAGATTATTAGTCTACTAAACTGCGTTCCTGTGGTTGTAATTAAGAACATATTCGTATTTTTAGCGAACAATTTGGTCACTTTGTTTGGTGGTGCTAATAATATAGTCAGTTCACCTAGCTGGGGGCATACTAGCTAGACTACGATTTACATTCTAAAACAAGTCTACCTCAACGATGTATTGTGAACCTGATTGAAAAAGAGTTACCTATGAAGTTTCTTGCTCGTTCTTCTCCGTAGGAATCTACACTTTGGAAAGACAAATAGCTTCAGTAGAGGACTGACCGACAGACAGACATTTAGCTTTTTATATTGTAATATTTGCTTTGACGTTTAAAAGTTACCTTTCCAAAGTCAAATGGTATATTTTAAATAAATAATTTTGACTTTGGTCATCGGTTTTCTGTGATCCCGTCACTTCACTTGTCAAAAAATCGATGCTTTATTCAGCTTTACACTATGTTGAAATTTTGCTTGTCTGTTAAATCACTTCATATGGGATTCGACCCTTTCAATGATTAGATCAAAGAGACATTTTGAATACAATTTTTGAAATACGTCTTAATTTATTCAAAACCAAACCATTACAAAATTTGGTTAATACAAATTAAATATTATTTTGCAATAAAGTATTCCATTAACAAAGTTAATTAAATCGCTGCTATCAAAGGCTGTTGTGATGATTCCAAATAAAATGTTTAATTAAATATGTAGATATGTGTTTATGCAGTATTCGTGTGAATGCAACATGAAATTAAATGATAAAAGTGATTTCATAATCGAATGGAAACACAATGAATTTATAATTGTATAATTTGTTTGCAACACGAATTGTTGTTTGTGGTTTTTTTAATATTTTACATTTATTTAGGTACTTTATACATTAAATTGCTTCGGACTACCGACTCTACTTTAAATATTATATTGTTAAATTTTGTAGTCTGAGGTCGTTATCAGGTATTCGCATTAAAAATATTAAAAGAAATGCGTATGTATAATTGAAGGTGTTGTTTTATATTTTAATACTTAAAATCCCCTCATACCTGATTTGTTTGAAACATCTATTAGTATGAGCGAAAACATTGTAAAAAAATGATTAGCCTCCGTCATTATGCTAGCGTGCTGCTAACGGAAGAACTAAGGAAGTGACGATTAGATTTGTTGAGCTATTTTCCGCTGATAATCGCTGGCGACAAGCCACTAATGACGTTCAGGCTAATAGCCATTTATTACCCTTTGGTTATAGGAATTTCGATCTCGGTAGCACAAGTAGAGACTGGTGTAGAACCAGTAGAGACTTTACACGTCAACTATGAAGTTTTGCTGCGGACTGCCTAGCAGGTTACAGGGGCTCCGGCTCGAAAGGTAGGAGTAGGAATGAGGTAGTTTTGTGTCAGTAACAGTCTGATCTCTCTTTCGTCTCGCCCAAGGCGGGAGAAGTCATTGGAAGATTTATCCCGAAAAAATAGTTTTACATCTTTTGTGCACCACACAGAAATATTGTATTCAGAGTGTTTGACTTTATCCGGAGCTGCGGTTAACGTATTAAATAAGTTACCGGGGCTTCAGCTCGAAATGCAGGTGTAGGAACAGTGTGGTTTTTAGTCTATAAGAGTCTGACACTGCCTCTCGTCCCGCCCAAGACGTGAGAAGTCATTGGATGATTTTCTTACGTTAAATTGAAGTTTTATAAAAAAAATATTCATTGCTTTAAAGATAATTAAAAGAAAAATCATAAAATAAATAATAAGTGATGAATGAAATATTATACAATGCTTTTATAATAAGTACTTGGAAGAATATTAAAAGTACCCAAAGTAGGATAATAACTTCTTAACTTTATGTATTTCAAGCTTTGAATGGAATCAAAGGTGGCTTACGGACTCTTTTATCAGCTTAAGAAATTTTCTTTGACATTTTCATAAACAGATGGGTACCTACTTAGAATTAACAAAACATTTTTGTTATGATTATTGTCATCATTTCAGTTCAGTACGTATTTTTTAATTAAGAAATAATATGTATTAATGTATTGTTTAATTTAAACAGTCCCTTACATTATGGGTGTAGATACTTCTACAGTTATTCAAAATATGTAGATATAACGATAAAACAATGTTATCAAAACTCATACAAAAGTGTCAGATAAACGCTCAAAACCTTATTTTAATTTGATACCCCTCTAGCTCTAGAGTTTAAGAAATCGTTGGCTAAAGCTAATATAATTTATACGCTGAAGCGGTACGGCTCAGATAAGCTTTGAGATATGCACGCCATCTAGCGGTGAGGCGAGTTATCGCGCGGCGTTGTTGTCATTCACACCGACGCAGATGTCATTCGCATCGTCGCGGATTGACGCTCCACGGTCGGGATTTGGAGTCACGGAGTAGAAATATCAGTAGATCGACAGTTATATTTAATCTTTTATTTTTGTTAATTCAATCAGAATATACTGTTGGGGTTTACGAAATTGGATACGATTTGATATATAAAAACTTTAGCATGTAATATTTAATATTTTTGACATTGTGCATGTATGTAGGTATGAACTAAATATTTTACATGATTTGTCAATAGTATTGTAAACTATAATAAAAACTTTTTTCTTTTCATAAAAGGCGCCAACGAGCAATCTGATCACCTGGTGGTAAGTGATCGGTACCACATAAGGAGACCCTCAATATCAGAGTAGTCACAAATGCGTTGGTAGTTTAATAAACAGTAATACTTGTATATTAAAAAATAACATCACTATTGTAACACTTACGAAATGAATCTCAGTGTTACAATAAAACAGTTCCAAGTTGTATGTAAGTTGACGTAACACATAGCAGACAGCAGTAGATACTTCTGTAGCGTTCGTTCCTTAGCTCTAACGTATGGAGCACTTTGCAATGTCACGTCACAGCGTTCTCGCTTTAATTGAATTCTCAGTGTGGATATTTGCTCGCTTGCAAAATACATAGACGATGTAAAACTCATAGCGAAAGTATTATACAGTAATTAAGTTTATTTCGATGTAAGGTAAAGTCACGTTGTATTTTGTTGGAGAGTAATTTATTGATTCTTGTTTATTTACTCTGCTAGTGAGATGGTTCTTTGGATAAAGAAGAGAGACTGGTCATTTAAATTTAAACGCTGTTTTTGAGTTGCAAGGTACTATTTTGCAGCAGTTTATTCAAATTACTGTAGTTTTTGTTCTATCACGTTTAGTTATGTATGAGTATGTAACACCCTGGACGCATATAGACGTAGTAAATAGATTTCGTTGTCCATTCTCGTCGGCACTGGATGACTGAATATCCCGAAACAACTTAAAGCTAACCTTACCTTCGCTCCTTAGTGACATCTGTTGGTGGATAGAGAATAATAAATGACACTTACCTGGAAACAAAAAATTGAATTAGTTTCAGAAACATACAAATTGTAGGTAACTAAGAGTCAAACTAGAATTCTATGTAAATATGTATTAGCTCTAATTTATTTAATTCAGTAATTTGTGTATAATATGTGTTAGTGTATAATACAGGTACGTAAAAATGAGATTATAAAGAGAGACTATTGATAATAAGTTTTCCAAATAATAAGACAACAGATAGGTAAAACATTTATTTAAAAATTATAAGAGAGATGGTGTATTAAAGTATTCCTGCTATTAATATATATATAAAATTCTCGTGTCACAGTTTTCGTTGCCATACTCCTCCGAAACGGCTTGTCCGATTTTGATGATTTTTTTGTGCTTATCCGGTATCTATGAGAATCGGCCAACATTTATTTGTCATCCCGCTAAATGTTAGGGGTAGTACAACCCTATTTTTTTTTAATTTTAGGCGGTCGAAGTCGCGAGCAGATGCTAGTTAATATATACAATTAAGTAGTTTATTGAATTTATACTGTGTATTATAAAAATTACAATACAAATGTAGTTCTAAAATATTTTTCTTTAACAAAATTCTCTCCGGCTCCACGCAGTCTTATCTGTCCTATCCCAAGTGTAATTTAGAATTGCGTAGGCGACTCACAGGCTGAGAAGCAAGAGTCTCCTATGCTGGCAAGATAAAGGCAAAACCAGCCAACTAGACAAGAGTGCAGTGCTGAGCAAAGCCGCAATCGGTGATTAGAACGTGTTGGAACGCCGCCCGGAGACCTATACCAGAAGTCGTGACAGAAATCATGTCAGCTGCAAGTTGCGTGCCTACTGTATGCTTTCTATATGCTAAATAGCTATATTGAATTTGCATTTTACTATTCAAATCCACATACAGAAAAAGAAGAGAAGTTTAGTATAGGTTAGGGCTTAGACATTTTCAAGGTTTTTGAATGGATAAAGATTTTTTTTTTACATATTTTGTGCACTTTACGGAAATATTGTATTCAGTGTCTTCGACTTTATCCGGAGCTGTAGACATTGTAATAGGTTACCGGTGCTTCGGCTCAAAGCAGTAGCAGGAATGGGGTGGTTTTTAGTTCAATAAGAGTCTGACACTCCCTCTCGCCTCACCCAAGGCGGGAGAAGTCATTTGATGATTTTCTCCCCTCCATATAAAGTGTTTGACTTTTTCTTGTATTGCTCTGAGAATAAGTTTAATAACTAGGTATCGTGAACGAACTATTTCTCAAAGTCACTTAAGACAAAAATATACCAACAGATTCCTAACCACTACCTGTTTTGAAGTTATTTAAAAACTGATTGTGATGTTATACTACAAATATTGATTACAAAGAGCCTCTCCGAGTAATGGCTAATGCTATAAGCTGGCGTGTAGTTGGCGACATGACAGCTCTCCCGTATCCCAGACGTCAGTTCAAGGTTAAGTCTGTGGTTAAGTATTGTGCCTACCTACCACTGAGCAAACTAATATTCCTTGTTTACTGCTTATTACAAAACACGCTCGAGTACTCCTCTAAAATAGTTTTAAGATAATTACACTTTAAGCGTCGACGATAATGTAATAACTAAAGCAAAATTGAAATTAAAACTAATATTAAGTTGGCTGTTAAATAGAAAATTAAAGTTATGAGGTCCTAAATATAGAGTTCATCGTAAATTGTAATTACATTTTTAAAGACTTTTTACCTGCTTAGTATTATATTCTTTAAACTTTTTTGTTAATCGTGTTTAAATGAATAAAAAGGCTTATTTTTATGTTTCTTTGTTCACCTTATTATCAGTAAGGGTAGAAGTAATATAACGAAAACGTTTACCAAAGTTAAACCGTAGTGGATACAAAGCAAGTCAATAGTATTATTACTGCATACTGTCAGCGCCACCCGGTGGAAAATAGCAGAACTACTCGTATCTCAAAAAGTTTTTCTATTTCCCTCTAGAGTGCCATGCGCCATTGGCAGCGCGCCATTCGGAGATTGCGAATTTACCGCCACCTAGTAGCCATTTATAACACGAATATTCAGGGAGTAACTGTTGTGTAAACCGTTTCACAGATGGCGTTGTTAGTTAACGAACATACCAAGTTCCTATTTTTTCCGTTCGCGTCATGAAAAGTACTCGTTTTCGCTACTAGAGCGCCAGTGGCAATAGCTCGTGTTTTACAAAGCGTTCGTTTCGTCTAACTTCTCATAGATGGCGGAGTAGAGCGGTGAACATTTTAAAGTTCAATGTGCTTGCTATAGGTGGCGCTGTTTAAAAGTTCAGGTAAGTAATACTTTATGTTTGTGCTGGTACTGAGGGTCAAAATATAGAATTTTACAAATAATTTGGTAGTTTGTGGTCGCTTTGAGGTGAAGCGTTCAATCATTATAAAAGGAAGCCCGGTCAGTCCGATTTCATTGTTGCTGAATAAATGATTTTTTTTTACAAATTTGGGTATTGTTTTGATTGTATTGTGTAAATTATGTATTACTTAAGAATTATAATTATTTAGGATCTTAAGTAATTTTGTAAATTCTGACATAGGCCACCGAAAAATAACTGTAGCTGCATTTTTTTTATTAATACATCAAATCTACGATAATGAAATTTGGATATGTTTTAGTCTGCTTATCGCTCGGTTAATTAAACATAGGTTATAATTATAAATACTAAACTATATACACACTAAAGTAATAAAATAAAATGCTTTTTGTCACTTGTTTCCAAAAAGTTTATTTAAATATTTTATGTAGTTTTTAGGGTAGATCACTGCCGACAAAAATGGAGTTTCGAAAAACCACGTCACATGATTGATTTATAGTATTCAGAACGGAAAAATATGTATAAGTTTTATGTACATAGATAATTTTTTGTTTGATATTAACTGCAGTTTAGTTAGAGTTCTTTTGAGAGTAATTTAGCTAGTGTGTAATGAATGTAAAGTTTAATAAAAGTATTTTTTTTTAAGATATGAAAGAATCTTATTTCTATAACAATTATTGAGACGCTAAATTAAATAAAAATCACGGTTCACTCACGTATATTAATGGAGAAAAGCTCTACCTACTAGCTTCAAGTCACAGAGGGACTCTTCATCATGAGCAAACTAGTAGAGCATTACTCCAATAAAATACGTGAGTAAACCGTGATTTTTAAATCTTATTTCTGTCAAATCAAAACACAATCTATACTAATATTATAAAGCTGAAGAGTTTGTTTGATTGTTTGTTTGTTTGTTTGAACGCGCTAATCTGAGGAACTACTGGTCCGATTTGAATAATTCTTTTTGTGTTAGATAGCGCATTTATCGAGGAAGGTTATAGGCTATAAATCATTACGCTACGATCAATAGGGACCGATAGTATTATATAAAATGGAAATGAATTTACCACAAAGCGACGTTTCTATATGGAATATGGATACATAAATAATGCTTTACTTAATCAGAAAACATATTAATAGGTGTCGGGAGGGGTCGAAGTAGAAGGGTGCATGGTGACCTTATAGTGCTGCCCTTCTGAAGGGTCAGATGTGGTGTGCCACTATCACGTGAATAAACTATAAGGTAAGTCGATATTATTCATAGTTCGTAACGTCTTTTCTATTTTATTAGTCCAAACTGATTTTTACTTTTGAATTTCTTGTTTTTTTGGTGTTGTATGATGCGGTCTAAATGTATGCTAGATGTAAGCTAGTATGACCTTCTGCGGACTGTCAAGTACCCTACCTATCTATTAAGAGTATAATACCTACTGTCTATTAAGAGTAGACCCGACAGTAGGGCTGATGCCTGATCCGGAGCTGTGGACTACCTAGCGAAAAGCACGAGCCACGAAAAGCGACTCGGCTAGAACAGCAGGAGTAGTACCGGGTGGTTGGTAGTCAGTAAGAGTTTGACACTTCCTCTCACCTCGGAGTCATGGGGCAATTTCCCCCCTCAAAAAAAGATAGTATGACGTTGATGAAATTGAAGTTTTCTGTCATTAAAACCTCAACTCAGTGCTCCTCATGTTTACTCGGAGCAGGTGAATGATGTTGTTTATTTTTTGATATAGTACATTTTTACTTGTTGGTTTATTGAGTGAGCTTTTAACATAAATGGTCAAAATCAAAGAATTTATTGCAACTAAGTGTACAGAGGATGGTCACAGAATTATTATAGTGTTTAAGACTTAGTGGCCGTTTACAGACATCGCATGAAATTGGTTTTATTACGTCTATTGGTCAAAAATAATAAAATTGCGCTGGTTGTGGTAGATTATAATCAATATTTGATTATCTTCCAATCTCTATTTCATCTCTTATATTAAAATAAAATATGAAAAAAATCTGAAACACTTATTTATTAGTTTTACAAATAGTCGTATTTCAGTTATAGAACTGAAATACAAAACTTTGCTTATTTTACTTCCAAAATGACGGACTAGAAGTGAATGGATGCAGTACCTTTAGTACAAGTTTGCTTTACGTTTTAAGTAATCGAAACAGTTCGCGTTCGGAGCTCAGATTGGTTGATTGATTGTTGGTTGAGCCGAACGCTAACGTTAAGGCTACAGCTCGTAACACGATTGGTCATACGAGGTTTGGATTTTTGTTTAGTCTAGAAGATTTAATGATTTTGTAAATAAAATGATGTACAGACTGTCTTGAAAGGTTTATGTGCTTTAATATAAATAAAAAATAAGACTTTTTAAATGGACCTGACCCACACTTTTTTTTGAGGTTGGAAAATCATACTTCTTATGCTCTGGGCGAGGGGGTGTCATACTCTTATTGCCTCAAACCACCCGATCTTACTTCTGCTTTTCTAGCCGGAGCCCCGGTAATCCGCTAGGCAATTTGCAGCTCCGGGACCTGACTCACCCTGACAATAACTTTGTTTTAGAAAAGTGATTAAGAAAACTAATGAATTTAAACATATTTACTAAAAGCCCCTAATAAAATTAAAATGATGAACTAATATTCAGATTGTTTCCAACAGAGGTTCCTTTGCATCTCCTAAACTGATACCTACTGTGGCAGCAATTATGATGAGTGCTTTGATTAGGGATATTGCTGGCAACCTATTATGTGGTTTATTGTAATATATATACGGTTCTATTTAGGGTTTAATAGGAATTGCATGCGTATGCATAGAAAGCTATTTAATATGGATTTAATTTTGATCATAAATTGGTTCATTAGCGTTAAGTGCATTTATCGAGGAACGCTATTATAGGCTATAAAATATTATCCTAGGACTAATAGGAACCGAGCAGCGGTTGAAACTGTGCGGGAGTAACTAGTAGTAATCTTGTGAGGAAATCCATCATCTTCATCATCATCAACAGCGAGCCTTTGGCTAAGTGGCCACTTCCGACCTCCTTTGGCCAAGGGGCCATTGCTGACCGTTTTTGGCCAATTGGCCACTGCTGACATCTTCTAGCCAAGTGGCCACTGCTGACTTCTTCTGGTGCAAAAAATCTACATGCTCACCTGCATCAGAAGAAGGCAGGTGAGTATGAATGATGTTATTGAACGAAAGTGGCTTTCAATTAATTAATTAATCTAAATGTTATAATGGAAGCGTTGGCTTTGTGTTAGTGACTTTTTGAAACCAATTTAAGTGGGGTTGATCACAATTACGTGATTTTGTTTATATGAATTTAGTCATCAATTATTCACAACTTCCCCGTCCGTCTCCGTTGCTGTACGTTTTTGTACGTTTTCTATGTCCCATGTACACGGCAGACAAACGAATTATAACAAATTAAATTAAAAATTTAATTTCCGCATTTAATTTGTTATAATACATATATTAATGTGCTACGGTTGTTAAGCCTAAAGAGTTGGAAATTTGCAGTTTCGTTGCAATACAAGTGTTCTTGCTCTGGCAAAGTTTCTGGCGTCGACAACCGAGTGGCAATGCCAGATGCCATGCGAACTTAAACGACACAGATATGATTTTAATACTGCCATAAAAACTATTATGCCGTAATGTGGTTGACTTGTGTGTTGTTAGTTTCGAGTTGTTTTTTTTACGTTGGTAGTGAATTAATTGTTTTAATCACGATTGCTACACTATTGTAATGTTTGCTCCTGTCTGGCGTATGCGTTTGCAGGTATGCAAAACATGGTTATCGTATAAAAAATCCCGACTTGAATAACAATTAATAAATTAGTGGAGTGCCTGGAGCATTCAAAACCGTAAAACCTCGGATTAGAGTTACAGTGAATGAATTAATATGATCGATGTGGGATATTGTTTTTTAAACTTGCAATGTTTACCCAAAAATTTGAACTCCATTTTTTCATTGTTTAAACAAATTATTATAAAGTTTTAATGTTTGACCATATATTTCCATGAAACAGTAATTTTTTTTTTTAGGATGTTAAATCTTACCTGAGTAGACATATAGGAACATTTTTCAAAGATACCTGTGTATAAAGATACTATCTCGAAAGGTGAATGAGAAATTTCGGAGCGACAGCTGCTATGTACAATGGAACTTCTTGGCCAGTTTAATTATAAATGAAACGCACTCTATTGTGTACATTGAAAAAAATACGGTAATATTATGCAATGAAAAGAAAAAAAAATTGTACAAAATCTGTTTATTTAAATATATTACATTGTTGTCTACACAAATATTTTTCTACTTCATCTATCTGTATATGGTGAAGTATTGGAACAACTTTTCCGCTACTGTAAACATGATACACTGCATATAAACTACACTCGCGAGCAACCAAATCGACTCAACCTACATGTGCGCATTCAAGATGTTTTCTTAAAATATACTATTGTTTTTATGATAGATATACCATTAGAAAGCTTTTCAGCTTTATATTGGTACCATTATTATAAAAATTGTATCAGTACTTTTTAAAATTTTAACTTAATTCAGCGGACTTATTTGTCACTACGACTAACAAGTTTAACACAAACTACCCCTATAAAACCTCCACATTAAGGTTCAACTTTTACTGTGGCTCATTTATTTATCTCGCTGTTCTTCTAAATCAGTGGCCTATATTCCAAAAATGTTGGATAGGTCGACCTACTAAGCCGCTGTCTACTGGATTGCTAGGACTAACCAAGAGTCACTCATTGAGTAAGCCAATCTGCAGTATCAAGAGGGTACACCTCTTACATTATTATTAAGTAGACCTAGAATGACGTCCATTGAGTAAACGACCGTATACTTATAGCAATAACAAAGCGTAATGACGCCATTGCTGCCTACGCAGGATACTCAGAAGAGTTCGAAGAGTGGTATGTCAGCGTGTCAGTACGGAGACGGTTGAAGGAAGCCAACCTCACCCCTAAACGGCCTGCCACAGGCCCGAAATTGACGACCCGCCATCTACAAGCGCGCATTCAATTTGCCCGAGAACACCTCGAAATAGAACAATGGAGGCCAGTCTTATTAACTGACGAATAGAATGTGTCTGCACAGTATCGTCCCAAAGTGTTCAATTGGATTCATGTCCGGGCTAAGCGCTGGCCAGTCTTGTCCGTATTCCGCTGGCGAACTGGCCAGGTAGGTGGCCGTTTAGGGTGATTCCTTCAACCGTCTCCGTACTGTCCACTCGCTGACAGCCACTCTTCGACTCTTCTGACCTGTTGAACATCGACACCGGTCAAAGTGACGATTTCGTAGTGTAAATAATAAAACGGTCGTGTTCTCCGAGGTGGACCGGTATGCTTTACTTGGTCTTCGATTGAATAATATATGAGTATGTGATACTGAGTTGCATGTGGCAATGTGCAAGAGGTCAGATCATTATCTTCATGAAACGAACGTTACATAACAACCAGTTGCTGTCAGTCCGCTAACAGTTAGATACAAAGATCAGATAGTGTTCCTGCCGGTGGTTGGTTGACTAGTGAGTGTGATAAAAGTGTTAATCAAGTTAAATATTTTAAAAAGACTTACAATTAATAATAATGGTACCAATATAAAGCTGAAGTTGTAAGCTTTCTAATGGTATATCGGTTTTTAAAAACAATTCAGTATATTTTTAAGATCTTCGATGCGTGTAGGTTGAGTCGATTTGGTTGCTCGCGAGTGTAGTTTATCTGCAGTGTATCATGTTTACAGTGCAGCGGAAATAGTTGTTCCAATACTTCACCTGTTTACAGATAGATGAAGTAGAAGAAAATATTTGATGTAGACAACAATGTAATATATTTAAATAAACAGATTTTGTACAATCTTTTCATTAGTCATAATTAATTACCGTATTTTTTCAATGTAGAAATAGAGTGCGTTTCATTTATAATTAAACTGGCCAAGAAGTATTGCAAAAGCAGCTGTCGCTCCGCTCTCCCCTAAGACGTTTTTCACCTGTTCGAGATACTGCTATCTTTATACACAGGTATCTTTGAAAAATGTTCCTATATGTCTACTCAGGTAAGATTTAACATATATAAAAAAAAATTACTGTTTAAAGTGGAAATATATGGTCAAACATTAATTTTTTATAATAATTTGTTTAAACAATTAAAAAATGGAGTCAGAAAACGGGTAAACTTACAATTTATAGAAAACAATTCCCACATCGATCATATTAATATTCACTGTAACTCTAATCCGAGCAACCCCCAGGCGCTCCACTAAATCACACGGGTACGGTATTCAATTTCAATGCCTTACAATATACGATTCATATAATAAATGAGTATATTTCTTCTTGTGTATATTTCCTGAACCTAATTAATTAAGGAAACCTTTCAATTATCGAGTTTTATTGGTTGAATCTTTATGACAGCTAGAATTTTGTTTTCAGAAGTCGTAGGTACTTTAGAACATAGAAATATCACATGAATTATACTAATTTAAATGAATGAGAAATTTCAGTACAACTTATTGATTCTTCAAATGTAATAATTAACGGCACGGTTAATGCGGTGGCTGGGCAACCGGCTGTCATGCATCGCGTGGCGGGTTCTATTTGATCGGCAGCTCTTTGTGTGATCCACAAATGGTTGTTTCGGGTTTGAGTGTCATGTGTATGTGAACTTGTATGTTTGTAAACGCATCCAAAATATAGGAGAAAATTCTAATGTATCACAGTTCATGAGATATCTATAGCTTCATGATAGATACATAGAAAGCGGATTCTTAGAATTCAAGGTCCAATTTTAATCTTTTGTATATTCTCTTTGCTTTTGTATACTCTTTTTGTAACACTAAAAACATTGTAACTTTCGTGAGACATACTAAATTAATTATTATGTTATCGGCTTACTCACGTACTGTTTTGACGAGGAACTCGACTAGTTTCTAGCACCGTTTTTGCGCCGACCCGAGAATCGAATCTAACACCTGCGCAGCCGCCGGCGAACGAGTCTAACGAGCCAACATCGTCGCGCGCGCCAGATAGTGCGCGCGATTCCAGACAGAGGGCGCGATGGGCGCGATCCTCGAATCGCCAGTAGCAGCGCGACAATCGCCGCGTCGTGTGTCGCGGAATGCTGCTCATGAATATGAGCCTCTAGCATGGCTTGAAACTAGTCGAGTTCCTCGTCAAAACAGTACGTGAGTAAGCCGATAACATAATAATTAACTAAAAACATTTACAAAATATATTTTCTAACGACGTGATTTAGGTTCAATTTTACATTCATTTATTTACCTCGCTGTTCTTCTAAATCAGTGGCCTATATTCTGGGGATAGGTCGACCTACTACCCTGTCTACATTGCTACTAACCATCACTAATTAATAATAATATATTCAAGAATACACCTCTTACATTATTATTAAGTAACCTATGACGTCCATTGAGTAAAGTGTATACTTATAGCAATAACAAAGCTAATGACGCCATTGCTGCCTACGCAATACTTTTCTTACTGTGGTATATCAGGTGTCTTACTTGGGTATCTGTTACATCTTTCGCTTTGCTTGTCTGCTAGCCCAGGAGAAAAAAGGACGCAAAAGGGACCGAATCTTGCCTCATCCAAAGCGGGAGGAGTAATTAGATATTAATTTTGGGATATTAATTTTAAAGGGAGAAACTAGTGTCTTATACTACATCTTGCCTCACCCAAGGCGGTAGGAGCTATTGGGTGATTTTCCCCCTTAAAAATAATTCCTGTATATAACTTTACACTTTACTTTCACCATTCAAAGTCTAATGTAAAATAGAACCTGTTGTGCTATGCTTTACGATAATAATATATGAGTATGTGATACTGAGTTGCATGTGGCAATGTGCAAGAGGTCAGATCATTATCTTCATGAAACGAACGTTACATAACAACCAGTTGCTGTCAGTCCGCTAACAGTTAGATACAAAGATCAGATAGTGTTCCTGCCGGTGGTTGGTTGACTAGTGAGTGTGATAAAAGTGTTAATCAAAGCATTTGATTTTAATTAAACAACGCACTTGTAAGCTTTAAACAGAGAGAAGTGGATTGATGGTAGGGAGGCCTTTGCCTTGCAGTGGGATGATCATGGCTGAAATCTAAATCTAACGCATATGTAACACCTCTGGTGTTTCGGGTGTTCATGGGCCGCCCATTGCTTATCATCAGGTGATCTGTCTGCTCGTTAACCGGGTTATATCGTAGAAAATTTATCTATCCCAATATGCAACAAGAGGTCTTTAAGACGCTCACTGTTCTAGCTTCCATCAAGCCTGAGGAGTAGGTTCGATATTCTGGTATATATATACATGTATATTTGTATATCCACTGACCTATGTATACGGTAAAGGATTAGGTAGACGTCAGAATACGGAGCTTACTCTTGAATCCAATTCCGAGTGATCGACATTGATATTTCGTACTCTTGAGCAACACTAGCGCCCATTGCATCTGTATTGCGTGAATATTGGATTAACTAAATGGTATTGAGTTTGGCTTGACCTGAATGCTATTTTAATAAAAGCTACAACTGCAGTGGTAGTTTTGACATTGAATAATTATTGAGGTTTTGTAAGTTCCAGCCCAGGTTCATCCAAACTTTAGTGGTCCTTTCCTCAAAAGACCACTACAGATTTAACTTGCACGGTCCTCTCCATAATAATTATTTATTTGTCTGCATTTTAAAATCGTGATACGACATTTATTCTCAAAGTAGTCTGATTGGTAATGCCAGCCTCATCTAGTTAGTTTAATTTAATCATTAATTTGTAATAGTGTTACTTTAACAAAATTAAAATCATATTTTCATATCATTTCATGTTAAATTGTTAAATTACACACTTTAACTTTAACTTTTATATAGGATTTTTTAAATTCCGTTATCAAAATACACAACTTTTATTTACGATTATCAATTTTATTCATATTTCATTCTAAATGAAATACTATATTTTTCCATAATTATAAATATGGGCAGTAAAGGTTTGCAAGAACAAAACAGGAATAGTGAAAAGTCAGTACTGACAGGCATCAGCATCAGTAGGCTAACCAAGGAAGGCTCCTTGGTCACAAAAGAGACTTCATTCAAATAATAATATCATTATGCGTAACAATTTATTTTAATTGCACTGAGCACTGCTACGCATACTACGGGCGCTACGGCGTAGAGCGGTTACAAACAATTCTAATATTATAAAGGGCTGCATTTTACCTGTGATTTTTAAATTAACAAACTCTAATTTTAGTCAAGTTTGTTTAACTTTCTACACAATAGTTAATTCATAAACATAAATTACTTTCATCTAGCTCCCTATTTTTATTTATCATTACTAATTAAAATGAACGGTACATGGTCTTATTGAGTGGCAGTTGAGGCGCCTATGCGCTTTTAACGTACGGACCGCATGCTGAAAGCGTGCCGGTTATTACGTGCTTATTACCGTAAGCACGCCGGCAGCTAGCGGTAACCATAAGCCGAGCCACTGCGTGTTTGTTAAATGTGCTTTGACCTTAATTCGACTATCAATGACACGCTTCAGATAAATTCAAATATAATATGGTTATCTTTTCACAAGATTTGTGGAGCTTTTGGATAAAATTGATTCCTGTATACTTCCCATAATATACTCGTTGAGGCAATTAAAAAATATGGCTTTATCTTAATATAAAAAATAAATAAAAAATAATGTTACGTTCTAAACATAAAAATCATAATTTATTTAAAATACATTTATAATCTTTGAAGCATTTTTTATACTAATTGAATCAAACCCAAAAAAAATATAACTCCTTTCGAGCGAATCAAGTTTTTATTTGCATCCAAAATGCATTTTGCTTTTTCAGCATTTAATTTTAAAGTTTTTATTATGATTGTGTCTGTCTAAATGTGCGAGGCTTGCTCGCTTTCACGTTTGTATGAAAATATGTTATTGTCTTGGCTCGGTGTCAGCGGCTTGCAAACGCTCTCTCGGTAGTCTATCACCTATTGTACTCCAGCGCACCGTGAACTTGATAGCAGCTTGAATATGAACCAGTTTTATCGCGATTTTAGTCATTATTTACCAAAATAACGATATTCTGTGTCTGTTTTATTATTAATTATTATTTTATCGGCTTACTCACGTAATGTTTTGACTAGGAGCTCAACTAGTTTCAAGCCATGCAAGAGGCTCATATTCATGAGCAGCATTTCTCGACACACGACGTGGCGATTGTCGCGCTGCTACTGGCGACTTGAGTATTTTTATTTTCATGATTGATAGATTTTTAAAGCATTTTTAGCCGAATAATTTTATTTTCATCGAATGAGAGTGTAATTTTTATTAGAAGGTTAACAAATGACCACTCCTAATTATGCCTTTTTCATCCTATTCTCTACGTATCTCCAAAGAGTTTTTAATAGCATCGCTGCTCCAGCCTTGAGTACAGAATTGGCAAAACCGTAAGATATGCAACAGCACATTTAGGAAACCGCGAAGGAGCTTCAAAGCGATTTGCATAAAAGCATAGTGCATGATATTCTACAAACTATTATAGATGAAAATGTTTTACATTGTTTTTTTATTAGTATGTAGATATTATAAGTATGATTTAATCAAGACGGAAACCTCTTTGACGTATGAGAAAATTAAATATGTATAAGTTGTAGACCGTGAAGGACACGGGTGGTAAGTTATTACTTTTACTAAATCTAATTCCCTAGTAATTCCCCCTTAAAAAAGGGTAGAATTCTAGGTCCTCTGGTACGCCTAAGTTAGAGCACAGAGAAAAAAATATTTTTGCGCTAAACGATAGTGATGAGCCGATTATATCAAATCAAACCACTTTAGTCCATCCATCCATATTCCATAGTACACTATGGATGCATTAATTGTAGACCACACTGTACACATTGTGGTCTACAATTTTAACATGTCCCAGCTAGTAGTGTATTATTAGTTGTTCGCCATCGCTTATTGGATATTTATAAGTTCGTACTTGTAATTAACGCCCGACCACTTGAAGTTCCATTTTCACATTCTTATGTCGGGACAATAACACGTAGGTTAAGAATATTTTAACACTTCCATTTATATCACTTTGTTTTCTAATTCCCATTATCTATAACCTAACCAACTTTTTTAAGAAATGTAACTGTAAAGACGAAGCCAGAAATAAAGAATGAAAATGTCTAAGACACGTAATAGCTTTTCTATATAAAATAAAAATCTAGAAGAAGATGCAAGGATGCAAATTATTATGCTTCAAGGTAAATTCTGTTACATGGAGCATACGAGATTAGTTCGTGCTGTCGAGATTACGATCACAAAGGGAGCGATGCTGGTACTGAGGCAGTATCAGCAGCAAGATTGGATGACTTGTTGATCTCTGGAAACGATAATATCGCTGTATGCTTGTGCAAACTGATGCAGTTATAATCACATTATACTAATATAATTATGATATCACAAAGGCTTGGTATTGATAATAATTTTAAAGATGCGAAGATATCTTCAACCTTTTGTACCTCTATCGTTGTTTTGATGGGGAGTCTTTCTATAAAGGATCTTCGCTTTGAAGATCAAAAGTACATAATAAATAATACGAATTTTGTTTGATTTGTTAAAGTAAGTAGTCTTCACGCTGTGCTTTCTTTGAGGTAATGTTAAATAAAATAGTGATATCTTCATTTAGGGAGAGCCATGCTTCGGCAAGAATGGGCCGACTCGATCCGAGTAGTACTCGTACCCAGCGTCACAGAAAACCGACGTGAAACAACGCTTGCGTTGTGTTTCGTTGTGTGAGTGAGGTTACCGGTGGCCCAATTATCCATCTTCACAATCTCCAATTCCCAATAACTCTTAAATTCCTAACCCCCGAAAGGCCGGCAACGCATTTGTAACGCCTCTGGGGTTTTGGAAATCCATGGGCAGCGGCATTTGCTTATTATCAGGTGATCCGTCTGATCGTTTATCGGCTTATACCATAAAAAAGAAAAAGCAATCTATTTAATTTAAAAGAAGTTTAGGTACTATAAGGTTAGATTGAGATACAATGAAGTTATTTATGTATGGAGACCTAGTAAACGCAATTATGTACGCGGCCCGGTCAGCTTATCGAGCGGAAAATCTTTTCAATGCTACTGAGGCACAAGTTTACTGCCGTATAGAACTATGCAATAGTGCATCGATTGAAAATTCATCACAACGTCAAACACGCCTTTTTATCCCCGAAGGGGTAGGCAGAGCTTGTTAACATATTTTATTGCACAGGAGCAGATTGATCACCTGATGGCAAGCAATCGGCGCCGCTTATTGAAACTAAATGAGTTACAAGTGCGTAGGTTATTTTGGGACTGACCTGAAGATTTAGGAATTGGAATATTGGGGTATCATTGTGGGCTACTTTGGTACTGTATAAATGACCTCGTTTTCGATGAAAGAGAGAGAGAAAGAGATTCAGGTTAAGAAGCTTATGGTCGGAATATGAATCGGTTAAAAACCAGTGCAGACATGTTTTTGTATTCATAGGGTACGAAACATGGGCACATCGCGTGACTTACTTCGTCTTGTCGTCACATGAGTCATAGTATTTTACTGTACCTCCTACATATAAACCTACTTTTGGATATAATCCTAACTTTCTTTGAGCCTTCAAATATGGCCTCCAATATCAAATTTTTAACTTTCCGAAACTTCTTGTTAGTTACGAGCCCATGCATTGTGATATTATTATCTTAAACTGAACATGACACTGAATGTGTCATTCATTATCGTTATGATTAAGAAAACCAAGAAATTCAAGTGTGGGAGAGCCTTGCGTCCGCACGAATGGGGCGGCCGGACCGAAGTAATACCAGTCTCACAGACCACCGAAGTGAAACAACGCTTGCGTTGTATGAGTGAGATTACCAGAGGCCTAATTATCCCCTTCGCAATCTTCCTTCCAATCCCCGATTCCTCAACAACCCTTAAATTCCAAATCTGGTGTTTCGGGTGTCCGTGGTCGGCGGCGATTGCTTACCATCGGGTGACCTGTCTGCTCGTTTACCGACCTATGCCATAAAAAATCTTCACGGCTGATTAGAGATTGCCTTGATACTGTTGTCTCTTCCTGACTAGTCTATCAGTATGTCCGTCAGTGAAGCAAGATGCAGGTAATTAATGGAAATGCATAATAGGCACCTCAAATTAATTGATATAGCTCGGCTTTTATATTTAACTAACGATATTACTTGGTGACTCCCGAGTCATTAAAGTTTAGAGGTCAAAAGTGAGCGGCACTTCATGTATCATTCATATAATCTATTTTAAGCTGACCCCTGATTTTGGGTGTTACGTGAACTTAATCCGTTAGCGGCTGGTGTTACAAAATTATTTGGAAACAAAGTCGGTATTCTTAAAATTATTCAGACACATTTTTTTTGTTTTTAGCAAAATTTTTTTGATAAAATATTTGGAATTGTTTCCTCTGTTATTCGCTAGGAGGAGAATATTTTAGTTACAAAAAATACCTTAAAATTGTCAGTCATTTCTGGATTTTCACTTATTATTTTTTCTATTGATTAATTTGGTAGGGATTCCAACATTCCGAAGCTGCAGACTACCGTGGGTTACGGCTCGAAAGCAGGAGAAGAAATGGTAATACTCACTTTGGCCTTGCCCAAGGCGAGAGAAGCCATAGGATGATTTTCCCCCCTCAAAAAAGGCACTATAATATGATATACCTATAGTTAGTGTGTGAATGGTAATTCAGTACAATAATATCAGGAGATCCTGATGGTAGGCAAACGACATTATTCATGGACACCCGCAACACCAATGCAGTAACAAGTAAGTAGTCAACCTTTTGAGAATACGATATAGTCATTACAATTCTTTGAAGGTAATAACGAATTAAGTAATTGAAGATCTTGGTGAATAAGTCACTATTTGGCGAATGTGTGTTGTGTTTATTATAAATGAAATGCATTTACTTACGTGCGCCCGAAAGTACACAACCATCTTAGGATGCCACAGAACTGTGACCAGGATAAGCACCTGCAACAAAAGACTAATCAGTATGATATTCTATAAACTTTTTTATAATACAATAAAAAAATTAACAATCCCATTAACGTTTTATTCAAGCGATTTTAATTCATTTCTCAAAGGCATAAAGTTGCTAATATAAGGAAATAAATAATTTGCTGAATAAATAAATGTAATGATTATTGTCAGAGTTGAACAAAATGTTAATGGGAATAGTTGTGTACAGTCGACAAAATTGATTCATGACCCATCTTGAAAATAGAGTGTGTAACGATTGCAAAATGAAAAATAATTCTCATTTTTCCAACGTAGGTTCATGTTGCACGTGTTAAGTGGCATGTCGCACTAAGAACATTTCATAATTAAGCAATTTGTGTCAAACATGCGACACATTTTTCACCAAACTCAGATTCAATTGGAATTATTATCTACAAAATAAAAATATTTTTTTTTATGTTCGTTCTGAACTAATTTGATTAAATAACTAAAAGCTGAAATTCTAAACTGATCGTGACGTTCAGAGACTTAGAGTGCTTTTAAAAATTGAAGCTTAGATTGGGTCAGAATTCAAATTTGTCAATTGTACATGTGCATAAAATTTCAAAAACACGATTAGTAAAAAAACATTATTAGAATGACTGAACTTGAGAAAATGGTTAATTCCTAATGGGTTAATCATGAGTTGCAGTGACGGTTACTTTGAAATTCATGATTTCCGTGCATTCAGACTTAAAGCTTCTGTGCTAAAGACGTAAGCACGACACGTGTTGATTGATATCTGTCTAATGACACTCTGTTCATAGCAAACGAAGGTAGCTTTGAAAACGGTAAAAGATAATCAAATAATAATCTCACTTGCTTACCGTATGGTCTATCTTACCCGAAGGTGCATCCCGATGATGACGGCGTCACCGTACCTCCGTCGTGGAACTCCAACACGAACCACAAACATTTAGGGAGAAAGGAATACTTTTGTAATTAGCTATTATTATACTTAGCAAAATAATGGGGATAACATGCGGGTATCATTCACATATATTTCTCTACAAAGTCATAGATAGCCTTGAAAGAAGTACATTCTAAATATAATAGACATTTTTTCACATACATTAAAATCACCATAATTATATATTTCAAATAAATATTAAATAAACTTACATAAAGAGTAAAATAAAGTACACAATATTCCCTATCCCCATATTGAGTCCGTTATTTTTAAATTTGTTTTTGGTTTAAAATTTTGAAATAAAAACTCCGTTTTTTTAAACCGAAATTTGTTTTTAAAACCGAATATTTTTTTAACACCCCTCTTTGAAGGAACAGCGTCCAATTTAACTTGTGCGAATATCTACACAAGTTTTATTTACGAGTAATTTATATCTTGTTTTCAACCGTAATATGTGCACAGCACGTTGAAGATTTTTAACGAGTAATTAGCAGAATACTTAACCGACTTTAAGAAAGGTGGAATTTCTCGTATCTTTTGGTTTTAATGTAGGGCGAGTTGAGGAAATAAGGCTAGTGGCAACTAGTTCGCTTCATGACTCGAATGCGTTTGGGGGTCTATGGGACCTACAGACGCTTATATACGGAGCGTTTTCTATTAATTGTATTTTATGCTTTGCTTATATACGGAGCGTTTTCTATCAATTGTATTTTCTCTTATACACCCATCTTTCCTCGACTCACCCTATGTTACTCGATCATTTAGCCAATTGTGAATCAATTTGATTATTTTTAATTTCTTTACACGTGGTATGTACTTAAACTAGAGAAATTCTTCAATTACCAAGTCTTTAGTGTTGATAGTTGATTAAGGAGATTAATAAATGCGTAAGTTTTTGTGTTAGTGTGTATGTTTCAATCACGTCAAAACGGCTGAAGGGATCTTAATGAACTTTAGAACAGAGATTGAGAGAGATGAGCTGATGTTGATGATCTTGTTAGCGCTGACATAGCCCAGCATATTAAGTACATAGCTCGAAAGGGCGGGGTACATAGCTCGAAGAATCGACACCCGATGAGGCAGAAAAGTTTTCGAATGCAGGCCACGTACCAGCAAACGCAATGTAGGACGTCCACCCATGAGGTGGACAGACGACATGATACAGGTCGCAGTAACCCACTGGATGCAGGTTACTTGCGGACCTTGCGATCAAGTCACTGAGGGGGGTCTACGTTTAATAGTGGTCGCCTTATCGCCTATATGATAGTACATTCATACAATTATTAGTTAGTGTTTACTTCTTCCCAGTTCAGTCCATTTGAACTGAGAGAACAGATGTAAAATAAATAAAGAGCTATATCATAATAAAATTGCAGTATTTAAATTTGTTGAATCGGAACTTATATGCAAATAATATACTGAAACAACAAGAATCGGACTTTTATAAAAGTTTATAACCGAGATTTTATTTAAGTAAACTAAATTTCTTGTATAATAAAATAATTGGCATCGTTAAAACCTGCTAACTCAAGAAACGAAAAAGAATAGTTGTTCTTTGGTGCCTTGATCGTTAAAACTTCTGGAACTAAAATGACCGTTGTATACTTTGTATATGGGAAACTTAATAAGGTTTTAATTAGTTTAACTATTTTAGAATAAAGTTTCAAAAGTGGTCCGATAGTTATATAAAGTCCAAAATTGACGAGGGGAATTTCAAAAAATCTTCGAAAGACGTGATTAAGTAATCGTAATTTAACTAATTTATCATTTTTACACGGAATACATAATTTTCATTAATGGTTATACACATAACTTTAACGAATAATTAATATGGATTAAGTATTAAGTAGGGATTAAGTATGTAGGAAAACATTGCACATTTTAACGGCACCGTCCCAACTCAGCGACAAACTTTTCATTTAAATTTAAACAAAGTCGTATGATATAAAAAGACTGCAAGCGCGCCGTCCGGACGTTGGCACCGCGCTTGCAGCCTTTTTGAATCGTTTTAATGGCAAGAACCGATACCGTGCCGCGTACGTGCCGTTTATGTGTGCGAAAACCCTAGTTGAGTATTATGTAAGTGAACTATAGGTCACGTATCTTGTCCACTACCAGACTCATCTCACAACATCACACGATGAAAATTGTTTACAACACAAAATAAATGTTTGTTATATTGAACGTAGGTAGCTTAAAACGGAAGCGCGGAGCATTTACACCACCGGTTGGAGTTCAGCCAAGGAAATTAATTATTAATTCATAAATAATTGAAATATGCTTGCTTGAAAATAAACTTATACATATTATATAATTCGCATATCTAGTGGGTTTACGTGGTCAGTAGCAGTGCAATTGTTTTAATTACAAGTTTCTAACATGGTTTTGCATATACTAAACTATTTCATACCCGCGACTTCGTACACACAATCCCGTTATTTACGGCAGGATTTTCGGGAAATAATTGAATAAAAAATGTATCTTATCGTCTCCTGGTTCTAAGCTACCTCCCCACAAATTTTCACCCTAATCGATTTAGCCGTTTTTCAGTTATACACTGTGTAACTAACTACGCTTTCTTTATATACACGTATAGATTGTAGACGTTAAACAGTTCCATTACTATTTGAATTATTTATAGAATTGACTTAATGTGGGGAGCAAATGGCTCGTGCATTGTGTTTGCACAAGTACACAAGGCTATTCAGTATTCAGTAATAGCTAAGTTATTAGGTGACCTAAGTTACTGGAACAAAACCATGCAATTCCAACTAACTTTGTATATGCTTTAAATAACTGTATTGTTTATTCCAATTAGTTTTAGAAGTTTACGCTCAGCAACATGGACTAAAAGGTACGATTCGCTTTTGCTTTTGTTCAAAACTTAAACGTCGTTGTAATAATGGCGTACTCAGAGACAATCAATTATTATTTACTTAAAATATTCTTGAGTAACGATTTTGTTCAGAAAATAATTGCTAGGGAGTGGGTTAAGCAACTATTATAATGACTCTGAGTACGGCAGTGAGATGTATATCCAGTATTTGGTAAGTAAATGACTCATTTAATATCGATTTAAAAACAATTGTATGTAGATAATAAATGTTCAAACAATATTCGATATCACTTAGCTGTCTATTTACGCCAGCGAATGCCATAGACGACAGAATTTATTGCTAACAGTTATCGGCGACCTTTCGTCAGCCGGCAGTTTGGTCGATGCAATCTGTTCACACTCCACAACGAATAAATTCATGCAACTACGTCGTATTTCATATTTATTGCATCAAGATTTCAGTACGAAATATTATTTCAAAAATGGCCTGATGATAATGATCTTTAGTGACCGTGATGGCCAAGATAACTGCAGCATAATTAACTGAATCGTTATACACTAGTAAATCATTTTTTTAAGGTATAACCAGTAAACGAGTAGCCCGCCGCCCATGGACACCCAAAACACCAGAGGCTTTACAAGTGCGTTGCCAGCCTTTTGGGGTTTAGGAATTTAAGGGTTTTTGGCTAATTGGGACGGAGGGTAATTGGGCCTCCGATAACCTTACCCACACAACGAAATATAATGCAAGCGTTGTTCCACGGCGGTTTTCTGTGAGGCCGTGGTATCACGCCGGTCGAGGCCGTCCATTCGTGCCAAAGCATGACTCTCCCTCACAGAGCAGATTATGCAAAAAAACTCAGAACAAACTATATGTGTATGCACCTAGGGCAGTAAAAACTATCAGTAAAGTCTATCTAACTTTTTATTAGCTATCGTATTAAAATTATGCGTGTTGTATTGTAAAGTTTTCTTAACGTGCATAATAATATTGCCTTGGAGTTCGTGACGGGCAAGTTATATACTGCTCGAACAGCTTGCGTTTGTATAATAAAATCGATTCTACATTATACCATCCTCAGTCTGACCCCACAGATACCCGATGACATAATGCTATAAAAATAAGCCTTGCTATAGTTTAATCTTACCGAAAGGGTTTTCCGGTGGGGTCCACACTGTAACCTATCGTCTAGTCCAGGAATAGTCTCCCTAAATAACGGCTGATACCTTTTCAAAAGAACGTTGTTTTTTATTTGTTCTGTTTGGCATGGTAAACTTAATTTTGTATATTTTTTTACCAAATTGGCCATGAAATTAATCTGAATAATACACAATATGTAAAAAAATATTTTTTGATATATTTTTGTCATCCTCTGGCTATTCCTAGAAAATTCTCACAGAACCCCCTGAGAATCACTAAGCCTTACTAAAATCCACCCAAATATTTCAAACCATCTGTGTATACCTACGAATCATCTGTATATGAGAACTACATTTTCTCATATTAGCAAACCTGCCTTATATGATTACCTATCACATTTTTA
This sequence comes from Spodoptera frugiperda, assembly GCF_023101765.2. Classification (NCBI taxonomy): domain Eukaryota; kingdom Metazoa; phylum Arthropoda; class Insecta; order Lepidoptera; family Noctuidae; genus Spodoptera; species Spodoptera frugiperda. The sequence continues at coordinate 2,541,708 of NC_064236.1, read as the reverse complement.
CAGCAAACTGCAGACATTAAACAAATACCAGCAACGGGCTCAAAATAAAACAAAATCTCTATTAGAAATGACGTCAAGTGTTTCCGATTGTAAGAAGCACTTTGTTCGTACATTTTCCGGGATCCAATAAAGTGGATACTTGTTGACCGAGCCTTTTAATACAGCCACTGCATCGCGGTGTTAACGGACAGTCTCAAATCTTACCACGCGACGGCCAACGAAGTAAAATAACTTGTATGAAGTAAAATGAATTCTGATAACCCTTGTATTTATTGATTAAAATGACAATTTGTAGCGCCTAGTTTAATTAATAAACGCTTATGTAATTAATATGCATGCTTCATTGATCGAGTAGGCGAGCGATGCAATACGGGTCGATTCACGAGTTTTACAAAGAGCGATTGCAATTTGTTAAAAAGTTTTAGTTATTACTTTGAATCTGGATTTCTATCTTTATGTTGGTATGGTAGTGCATCGTACTTCGTCGTAGGAGTGAGGTTATCAGAGGCCTAATTTTCCCCTTCCTAATCTTCAATCCTCAAATTCCTAATCCTCAAAAGATCCGGTAACGCAGTGGTGATTTTTCAGGTGTATTTTGTGTCCATTGGTGACGCGGAATAACGTGGTGGCCCGGAGTTTAAACGTACTTTCTAAGATTATTTAGACACTACTGACAAACGGCAAAGAGAGGAATCGTGAGGAAACCTGCTCTTATAATTTCTAATTATAAGTTTGAAATCGTCAACCCGCTTTGAGAAATCGTGGTGATTAATACTCAAACCTTCTCTGTGTGAGAAGAGGCCTTTGGTTAAAAGTGGCCACTTGGAGACTGATGATGTGATGTGTAGTGACGCGGATTGCTAACCGCCACATGATCATACTGATAAATCTGCTTACAGTCCCATAAAAAACCTATTCTACCAAATGATGCAGGTACATAATACAAACACTAGTAAAGTTGCTATCGAACTGGTTTCCGAATCTAAACGCTCGAGAGTATTCAGTAACTTGATTTAACAAAGCGAAGTACGAGCAAACGTTCATGCAAAATGAACATTCCGTCGCACTGATTCCTAACGTGAAATTCTAAAGCAGCGCTACGTATTGTCACAATTTGCAACTACATTTTCGACGTCATCGGAAAACTGAATATTTGTCAATAGTTACCTAGATTACGACCACTAGTTACCTAGATAACGGCCACTAGTCATCTTCATTACGTTAGAAGTTAGTTCTGTCGAAATGACCCATTATTACAACATTATGGAATAATTATAGAAATAGGTTATTTTGAAAAGTTCTAATAATACTATGCTCAGACTGAACCTCAAGAAAAGTCTAGTTTTACTTCACACTTTAATTTATACCTTTATGAGCAATCGGCGATTTGAGTTCTAGATTGCAGTTGGTTCTTTCTTGTGTAATCAGCCTTCTATCATTACTTTCTTCTAGGAATCCTGCTCACAGGGTTAGACAGGAAGGAAAGTCTATAGGTTACTGCCAACATTGGCAACAATAAGTTCTAGTATGTCGTGGTGGCCCGGAGGTTTAAGACGCTCGCTTCAAAACCTACCAATGGCAAGTAATAACGTGACTTATTCAGAGTTATAATATTATGTACTTTCTACTGTTGGTGTGATGTGACATATAAGTTGGTAAGCGAGTTATTGTTGAATAAACACTTATCGAACATTTAGATTGTGTTAAAATTAATTCCATTAAAAATAATTACTTGTCAAAAGCACCAAGTCTCGTAACGTAAAAAGTTATCCAGTTGTAGCAAGTTAAGTATTAATTTATTCAATCCAAATGAATGGATTGACTTGGCAATTACATTAAAACAACCTAATTTATAAATATCTTACCTGTAAGATACATTGTGTTTCCATGCGATGGCCGAGTCAATCCATTAAATAAATTAATTAATACTTAATTGACTAAGCATTACATGTATCTCATACTAATGGTTTCTTGGTGGTTTAAAAAAAAATTAATCCCTAAACATCTTAACAAAGGCATTTAAAAATAGAATCCATAGGGATGATGACAGGGTATCAAGATTAATAATCTATTTAGTCCGTTTATTTATTTAAGAAATGAAAAAATATTAGTCACGTATTTTTTATTTTGTCATATGAGATGAGTCATATTCGATAAAACGAATCAAAATTTAGGAGTGGAGCTGATACGTCATTTCTACGTATAAAACGTAAATACCTAGAAAGGACGTCATGCGATATTTGAAATCAATATATCTAAGGAAGCAGTTAATAGTTGTTTCCGTAAGAAAATAAAAAATACGTGTCTAATATTTTAAAATAATCTACAAGACGGACATTAAAATAAAAATTAGTCATCTACCCTTTTAAATCTTTTCGAAAACGAGTGTATCTTGAAACGTTTGAGGAAAATCGTTCCTCTACAGCATATCAGTATAATAATTTGCGCCTTATAACATAATATTACTTACTCGCCCCCCGCCACTAATATCATCTGCATCCTGTCAATTTCCGTCTCGCCTGCTCCGTGAAGAAAATCTCATCGCACAATCATTTGGTCACATTTTTAAATTCACATATTTTAGTTTCACACACCTATGTACTTCCAAAGTTTTAGTTTGAATTCACATTTTTTTAGTTTTACACACATACACTTTTTTATGAAGTTGTAGTTAGTTTTTAATAAAAATTTTTAGTGCACTTTTACACATTCACTTTTTGTAGTTCAAATTATAGTTTACTAATCTTGTAAAATAAAAAGATTTGATCAATGTAAGGAACTTATCTAATTTTCTAAAGTTTTGAAAGCTGAGTCGTCGTACGTTTTTTTTAAAAAATATACTAAATACTTTCTCTGTCCCCATGTCCCTTTGTATGCTTAATTTTTTAAAACTACACAACTGATTTTGATGCGGTTTTTTAATAGATAGAGTGATTCAAGAGGAAGGTTTATATGTATCATACACACATAATATATTACCATTGCACCCATGTGAAGCTGGGGCGGGTCGTCAGTGGTAAATAAAGCATATTTTATTCGTTCTAGTTGTTACCTGCTACTTAGTTTAAATTAGGAGAATAGGAGATGGCGACGTTCCATCACGTTATCAAAAGACAGCTAATAAAAATATCAACCACATAAAATCTCAAATAAAACTTGTATTTCTCAACGTACAAATTGATTGTAGAAACAATGAAGTTTGAAAGTATCGCGTCACAAACACAGCGGTTCCGATGAAACAGTTTTCGGATTTCATTCTCAGATAATGCTCCGCCGAGGTTTGCTGGTGTCCGCATTTCTATCGTGGTCAATACAAGTTTTGAGCATTTTATTGTTCATTTTATAAAAGCCTGAGCTCTGGAAAATGGACTGAAAGAGATTTAAGTGCCTACTTGAAAAATAATGAACAATTAAGGCTTTTAAATGGCATGTAGAGTCTAGATAGTTTGTTTGTAATACATCATTGTACTATGTTTCTTCTTAAGTATACGGTTGGTGCACTTGTTGGATTCCCGCTCGGACCAAATATTGATAACGGCATTTTCTAAGTAAAATTACCATTATTAACCCGGATTCGGTAAGTTCACCTCACCTCGAAAAGCACGTAAAGCAACTGGTCTTGCGCCTGATCTTTCTTCGGTATTAACATATATAACAGATGGCAGTTCTGATTCAATACTTTTTCTCTATGCTATGTTTACATTGACCGTCATTGATTACCACTGATATTCCCGATTTTGTTACATTTAAAAAATTGACTCTAAACGCTTGTTTCACCTTCCTCGTATATGTTTAAATAAAATCAAATTTAGCTGATATATACCAGCCTTAATTTTATGTACCATACTAAAGACGTTTGAGTTTTTCCCCACAAACGTGTCTCAACCTAAGACTTGACCTAAGACTCTGAGGAACTAGTCTAGCATTCAGGGAATGTTTACGGCACTAGTTTACGAGGCTGAGGTGAGGAAACTTGTTGAAATAAACCCGGCTTGCAGTACATTCGCAGAGCTAAAGTTTTTATTGAGGAATTAAAATTTCTGTCTCTCTTTTCGAGTTTTCGAGCACTGAAATACTTCTCCGTAGAACTTCATTAAAGTAACTTATAAACTAGCGATAGTTTATGAGTTTCGGTTCTGGTTGTAGATGTTTATTTTACAGGTTTAATTGCTATATGAAATAAGGGTTATAATTGCTTGAATTTGTCCATGGTGAAAGGAATTTTCACACCCATTTCACTACGTCCCTTTCTAATACAAGTCTGTGTCAACTATCGGCTGCCAATATAAGTCTATGTTATAGTAAACGTAACTAGTGCCGACCCTTCTAAAACCTTGCTTTTAGCCATCCAATAACAACATTATAACTACTCACTGCCTATTACACGGGAGCCATAATAACGCCAATAATAGAACTTGAGAAAAATAGATGGTTGCAATTTAATTCTTAGGTACCTACTTCTGCTTCTCTTCTCTCTTAGCAAAATCAATCAGAGGGGATTTTTAAGGGGGAAAAATCATCCAAATACTGCTCTCACCTTGAGCGAGGGAGAGCAGTCTTTGGAGGGAGTGTCACACTCTTACTGACAAAAACCATCCCGTTCCTACTCCTGCTTTTTGAGCTGGAGCCCCGGTAAATCCGCTAGGTAGTCTGCAGCTCCGAATCAGGCATCAGCCCTACTGACTCAGAGGGGGTGTCTTTTCGTTTGCAAGAAAATTACTAGTTTAAGGAACCACCAATATTTAAAACTAATTTATTAAAGATCGAATAATTTTTTGTTCAAAACCAATAATGAACAAGAACAATGATTATTATTTTTTTATTATTGACCATCAGACGTGCGATTTAGTGTCATATTCCGTCATATTAACTTCCCATCGCCATGACACTTATAAACGGTCTCTGTATTAGTTTCGCGTGACTATAAATTAAAACTAAACATAGTTGGCACGGTGTAAACTCCATTTGTATAATTAAAGCCCTTATTACTAAGTATACAGTTCACGATGGCGTCATTTCATATCTAACATGTGTTTACCGTAATTGTAGTTTAGTTTACCGTTGAACAATTGCAATTACTTTTTCTTGTCATTTATGAAATGTTTATCACCTAAATAACTTTGCTGGAGAAGACCTTGATATGCCATGATCATCAAGTTGGTGTGATTCTCAAGTTCACCAACTGTTTTTTGGGATTTTAAGCTAGAGTATTGTTGCAAATAAAAATGATATTTTTTATAGTATAAGCCGGTAAACGAGTCATCGGATCTCCTGACGGTAAGCAATCGCCGCCATCTTTGGATACCCGAAACACCAGAGGCGTTATATTACAAGTGCGTTGCTAGCTTTTCGGGGGTAAAAAAATGATGGTTGTTGAGTAATCTGGACGAAAACAACGATACAATGCAAGCGTTGTTTCACGTGGGTTTTCTGTGAGGCCGTGGTATCAGTCCAGTTGAGTTGGCCCATTCATACCCAAGCATAGCTCTCCCACACTTAAGCTATTCGTATAATAAATCAAACATTATTTATAAGACTTTGTTTAGATATGAGATCGATGGTTATTGCTAAGTATCTGTGCGTATTTTTGGTATTTCTCTTACGATAAAAGTAATAACGGTTCGTTCTAAGAAATAATATCAACTAAGCCTAATACAGAGACTCATGAAACGTCAATCCATCAGTCGACTAATAAACGAATTTCAAAGTTTTGAAGCTTCGTTTTCTGAAGTGGTTGTTAGGTGCTTACATCAACTTCAGATTTTGATATCGAATTTTTCAAATAATAACTTTGTTCTTGGTACTGAAATCGTTAAAAGTATTGAATACGTATTTCCCAGAAATCCATCGAAATATAGGTTGTATTAAATTATTACTGGAGCTACATGTTCGAATAATATGAATGTAAAAGTATTGAACTTTAACAATAGAGTACGCACTATTAAACCTTAACTTAGTTCATCTAAATATATACACTTTCTTACAAATAAAATATCGTGTCGTCACGCCTTTCTACGTACGAAGGGGTAAGCAGAGGTGAACATTACGGCACGTAATACCATTGAACAATGTACACCCACTTTTTTACATACCATTTGTGTTATAAGTTATGCAATGTCAATAGTATGGGAGAACCATGCTTTGGCACGAATAGGCCGGGTTGACCGGACTGATACCACGGCCTCACAGAAAACGAACGTGAAACAACGCTTGCGTTGTGTTTCGTCGTGTGAGTGAGGTTACCGGAGCCTCAATCATCTCTCTTCCCAATCTTCTCAATCCCAGATTTTCCAACAACTCTTAATTACTAACCCTCAAAAGGCCGACAAGGCACTTGTAACGCCTCTGGTATTTCGGGTGTTCATGGGCGATGACGATTGCTTACTATCAGGTGATCCGTCGACTTGTTTACCAACTTACATATACCAAAAAAAACCTATATAGCTACTGAACCGTAATGCCTAGAATAAAGAAAAGAATACAAAAAAAGATTGAAGAATACTGATCAATCTTAACGATATTTTAAAATCTTTATCAAATAACATGTATATATGATTATATTCGGTTAAGTATTGTAATTAAATCGAAAGAAAACACTACTCGTAATTTTACACATCAAAAAACCTGAGGAACACATTGACATTATTATGGAATCTTCAATGAATTTAGTATATTTCTCTTTGAAAAATGTATTATTTTGCTTATTACGAAATGTATTTCGATATTTTATATACTATTGTAATGCAAAGTATGTAAAATATGTATAAACAAAACTAAAATGGCCAACACCAGACCGGCCATTTTTTTCGAAACAACAATCGTTTGAAGTTAAAATTAGACTAGGTATACCTTTATCTTTCTATTTCATACCCTATCTACATCATTTTACAGTTGTATTTACTTCAACAACGAATAACAAAAGGCGACCACATTCCAAGTACTTACATATATTGAAATATGCTTCTCTCTTGAAATTGCAAACATCATACTACTGCATATATGATATGCAAGTTAGAATTACATAAACGATACTTGATTGAGGCGAAATGTACGTGAATTAATGTACGTACACCTGTTTCTAAGAGGATATTCATCCTCTTACTCTAAGTGGAATAATAATATACGGTAGGAATAACATAATATAAATTATGTTTAGTAATATAACAATAGGGATGATGGCGGGGTATGAAAAGTAAAAATCTAATTAGTCCGTCAGTTAGGTAATGAAAAAATATTACATAATATATGTATTTAGACACACACATTAATATTTTGTCGTATAAGATAACAATACGTAGAGACGAGTCATAGTTCAGGATTGTGGGCTGGCTACGTCATTTCTTAGTACAAAACGTATCTAGAAGTGACGTCACGCGACATTTCAAATCAATATATCGTCAAAAGTATTTGTTTTCGTAAGAAATAAAAAATACGTGTTCATTTTTTTTAATAATCTATTAGACGGACAATAAATTAAAACTTAGTCGTCTATCCGATTGATTCATAGAAACCTTTTACTATTCTACATTTTATATAGGTATGTTCAATATGACGCACAGACGTAATCGAAATGTAACAAATCACACTAACATTATAAACGTGAAAGTTTGTTACCGAACGGATTTTGATAAAATTTGGTATACAGACAGGGTATGAGGCTGCCTTGGGTGATAGGACACTTTTAATCCCATAGCAACGCGAGCAAAGCTGCTGGCGGAACCTAGTTAGTAAATAATTTCATATTTAACAGAGAAAAAGTATAATAAAGAGGTCAAAGAATCTTACGTTCGTTTATTAAATCTCGATTCAAGTTAAAAAGAAATTAATAGGAAAACCTTCAAAAAACAACAAAGAATACCTCCAACACGGCCTCGCAGTCTAAGTAAAGGAATATCAATGAACCTTTTTGAAATATTTGTAATTCCTGGCCAAATAATCCTGGCCATTAATTCTACATTGTTTTAAATAAAGAACAATATACATTCTTTCTCCCAAATCTTTTGCTTCAGTTTACCGGCCAGTGTTTATACTTTTAGGTAGAAAAGAATACGAAATGACAATAACAATAAAGACCCGGCCAAGTGCGAGTCGACCCCGCAGCCGAAGGGCTTCTAACCATTGTCATTGAATTCCTATCAATTTTATTTTTAATCAAATTTTTAAAGAGAAATTATGGCCCTTTTATGTAAATTTTACTATATTATAGCTTAAAACCAAGTCGCTTTCCGCCATCGCTTTGAAAGGGCTTATGTTTCAAACAATTAACCTTAAGAAAACCTTGGTTTTTGAAAAACCAGGTATAGGTAAGATGACTTTTTTCAGTTTCACTTCCATTATTTCCATTTTATATTTCCATAATAAATTATTTCTTTCATAATTATTGTGTAAATAATTTGGAATTCCCAAACATTATCAAGTTTCAACGCAGTAGCATTAAAGATTCTGTATGTCTGTAGCAGATGAGGAAAACGGATTTAACGAATTTATAAATTTTACATTTTTCTTACGGTACCCTAAAAAGAGGCTCGGTTTAATTTAAAAAGGTTTGAAACTCTAAAGATGTTTAGTTAACAAAAATGCCGGGGAACATAAAAGATGTTATTACTAGCGTCATTAGTGAAGTACCTGAAATATTTTAACAGAATATCGATTCTATTTTGGGCGAAAGAATCGATTGAAAATAATTAGGGCTCTGATTATCTCGTTAGGAATATTACAGTTAATCAGAATCAATGTTGCTTGTTGTTGCTTTTTTGGTAAACTCCTTTTTAAATTTAAAACCCGTAGTTTGTTTGGTTTTCTATCAGATTATTAAAAGCTCGCTTGCATCTGTGTGTAGTCGGAATATTCTCTGAAACATATTTATTATTATTTACTCTCAATATTTTATCTAGATCAACTTGTTTGTTATTTGTGTATCTATGTGTATGAAAATCAAATATATGTTTAGTTTGAGTATAACATACAGTTATTCTGCTGAAATAAAAAGTATTCAATCGTTTGGATTTTTTTTATGAAATATATGTTAAAATACTGTTTTTAATCGGAATCAAATATGCAGTATATTTACAATTCAGCGTATTTGTCTTGTATGCTTTAAATATTCAAGTTTACAAAAGGATTTGGTTTTTTTATGTGTATTATTTTTTAGATTGCCACTAATAGAGACCGGTGCTACTAGAAGAGTCACAGGGGCTTTGCCAACATTTTAAGAAGGATTTTGAAGGACGTATTAGTCCTCAAATACTACCGGCTAAAGCATATCACAGTTTTGTTGTGATACAAAGTTACAAGCAAACTGCATAGTTTGTTGCTTGTCAAGCATCAATACGAAAGGGCCTAGTTTCACTGACGGACAGATTGACGGACAAATTCAAGTTGACGTTTCAAAAGTGCCTAATTTAGGATTAATTGTTTAATAATTAAATGCTTTGACTTTGACTTTGGGATGGAAATGCTGTCATTGAATTTCTAATAATAAGTCATAATCAAAATAAATAAACCCAACAGACAGAAGCCACAAACCTAACACTTAACCCGTTACCACAACGACTGTGAAAAAATAAATAAAAATAGTTATTCCCTGGGGATGATAGCATATAGACGGAGTGCGTCACCGAGACACGATGGCGCCGGCCAGTCCAGACCGGGTGACGCCACGGAGCAGTGGCTGGTTCATCTCCAAACCTTCGTTTAAGGATAATCCATCAACATCAAGACTTAAATGAGATGAATTTTTATATATGTATTTAGGATTGAAGAGAATATACAAGATATGTAAAACTTAATGTAGGTTGCATAAAAAAAGTACCTATTGAAAAATTATGGAATTTAATAAAAAGAAGATTTAAAAAGAGATCTTAAGGCGATGTCATGTGATTCGGAATTGATATGGTAGGTTTATTTTTTGTGTGCGTTTGATCTCAATCTTGCCTGATGAGAAGCAACGATGAGATTTAAGGTGGTGCACGCAAACTCAAATAATGCCTGTTTACTCTTGCATTTTCAAATCCCCATAAGTATTGTACTTACGATAAGTCGGTCGCGAGTATGACTGCCGGACAAGAGGTCTTGGATTCGATTCCCGGGTCGGGCAAAGTATTACTGGACTTTTTTCGGTTTTACCGAAAATTTCTCAGTAGTAGTAGTGAAATGTGGGTGAACATTGTATAGCGGCATTACGTGGCCTAATGTGCACCTCTGCCTACCCCTTCGGGGACGATACTTGCGACTACGATAAATGCATATAAAGTAATTAAGCTAGTGAGGTATTACACCTCACTACCGGACTAACTAATCAAAAACTCTCCGCTCCCCAATAAAAAGATAAAACACGTCCAGATCCGCATACAATCAAAATTAACCACTATCTGTGTGAATTCATAATCTATTTTTGTATGAAACACTAGCTTCACGGTGTCCTAAAATTTCCATATTTAAATTACATTATCAAGCAGGACTGTAGAAGTGACTACATAATAATATTTTCCACGCGAAACTCCTATTACATCTGAAGCTTCAATTTGTATTTGATTTACCCATTACAAGAGCTTGCAACATTTATTTTCCATAACTAGGTATTGCATAACTGACATAGATACATAATGTTTATGCTCCCCTAGTAGTTATTATGCTGATAAAACTCCTTTTATGTGAGGAGCCAATACCAAAGCATTATGAATTGCTATATTTTATTGAGTAGCGGATAGTCGGCATCTAAATATGGACGGTTTGGCAGCATTGTGTAGGCATGTTGTGGTAGTTAGTATAAAACAAATAAAGCTAGCAACGTCACGCCTTTTATCCCCGAAGGGGTAGGCAGAGGTGCTCATTAGGACACGTAATGCCACTGCTGATTTGATTAGTCCGTATGTTATAAAAATATATTTTATGTTACTATAGGCCATTAGATATGCAGTGTTTATTGTGGTAAATTAGAATAATGCTATTTATTATAATTATATTAATTTGCAAAGTAAATTTCAATCTGTGCACTACATAAAGATCGACTAAGGGAGAATGCCCAAAGGCTTAAGTACTATCAAACTTAACAACAAAACTGTACACAGCCGTGTTGTACTAAGTTTATTTTTTAATAAATAAATATAGTTACGTACATACACATATAACCTTCGAACTGATTGCTTTATTTCTTTTTCTTTTCTAACCTCAATAATGAATACATTTAAGGAAGCCTTAAAAATCTATTTCCATGGCTATTGTGAAGTAATCTATCTAACGCCAACTAGCTAGAGATGCATTTATATTACACACATAAGACACTCAAAAAAAAGAGATTTACAGGCAAAGTAAAGTTAATATACGGTACTAGTACTCGTGAATTCCAAACATACCCAGAACAAAGAACTTTATTTCTACGTTAAATGTGAAACAAATGGGAACTGGAAACTAACTAAATGCGTTCAAAGGTTTACCTCCAAATGCATTTACTCTAGGTTTTATTCAGAGTGCATGCTGAAGTTTAGGAGCTTAGTGAAACGAATCTGATTGAAAATATACGAAACAAGCCCCCATTCGGTGCTAATAAATTAAAACTAGTACCCACATGAAGAAGGTTTTATTCTAAACTAAAACTGTAACTAGTTACACACGACTAGAATTCAAAGCAAATCTGCAAAGAGCTTGGTGAAAATTAATTCTTTGACAATAATTTGTTATGAGTCACATAGATTTAAGAATTGAGTACTGTAGTAAAATTGTTCTTTCGGTATTTCCAGATTCCCGTGAATCAAGAGCCAGGCCATTACAGATGAGGCCAAGTAGGGCTGACGCCCAATCCGGAGCCGCAGGCAACCCTGCAGGTTACCGGGGCTCAAAGCAGGAAAAGGAACGGGGTAGTTTTTAGTCAGTAACATTCTGACGCTCACTCTCATCTCGCCATATGCGGGAGAAGTCATTGGATAATTTTCTCAAGCCTCCCCAAAAGTACTCCCTGATTCCTACTAATTTCTACGAAAACTGCGCACGAGCACCTCTTTCTTTCTATTCTGAACTTTGGAAATGACAGTTTTTGAATAAAATGTAGTATAATATACATATATGTACCTGTGTGTATGAAATTACAAAAGCAAAAGATAAGTTGACGGAACCATTAACAATTGAACGCGCTCCGTAATTTATGTTTAGATGTAGATTTAAAATCATAGAATCAATTAATCATTAATATTTTTCGGCTTACTCACATAATTATTTGACGAGGAACTCGACTAGTTTCACGCTAGCTAGAGGCTCATATTCAATAGCAGCGCGACATTCACCGTGTCGTGTGTCGCCGAATGCTGCTCATCTCATGAAAGTTATAATATAAACATAGAATCAAGTAGTGTCATGATAATAACATGGCATTTATTTTGTAATATTTTAGCTTAGTTCACGTACATAGGGTGTTCCATCTTATTTAGAAAAGCAACAATATTAGTAGTGGTATTTTAACTGCAACAATATAATAAGTGTAAGATTATTTTGACGTCACTTGTGTCTGTCGACTAAAGTTATTTATAACTTTTGTGTCTGAACTTTTATTATAACGTTGATAGCCGCTTTTCAGCTAGTGGAGCTGAGCAATCAATAGAGTATTTTTAGTTTCCTCTTTTGCAGTTTAGTTGCTAACGATTCGAAAGAGAACCGTATGAATTCGAATGTCATCAGAAAACGTAACGTGTATGTAAAAATATGCAAAATTATGATGTCATGATTTTTTTTTTCATGGATTATGTGGCAAACGAGCATATGATTCACCGGTAAGCGACCAGCGCCGCCCATGGACACCCGCAACAACAGAGCAATCACATGTGTGTTGCCGGCCTTTCAAAAAGGACTACGCTCTTTGCTTAAGGGTTAAAAGGTCGTATCGGTTCGAAAATACCGCCACCACGATGCCATTCTTCAATCGTTAAAAATGATGTCCAAACTAAACCTAATCCGTTAATTTGACTTAATTCTATAATACCTATGTAATATCAGGTACGCAAAATTTAATTATGTATTATGACCGAAATGATATGTTCGAAAATTAATAACAATTATTTAATTATTATGTTATCGGACGTATATCACGTATCGAGGAACTCGACGCTGCGGCGATTGTCGCGCTGCTACCATCAATCGTGATTCGCGGAATGCTACTCATGAATATCAGCCTCTAGCATGGCTTGAAACTAGTCGAGTTGCTCGTCACACAGTTACGTGAGTAAACTGATAATATATTCATTAATTTAGTATGTCTCACGAAAGTTATAATAAAACTATTATTTACCTAACAAGAGTCAAAACCAATGTTTCGGGGACCTATTTCGTAAACCCGTAACCAATATTCAAAGAAAAAATATTACAATGGCTAAGCATACTGTCGTATTACTAGAAAATATGTAATAAAAATTGATATTATGCCGAGTATCAAGCCGTGGCTCGCTCTGGGGCCCCGTGCCTTGCACCAAATCGTTTTGTTCGCGGGAAACCATAAAATACTTTCTTTGTTTAACTGTGGCGGAGTAGAAAACTCACCTAGAATGACTTCATTTAACGTCGGACAGGTCTTTATAGTTTCTTTGTAGTTTGTTTAGCTTTTGCACTGTGTAGGCTGACAGAGAAATAATTGGAATGCATTTGCATCGTTTTGTTCATGTAAATTGAAATTGAAAAATAGAAATTCCTAAGAATAATATTTAGACACGATGTAGCAACAATGAGAATAGTAACATAGTTATTGTCATAGAAAATGTGCGGTCCGCAATGAACGGAAAAGATATTTTAAAATCTGTATTGATTTCGCCATGTTTTAGGAAGGTTTACAGCTGTCCTTCACAGCGGTGGCATGACCAGTCGCACGATACAACTCTTTTGCTTTTTGTTCTATGATGAGACCTACCTGATTATTGATGAAACCCCTACTTACTCGTATTATGAGTACGTAGAGCCTTAGAAACATGTAATAAATAAAGTGGTAGAATAATTTGATTCAATCAAATTACAACAACAGGTTGTTAACAAAACTCTCAGTTGGTTAATTTTCATGGTGGCTTAAACATAAGCCAATTATCTTGTATCCATGGCTGTTGTACAAAAATAGGGATTTTCCTCGAATTTTATCTTTTGTGTGTTCGTAATGGCGGTTTATATATAGTCTCAATTTAAGCATTAAATAAGATATAGCTACCATGAGACCATCGCTACTAAGAAGTAATACAAAAGTTAAAAAGATTATTATACTTTCGTAAAATTAATAGGATTCCATTATAAAATACAACATTTCATTGAAAACCGAAGCTTATTCTGTTTAACACCATTCAACTCAGCTACTCTGTCTGCGTCTGCGTCTAAAACCAGTGTTTGTCAGTTCAGTCGTCCCACTACCCAGTTTCACAGCACAACAAGGTAACCCTAACTAACATAATCCTTTAAACTATATGCAACATTATTACAAAGGTCTAAGGTGGAAATTCTAATAAACAAAGATGGATAGGTTTATGTGCTCGGCTCCTAATACTCACTATCGCAAATACATAATATTGCAATTTGGAAACACATCTGAGAAATGTTAATATCATTTCGGTGTGAGGAGTTGCATCATTCAAATAATTTACGTTCACACATTTCAGTACGATGTTACAGATTAATACTCGAATACTGGAAATGTTACATGTAAATTCAGAATGAGATTTAGCGTAACATATTGTGTTGCATTGAAATTTTGAAGGAAATTTGGTTTGATAATGTGTATGCAGGATGTCTAGCTATAACTAGTTCACGTACAAAAGAATCATAGTGGTTACAGAGTGGTCGGTCGGAGCAGCTCGGTTGTTTATTGAAGACTGGATGCGGGTTCACTTCGATTAGGTATTTGACGACCGTATCGCCTTTGCAGATAAAGTTTTGCCACCGCATTCTTTCATTCATATCTTTCGATATGTAAGCGGAATTCGTATCGCATTCTTACAAGGTGCAATATTACATGACACCTTTTAATATTCGAAGTTGTAGGTAGAGGTGGACATTGTTACTACTACCTACTTGTCGCCTAATTGTGTCATGTGTCGTGTAGCGATTATGTCAAAGTAGAATATTATGTTTACTCACTCCTATTCTTCGTGCGAGAGTCGTAAGAGCCAACATAATGGAATGCATATTTGAGCTTATTGGAGGCTAAAACCCATAATCTCCAAATTCCTAACTCCCAAAAGGCGGGCAATGCTTTTGTTACGCCTATGATTTTTCGGGAGTACATGGGTGGTACCGATTGCCATCAAGTGATTCATAAGCGCATTTACCTGCTTATCCCATAATTAACAGAGACCACGTAGCAACAGTCTCTTATTAACCAGAACCTTTTAAACTGCTTAGATCTCATATTGAGTGAAGGCGTGTACAGTTTTGAACAATAACATACCGTTGATGTGTGTAATGATGAGTCTCATAAAAAAGGTGGTAACCTGGCACTACGGTAACCAACAAAACACAACACAAGCTTTATGTTACACCGGTTCTCTCTAAGGCCGTGGAATCATGCGAGTCGAGCGAGCCCTTCCGTGCCGAAGCAAAGCTTCCACATAATGTTGTAATAGATACATTTACAATTAAATTGTGTAATTGATACGTTGTACTGTTTTCTCCCAGGGTAGAGTTTCCCGTATAGTAATTATTTCTGTATTTATTTAATTACCTGTATGGTTTTATTTTAATAGCTTGACCTTTATGCGAATGAATAAGGTAAATCTAGTAACTCACATTTATATTTACGAGTCTGGTCAGATCTCACATTACAGTTTTGTTTCCTGGTACTTCTTTTTATTTACTAATCATATTCATATAATACCACAAGCATACTCTTGCTTAAAAGGTTTTTCTTATAATTGTTTTTTTACGTCATAAATGGTTGATGATCTTACTTTAACATCGGTTACAAAGTTACTATACTTTTTTCTAAACCACTCTAGACTAGTTATGATTTAGTAGAAAATTCTTAGTATTTTAAAAATTATATCTATGTATTGGTAAAAATAAGATTAACTGTAGAATACGCTGCGAGTGAGTCAAGGGGGAGACACAATTACTAATTTGTTTTGTTTATTCTAAGCCCAAGTCAATAGGGAGTAAGCTAATTCAGGCACCAAAACTCCCGAATCCAAACTCCCCTATTTATCAGACAGACTTGTTTTATATTATTCAGTAAACATTTTACAAATGTATGGCCTTAAATCTAGACTCGCCAAACTCTAACGTTTTGATGGCGACCAATACCTAACCTAACTAATAAGGAAATCTTACGTATGTGTCACAAATAGAATATATATTTTTATTACGTAAGTACGTACATTTTAAAAGCAACAGTAGTTATTATTAGCCATTAATAACTTGTGTAACTGTTAACGCATCTAATAATTCATTACCTTGTAGGATAGGCAGTAGTTGATCGATTACGTATAATTACTATCAGGTGAACTATCCGTGCCCCTAACCCATAAAAACATGATGTAACACCATTGTTTTAAATTAAAATATTCTTGTTTTATACTGAACTTGTTTGTACTTAAACAGAAACTAAAACAATTTAGTTTTTTGGCCGAACAATTAACAATGTGAATTTCAGTTTGTAACTACTAGTCGATCGAGCTAAAATTAATTAAAATCAACTTGTTGTATATTTTCATTGATTTCAATTGAGACCATGTTCGATATTTACACCTTTGACTCTTAATCAACCAGAGTTGTTACTTCAACAGTACTAGGTATAAGTTCATTGCCTGCATTGACTGCAGCTGAACTTTTGGGGCCACGGATGCATAGAGAGACCCTAGGTGCCCCACCCTTCAGCGAAAAAGGTAGCACAGTGGTCACGTTCTACCTACCTACCCACAGCGAGGCTTAAGGAAGAAGCAAGTCTTCCTGCGTATGTGCTATAATAGGCATTGCACCGGGGGGCTCAGGTCTACTTGAAGATCTCTTATACTTGCTGGGGATGGCCACCGGGGTAGATTTAGTGAGAATCATAAAAAACAGGTACAAATTAATGTATCTCCTATGGTGTTGTGGGTAGGGATAGGTGTTGATCGGCTACCATACCAGGTGGAACCGTTAGCTCGTTTTCCCGCAATTCAATAAAGACTTAGGATAATTTTTAAGAAAGGATCCCTTATCAGCAATAATCTCGAATTATAAGACAAACTACATCCATTTCAATCTCATACATATTGGAAGTATTAGAACCGATTTAAAAAGCGAAAGAGATTATTCCCTAGAAATTAATTTCAAAGTTTAATGGAACACGTCAAAATGTCAGCGGCACGTGTGTGTGTTTGCTAGATTCGAATTCATAGCCGAAATAACGCAATACATGCCCGTGTGGTCACCTAGTATCGAGTTTTTCGGTTCTTTATCGAAAAATTGTAATCTATGTTCAGTTTCAAGTGCTCATATGGATTACTGGTGTGGTCAGATGCCATAGTATTCATTATGCATGTATGTGTTTTCAGTTCTGTATATATGTGTTACAATGTAATGTATAGCTCGCAAGGCTTCATTCAGATATTGGACTTTTTCGGAATTTTCGATATCTTTAAGTGATCTGAAATCGTGCTCGGTGTATTCTAACAAGCATTTATTTATTACGAAGATTTTATACAGATACAAAACTAGTCAAATATAGGTGTACCATTAAAGGTAAGCGTCCACACTTCCAAAGGCCCGTATCGTACACGTCTAACGCAACGGATTTTAGTTTGTCTTGTATAGAAACTCATACAACTGCGTCCACTGATCCGCATCGTACAGACCGCATCATTAGCGATGCCTAAATGCGATGCGTACCGATGACGTTATACGGAATGCGTACGATGCGAGCGATACGTACGATGTGGGCATGTGGACGCTTACCTTAAATAGGACACTTCTGCATTCTCGAAGATTAGATTAGAAAAGTGTTATGTTATTAAGGTTTTGTAAGAATGAAATGGCGTTGGTTAGTTACACTAAAACTTCATAACGGCTTACCCCATTTGGATAATACCCGTTTGTAATATTTCCATTCCAAAATAAGTAAAACTTAAGTTTATAAGCTGGCATCTTGAGCGATCATAAAGTGCAGCTATAAAAATTGCAGCCATTGCCCCGCGCTGTGGTTCTTAAGGATTTAAAGCAGCCTTTTCAAAGTTTTGTGTTGGTTGACTTCGTTTAAGCCGAAACCGACCAGTGGTGCATTGTTAGCGTTCAGCAAACAATCTATCATTATACTAGAGTTCAAAGAACGGGACACAAAGCTTAGCCTTTCTAATATGATGGCTTGCTTCGAACTGCACACGAGAATATGTGATAATGTTTGCTGGAAACATTTGGTTGAGATCATAATGTTTTCCAATAAATATGTATGAAAACAGTTTAAAATAACTTAACATCACGGTATATTTATGTACATTAATAGAGAAAAGCTCTACTACTTTCGAGTCACAGAGGGACTTTTCAGTAGGCTACGCGATGTCCCCGCGTCCGCGCACGCTATTCATGATGTGATAAGAGTCCCTCTGTGACTCAAAACTATTAGAACTATGCTCCATAAATGTACGTAAGTAAACCGTGATTTTTAGTTAGTTTAAAATATATAAGTCATTTAAAATGTTTCACTGTTATTTCACCATTATTAAACGTTGATTATTGAATGTTGATTTGATGACGACGCGACAATTGGTAATCAGCGTGGACAAGGGACACATGAAACAAACTCCAGAGGAGCTACATATACGTCACTGGCTGTCTTTCGCTTAAAGGTCATATCGGATCGGAAACTGCAAGCGACAGTTCATCTCTGCGACACAGTTTTTTTTTACAGTGATCTAAATCTCACATGTTTTTGAGTCGATAATATTAACCGTTTTGTTGAACAAATGTTACGATAGCAAAGATTTTTTTTTATGAAACACGCCGATAATCGAGCAGACGTATTACCTGATGGTAAGCAATCGCCGCCGCCCATGGACACTTGAAACACCAGAGACGTTACAAGTGCGTTGCCCAGCGGGAGTTAAATTTAAGGGTTGTTGTTCGGGAATCGGGGATGGGGAAGATTAGGAAGGGAAATTGGGCCTCCGGTAACCTCAATCACACAACGAAATTCATCAACGCAAGCGTTGTTTCACGTCGGTTTTCTGTGAGGCCAGTGGTATCACTCCGGTAGCCGAAGCCCATTCGTGCCGAAACATGGCTCTCCCACACTTAATAACTATAGGTATAGTAGATTATCTTTAATCTACTACGTACGTATATATACGTACGTACTTAGTAAAAGTAAAGTACGTTTTACTTAGTTAGTTTATACAAGTAATCGGTCCAATCAAGTCCGATTTAAACCCATTTAAAAGAATACGATGAACGTTGTCATTACATTGTTCAACGTAAATGCTACGGCTATTCTTGTACATTCCAATGACTTATTCAGTAAGCAGTTTCAAAGAATTCACTACTTTGAATTACAGGTTCTAGTTTTTTTGTAAATAAACTTTTAATTGCATCGTGGGAGCTCGAACAGATTGTTAACTGGAATCCGTTCCTTAATTCAATGATTTCTTTTATCAATAGGTTGTAGTATCAATTGGATTCCGGAACAGCGGACTACCTAGCGGGCTTACCAGGGCTCCGGTTCGACAAGCAGGAGTAGGAATAATGGTTTTTAGTCAGTAAAAGTCTGACATTCCCTCTCGCTTTGGCCAGGGCGGGAGAAGTAATAGGAGTGATTTTTTCTAATAAAAAAAAGTATCAATTGGATAAAATATCTCAATACAGCCATTCCATTAAATGTTTGGCTAGTCTCATGTTATGCTAAACCGGTGATGAAATTCTTCCAAGAATATTATGACAAAACGATCGGAACCCATCTCAGTGAGTGAATGGCAAGGATCCAAGATATCATGTTAATTTTATAGCTCTAGTCTAGAGTCTGTGATTGTTCCTTATTTAAACTAATAACAGGAGTAACGACTGGAAAAAGTCAATGAACTGTGATCTCATAAGTCATTGATATTGATTGCAATGTTTATGGCCGAATGAAAGGCCAGAAAATTGAGTTGGTCCCGATTCCGACCGAATTATTCGTACTTATGTTAGTTTCAATTTTCTTGTTCTATGTTATTCATGAACTAACTATCTTTATT